>NC_133529.1:89405139-89719960 GCF_048544455.1 Silene latifolia
TAAGAAAGTATGCAAGCTTAAGCGTTCCATTTATGGACTTAAGCAAGCTTCTCGGAGTTGGAATCATCGTTTCGACCAAGTGATAAAAGAGTATGGTTTCATTCGATCGGTCGAAGAACCATGCTTATATATCAAGTCGAGTGGGAGCAAGATTGTATTCTTGATATTGTATGTCGATGACATACTCTTGATTGGGAATGACATTCCTCTCCTATCTTCGGTTAAAGAATGGTTAAAGAACCATTTACAGATGAAAGATCTGGGTGAGGCACAGCGCATTTTGGGAATCCGTATCTACCGAGATAGATCACGACGGACGTTATCACTTAGTCAGGAATCTTATCTAGATAAGGTTCTTGAGAGGTTCAGCATGACCAACTCCAAGAAGGGGAACCTTCCTATGACGACGGGATGCGATTGAGCAAGTCTCGATCACCCACGACGCCTGAAGGTATTGAGCGCATGAGTCGTGTTCCTTATGCTTCTGCAATAGGATCGATCATGTATGCCATGATATGCACACGTCCAGACGTGGCATATGCATTGAGTATGACGAGTCGGTACCAAAAGACTCCAGGTGAAACACACTGGATAGCAGTCAAAAATATCCTCAAGTACCTACGGAGGACTAAGGATTGGGTATTGACTTATGGAGGCGATACTAAGCTATGCGCAACCGGTTACGCAGATGCTAGCTTCCAAACGGATCGAGATGATTCAAAATCTCAGTCCGGGTTCGTCTTCACTCTTAATGGTGCTGCGGTCAGCTGGAAGAGTTCCAAACAGAGTGTTGTAGCAGATTCTACTACTGAATCCGAGTACTATGCCGCTTCGGAGGCAGCAAAGGAAGCGATATGGATGCGTCAATTCTTACAAGGGCTTTCGGTAGTTCCTAGTTCGAATGACCCGATCACCATCTATTGTGACAATAGAGGTGCCATCTTCCAGGCTAAGGAGCCAAAGTCTAGCAACAAATCTAGACATGTACTTCGGAAGGCTCACCTGATCCGTGATTACGTGGAGCAAGAAGAGATAGTGATTGACAAGATTGCGACGGATGATAACATCGCGGATCCTCTCACCAAACCGTTGAATTATGATAAGCATGTAGGGCATGTTAATTCCATGGGAATTAAACATGTTCCAAAGTTGTAGTACTTGATTATGGATTTGATACATTATCTTTTTCATATACTATTTATAACTTCATCGTTTTATATATATAATATTTTGTTTTTCATGTGGATTGTACTGACAACATTGAACGCCACAAAGTGAACTGAATTACATTATATTTGTTTTGGTCCGTAATCGCCAATGTGAGCTGATAACTCCGGCTATTATATTGTGCAGTCGATTGATGGTGGGTTCAACGAACCATAAGTTAAACGGTTGACTAATCGATCACAGATACGAGATTATGACGATACCTCGTAGGACAACTTTTTGTGACAACGTAATGGAGTAGAGTAGATACGGATATGTCTACTTAATGAAGCATAAAAGTGAGTCCTTTGAGAAATTCAAGGAATACAGAATAGGGCAGAACCAATCGGGTAGAAAGATTAAAGCACTCCGTTCGGATCGGGGTGGCGAATATCTTTCAAATGAGTTTGATCAACACCTGAAAGACTGTGGAATCGCTCTACAGTTAACTCCACCTGGAACACCTCAATTAAATGGTGTATCCGAACGGAGAAATCGAACCTTACTTGATATGGTTCGATCCATGATGAGTCACACAAAGAGTGCTGAATCATTATGGGGTTATGCTATTTTGTCACCGCTCTTATACTTAACCGAAGTCCGTCTAAAGCTGTCGACAAGACTCCATATGAAATGTGGAAGGAAACGGTACCTAACTTGTCCTTTATTCGGGTTTGGGGCTGCGAGGCTTATGTCAAGTGGAGACACGAGGATAAGCTCGGCCCGCGATCGGTCAAGACATACTTTATAGGTTATCCAAAAGGAACATTTGGTCATTACTTCTATTCGCCTACCGAACATCGAGTTTTTGTTGCGGCTAGTACGACGTTCTTAGAGAAAGAATTTCTCGAAAACAAGACGAGTAATAGAACCTTCGAGCTGTCGGAGATTCCAGAACCAACGACCGAGGAACAGATGGAGGAAGTCTGTACCTCCAACCGATGATACGGTTAATATTCCTGAGGAACCTAGGAGGTCGGGTAGAGTCTCTCATCCTCCGGACAGATACATTGGTATGGTCGAGGAGAATGACGTTTTACTTCTAGAAAGTAATGAACCCGCAACCTATAAAGGTGCTATGGCCTGTTCCGACTCAAAGCTATGGCTCGAAGCCATGCAATTCGAAATGGACTCCATGTATGAGAATAACGTATGGGATCTAGTTGATTTACCTAATAAGGTAAAACCTCTACAGTGCAAATGGCTTTACAAAATAAAGCGTTCTGTAGACGCGCAACCAGATATCTATAAAGCACGACTTGTGGCAAAAGGTTTCACTCAAGTGCAAGGATTGCATTATGATGAGATTTTTGCACCTGTAGTCATGCTACGTTCCATTCGGATAATCTTAGCGATTGCCGCATTTCATGATTATGAGATTTGGCAAATGGATGTAAAAACCGCCTTCTTAAACGGTTATTTGGAGGAAGAGTTGTACATGGTGCAACCCGAAGGTTTCATAGATCCTAAACATCCTAAGAAAGTATGCAAGCTTAAGCGTTCCATTTATGGACTTAAGCAAGCTTCTCGGAGTTGGAATCATCGTTTCGACCAAGTGATAAAAGAGTATGGTTTCATTCGATCGGTCGAAGAACCATGCTTATATATCAAGTCGAGTGGGAGCAAGATTGTATTCTTGATATTGTATGTCGATGACATACTCTTGATTGGGAATGACATTCCTCTCCTATCTTCGGTTAAAGAATGGTTAAAGAACCATTTCCAGATGAAAGATCTGGGTGAGGCACAGCGCATTTTGGGAATCCGTATCTACCGAGATAGATCACGACGGACGTTATCACTTAGTCGGGAGTCTTATCTAGATAAGGTTCTTGAGAGGTTCAACATGACCAACTCCAAGAAGGGGAACCTTCCTATGACGACCGGGATGCGATTGAGCAAGTCTCGATCACCCACGACGCCTTTGAAGGTATTGAGCGCATGAGTCGTGTTCCTTATGCTTCGGCAATAGGATCGATCATGTATGCCATGATATGCACACGTCCGACGTGGCATATGCATTGAGTATGACGAGTCGGTACCAAAAGACTCCGGGTGAAACACATCGGATAGCGATCAAAAATATCCTCAAGTACCTACGGAGGACTAAGGATTGGGTATTGACGTATGGAGGCGATACTAAGCTATGCGCAACCGGTTACGCAGATGCTAGCTTCCAAACGGATCGAGATGATTCAAAATCTCATTCCGGGTTCGTCTTCACTCTTAATGGTGCAGCGGTCAGCTGGAAGATTTCCAAACAGAGTGTTGTAGCAGATTCTACTACTGAATCCGAGTACTATGCCGCTTCGGAGGCAGCAAAGGAAGCGATATGGATGCGTCAATTCTTACAAGGGCTTTCGGTAGTTCCTAGTTCGAATGACCCGATCACCATCTATTGTGACAATAGAGGTGCCATCTTCCAGGCTAAGGAGCCAAAGTCTAGCAACAAATCTAGACATGTACTTCGGAAGGCTCACCTGATCCGTGATTACGTGGAGCAAGAAGAGATAGTGATTGACAAGATTGCGACGGATGATAACATCGCGGATCCTCTCACCAAACCGTTGAATTATGATAAGCATGTAGGGCATGTTAATTCCATGGGAATTAAACATGTTCCAAAGTTGTAGTACTTGATTATGGATTTGATACATTATCTTTTTCATATACTATTTATAACTTCATCGTTTTATATATATAATATTTTGTTTTTCATGTGGATTGTACTGACAACATTGAACGCCACAAAGTGAACTGAATTACATTATATTTGTTTTGGTCCGTAATCGCCAATGTGAGCTGATAACTTCGGCTATTATATTGTGCAGTCGATTGATGGTGGGTTCAACGAACCATAAGTTAAACGGTTGACTAATCGATCACAGATACGAGATTATGACGATACCTCGTAGGATAACTTTTTGTGACAACGTAATGGAGTAGAGTAGATACGGATATGTCTACTTAATGAAGCATAAAAGTGAGTCCTTTGAGAAATTCAAGGAATACCAGAATAGGGTACAGAACCAACTGGGTAGAAAGATTAAAGCACTCCGTTCAGATCGGGGTGGCGAATATCTTTCAAATGAGTTTGATCAACACCTGAAAGACTGTGGAATCGCTCTACAGTTAACTCCACCTGGAACACCTCAATTAAATGGTGTATCCGAACGGAGAAATCGAACCTTACTTGATATGGTTCGATCCATGATGAGTCACACAAAGAGTGCTCGAATCATTATGGGGTTATGCTATTTTGTCACCGCTCTTATACTTAACCGAAGTCCGTCTAAAGCTGTCGACAAGACTCCATATGAAATGTGGAAGGGAACGGTACCTAACTTGTCCTTTATTCGGGTTTGGGGCTGCGAGGCTTATGTCAAGTGGAGACACGAGGATAAGCTCGGCCCGCGATCGGTCAAGACATACTTTATAGGTTATCCAAAAGGAACATTTGGTCATTACTTCTATTCGCCTACCGAACATCGAGTTTTTGTTGCGGCTAGTGCGACGTTCTTAGAGAAAGAATTTCTAAAAACAAGACGAGTAATAGAACCTTCGAGCCGTCGGAGATTCCAGAACCAACGACCGAGGAACAGATGGAGGAAGTCTGTACCTCCAACCGATGATACGGTTAATATTCCCGAGGAACCTAGGAGGTCGGGTAGAGTCTCTCATCCTCCGGACAGATACATTGGTATGGTCGAGGAGAATGACGTTTTACTTCTAGAAAGTAATGAACCCGCAACCTATAAAGGTGCTATGGCCTGTTCCGACTCAAAGCTATGGCTCGAAGCCATGCAATCCGAAATGGACTCCATGTATGAGAATAACGTATGGGATCTAGTTGATTTACCTAATAAGGTAAAACCTCTACAGTGCAAATGGCTTTACAAAATAAAGCGTTCTGTAGACGCGCAACAGAGATATCTATAAAGCACGACTTGTGGCAAAAGGTTTCACTCAAGTGCAAGGATTGCATTATGATGAGATTTTTGCACCAGTAGTCATGCTACGTTCCATTCGGATAATCTTAGCGATTGCCGCATTTCATGATTATGAGATTTGGCAAATGGATGTAAAAACCGCCTTCTTAAACGGTTATTTGGAGGAAGAGTTGTACATGGTGCAACCCGAAGGTTTCATAGATCCTAAACATCCTAAGAAAGTATGCAAGCTTAAGCGTTCCATTTATGGACTTAAGCAAGCTTCTCGGAGTTGGAATCATCGTTTCGACCAAGTGATAAAAGAGTATGGTTTCATTCGATCGGTCGAAGAACCATGCTTATATATCAAGTCGAGTGGGAGCAAGATTGTATTCTTGATATTGTATGTCGATGACATACTCTTGATTGGGAATGACATTCCTCTCCTATCTTCGGTTAAAGAATGGTTAAAGAACCATTTCCAGATGAAAGATCTGGGTGAGGCACAGCGCATTTTGGGAATCCGTATCTACCGAGATAGATCACGACGGACGTTATCACTTAGTCAGGAGTCTTATCTAGATAAGGTTCTTGAGAGGTTCAGCATGACCAACTCCAAGAAGGGGAACCTTCCTATGACGGCGGGATGCGTTGAGCAAGTCTCGATCACCCACGACGCCTGAAGGTATTGAGCGCATGAGTCGTGTTCCTTATGCTTCTGCAATAGGATCGATTATGTATGCCATGATATGCACACGTCCAGACGTGGCATATGCATTGAGTATGACGAGTCGGTACCAAAAGACTCCAGGTGAAACACACGGATAGCGATCAAAAATATCCTCAAGTACCTACGGAGGACTAAGGATTGGGTATTGACTTATGGAGGCGATACTAAGCTATGCGCAACCGGTTACGCAGATGCTAGCTTCCAAACGGATCGAGATGATTCAAAATCTCAGTCCGGGTTCGTCTTCACTCTTAATGGTGCTGCGGTCAGCTGGAAGAGTTCCAAACAGAGTGTTGTAGCAGATTCTACTACTGAATCCGAGTACTATGCCGCTTCGGAGGCAAAAAAGGAAGCGATATGGATGCGTCAATTCTCAAGGGCTTTCGGTAGTTCCTAGTTCGAATGACCCGATCACCATCTATTGTGACAATAGAGGTGCCATCTTCCAGGCTAAGGAGCCAAAGTCTAGCAACAAATCTAGACATGTACTTCGGAAGGCTCACCTGATCCGTGATTACGTGGAGCAAGAAGAGATAGTGATTGACAAGATTGCGACGGATGATAACATCGCGGATCCTCTCACCAAACCGTTGAATTATGATAAGCATGTAGGGCATGTTAATTCCATGGGAATTAAACATGTTCCAAAGTTGTAGTACTTGATTATGGATTTGATACATTATCTTTTTCATATACTATTTATAACTTCATCGTTTTATATATATAATATTTTGTTTTTCATGTGGATTGTACTGACAACATTGAACGCCACAAAGTGAACTGAATTACATTATATTTGTTTTGGTCCGTAATCGCCAATGTGAGCTGATAACTTCGGCTATTATATTGTGCAGTCGATTGATGGTGGGTTCAACGAACCATAAGTTAAAGGGTTGACTAATCGATCACAGATACGAGATTATGACGATACCTCGTAGGACAACTTTTTGTGACAACGTAATGGAGTCCTAAATGTTTTATAACATTCGGTGCCAGGTCGTGGATATGACATCCATTGTGTACCTAGAGTCTATTCTTTTGACTATCAACTGTCTCTTGAGATTAAGGCAGTCTTTGGGTGACTTTGGTTTCTTTCTCACGGTCTACCGTAACTGGGGCTAAGTAGATTTTTTCTGGGTCATTTCATACTGTGCTTACGTCTGCATGATTCGAGTTGAGGAAAATATCCATCCCTTATCAGGTATAGTTATTTCTCAGGGCCACTCGAGGAGTTGTAACTGAAATGCATGGCCATGCTCGAATGTTGATTCGTTTATCAGTTAAGTTACTCTCTAGTCGGGAAAACCACTCTTGATATTGATCGCTTGTAAAATACGACCTTTGTGAATTCGGATTTGCAAATTGTTTTACATTGAGTGGGAGAAATTTTAAAGGATATGAGAATCAGTTATCGCACATACACTTGTGAGGACAAGTGGGAGTTTGTTGGAGCTAGTGTCCTCCACAAATTAGTGTGATAACATTTGTAAATCTCTTACAGGTTCACAAGGGTATACTTCGTATATTTAATCAGTTGATTAACGTTTACCTAATAACGGTTGGCTTGCTAGAGAGTTTGACGTTATTATCATACAGATGGCGGTGATCAACTGGTCCCTAAAGGTCACACCTATAGGACGTGTTTGAGAAATGTGGTTATAGAAATATAATTACATTGATGCCCAAAATGACTAAAAAGTTAGTCAATGTGTTGATGAGATAATTATTTAATGAAAATTAAATAATATTAAGTTGAGACGAATTAATTGTCAATTCGTAAATTAAATATAATAAGTTATATTTAATTAAATATATATAAAGTTAGTTTGGACGAATTAATCTGTTAATTCGTAGTTAAATATAATCAGTTGTATTTAATATCAACAAGTTGAATGTGTCATAGTGGTAATAGTGAGGGTACACAAGCCAAGAGGTCATGGGTTCGATCCTCACTAGATGACAATTTAACAAACTTTATATATTTTTGGAAAGACCAAAAATAAGGAAATTAAATTCCTTATTTTCGGTTCAGGTGGCCGAAATTAGGGAGGTTTCCACTTTCCTAATTGATTTTGGATTTCGGTCTATATAAAAAGAAAGGTGGAGAATTATTTCTAACCTAATTCTTTTTCTGACCTAGCCTCCTCTTTCTCATCACAAAAAACACAAAGACAATAAAATTTTACAGAAAATTTTAGATTGATTTCTAGCATAATCAAAGGGTATATCTTAGATCGTCTTGGGTGCAACTAATAGGCGAATATCAATTTTGATATTGTTCTTAGGCCAATTTTGCAAGGACCCGAGGTTAATTCTAAATCTTTTACTTATGCTTATGTATTTTATTTTATGACCATAGATCATCTTTATTATATCGTTATAATCCTTCATGTTAAAGGGAAGTATACAGATTATTTCCCACAATTTATTAGTTATTATATTTATTTTCGGGATTATTTTAATCTAATTTTATTCGTGATTCCCGTCAATTTTATTAAAATTTTTACCACCCCTCTATACGCATCAACACTCTCCTTCTTCAAAAAGAATCGTCCCGATTCTTGTGCCTTCAAGTGTCGAGAGGAGAGGCTGCCTTGTGTTCATCCTTTGCTACCCAATGCCCGGATCAAATACCTGGGACATTTGCCGCTGGTTCCAAACACATATTTGCATTTCTTGAGATATTGTTGCGGTGCTAAACCCAAAATTACCACAGCCCCGAATTATTTTCTGCCAATGATGGTCAACCATCGAATCATGAACTCCATTGTCGAACAAATGATGCAAATAAGATGAATCCTTCATGGGTACGGCAATCCTTTTTGCTTGAAACTCAACCAAACAACGATGGGGCTGATCTTGAAACTCACAAGAATCATTTGCAATCATGATGGACTTGGCAAATAATTCAAGTCCATGACCAGAATTAAACAAATCACACACCCCTTCTACATAAGCAACAAAAACATCCTCGTCTTCATATTTGTCAAATATTGGAGGTAAATCAAGATTTAGGGCGGGATAAACCTCCATCGAATTTTCTTCAGAAAAGCACGAATGCCCTCCGACAACTCTCAAATACTCCATCTTTTTTTTTTTTTTTAGATGAACAGTACCGGTTTGAACAGTGATATTTTTTTTTTTTTGTCTAGAACACTCTCTAGAGATGAGTGATCAAAAACGATTAACCCTTGAACGACCTGTTCAAGTTTAACCTTTGAACTCCAATCGCAATCGGAAATTCAACCTATCAACTTGGTTTCGACACGCCTAGGACCGTCTAGATTTTGGGAATTTTGTTTTTGAAGTTTCAGATTTTTTTTTTTGTGATGAACAGTACCGTGAACAGTACCGCGTGAACAGTGATTTGTTTTTTTTTTTTTTTTTTTTGTTCAATCCGTGCCTTAAAAATCCAACCGATTAAACCTCAACTATCTCGTTGAGTTTAACCTTTGAATACCAATCGCGATTGGATATTCAACTACTAATTGATTTGGACTTTCTCAGGACCGTCTTGATTTTTGTGGGTGATCAAGAGCCGAAGCTCTGATACCACTTGGAGCGTATACGGAGCGGAAGACTTAATTGTGGATTCAAGTGAAGCGAGAGATCCGAATGCACTAGGTGCAACCCGACCTGATCGTGCCACTTGAGGCGTTTGGGGCGAAGCGGAAGTCTTTTTTGTTTTGTTTTTTGTGTTTATGTTGTGCAAGAATGAAAGGATATTTGTTTCGATTTCTTGTGAAGAGATCGAACCAATGGGATATTTGCTATCACTAGACCTATAGCGATAACAATGGGGAATTACTCGAAAACGCGTCAAGTAATTCCACTTAAACTGCGGAGCACGTCCTTAGTTCAAGGCAAGACTCGAAAGCATCGACTCTTTGAAAAGATTGAAACACAAGTTTCTCTCTCTAAAAGGTTTTTCTTAATTCTTTGATGATTTACAAATGAGGAGGCTAGGTCCTTTATATAGGACAAAAGCCTTGGCCTCCAAGCAAGCATTAAATAGCCTAACCTAGATTCTACCACATTCACTTAATTAAATTTTATGGAGAAAATAATTGACAACGTAAATTACAAAGTTTGACAAATAATAAATCGAAGCCTCGAATTTAGACCAAGGATCACGGCTGCCCTTGACACATCCCAACCGTGTGCTGCTGCTCCGTCTATCCTCGTTTTGCGTGCTTGCTTCATCTTGTCAACCCGTAATTTATTAGTTATTATATTTATTTTCGGGATTATTTTAATCTAATTTTATTCGTGATTCCCGTCAGTTTTATTAAAATTTTTACCCCCCCCCCCCCCCCCCTCTATACGCATCAAGTATAATTTCAGTCCACTAAGAATGTAATTTTAGTCCATTGAGAATATAACCAAGTCCATTGAGAGTGTAACATTAGTCCAATAGAAGTAATTGTAATTCCAACAGAAAAAGTGTAATTTTAGCAGAAAAAAAGAGTAATTCTATCAGAAAAAAGAGTAATTTTAGCCAAAAAAAAAAGACTAATTCTAACAGAAAATGTAATTTCAGCAGAAAAAAAAGTAATTCTAGCAGGAAAAAGAGTAATTTTAGCAGAAAGTGTAATTTCAGCAGAAAAAATAGTAATTCTAGCACGAAAAAGAGTAATTCTAGCAGAAAAAAAAAAGTAATTCTAGCAGAAAAAAGAGTAATTCTAGCAAAAAAAAAAGTGTAATTTCAGCGGAAAAAAGAGTAATTGTAGCAGAAAAAAAAGTAATTGTAATTCTAGTAGAAAAAAAGTGTAATTCTAAGATGAAAAAAGTGTAATTCTAACAGAAAAAAGAGTAATTCTAGAAGAAAAGAGAGTAATTCTGGAGAAAAAAATGCACATCTAAGATGAAAATCAACAAATAACCTTAGATCTATTTATTAGATCTAAGACTAAAATAAAATGATCTAATATAACAACAATTGAAGAAAAATGAGGAGAAGACATTTTAAATATATCTAAGATTAAAATTAAAATTAAAAGATCTCACAGAATTAAACAACTTATGTGAGATCTTTTTTTTCGATCTATTTCAAAAACCTAGATCTAAAATTTAAAAAATAATGAGAAGCCAACAATCAGAAAGAAAGAAAAAAAAAATGAAAAACAAAACGAAACACAGATCTAAAACAATCGACTATTAAAAAAAAATGAGAAGATCTGTTTTCAGCAGATCTCGTTTTTGCTATTTGACTTTTACTAAAACAATACTAAACTATTAAAAAAATGAGAACCACCACAAGACCAATTTATAACAAGAGATGTAGGATTAAATACAAAAAAAACCAGAAAAAAAGGGCGAGAAATTAAGGAAGAAGAACAAATCTGAACTCGGTAGAAAAAAAGGAAGAAATTAAGGAAACAAAAAAACGAAAAAAAAATCAGAATAACAAGAACAAAAAATAATAAAAAAAAAATAAGGAAGAAGAACTGGGTAGAGGAGGGAGAAGAGGAGTGTGGTGTTTTTCGTTGAGGGCGGCGGCGGAAAGAGGACGGAGGAGGGAGGTGGTGGACTGGTGGAGGCAGTGTGCGACGTGAGCAGGTGGCGGCAGGGGGAAGGTGGGCGACAGATCTGGTTTGTGTGGTGGTGGCGTGCGGGTGGCGTCGGGTGGTGCCGGTCGTGGGGTTGGCGGGTGGTTTGTGGGTGGTGTTGGCGGGTGGTTTGTGGGTGGTGTTGGTGTTAGGTGGAGAGGGCGAGGGAGGTGAGGCTATGAGTAGTTGGTGGTGGTCGTCGTGACGGTCGGATCTGGAGTGGTGGGTCGCGGCTGTTGTTGGTGGTCGGTTGGTAATAGTGGTTGTGAGGGCTGGTGGCGTGTCGGGTGGCGGGTGTGTGGTTGGTTTATGAGATATTTTTTTTC
Organism: Silene latifolia; assembly: GCF_048544455.1. Lineage (NCBI taxonomy): Eukaryota > Viridiplantae > Streptophyta > Magnoliopsida > Caryophyllales > Caryophyllaceae > Silene > Silene latifolia. The sequence continues at coordinate 89,416,880 of NC_133529.1, forward strand.
TCAGATTTGTTTGGGGTATTTTTTTAGAGAGGATTTATTTAGGTTTTTTGAGAGGATTGTAGTGTTAAATGAGGGAGGAGTGAGGCAGAGAGAGAAAAGAAAGGGTATATATATTAAATTAGTGAGGAATTAATGATTAATTAGTGTTGTAGAGAGAGATGTGGTTTAATTAGCTTTAATCTCTTTTTTTCTTGTGTACATCTCAGCCTTTCATTTTCCTCATCCAAAGGCTATAAGGAGGACTTATGGACTCAAGGGAAGGAGGAGGACTTACATGATCCTAATACTATATATATATATATATATATATATATATATATATATATATATATATATATATATATATATATATATTAACATATAGGATGGATATTAACAACACAACAATGAATCCAACAACCAACATTGGATGAACCCTAGAGAGAAAACCCTACGTAGTCTTCCCCTAGGGCATGAATTTTCAGCTTGATCGATTTCAACAACATGGCACGAAATTCATCGAGCAAAACAAAATCTAATCATGCTAGTAGGCTCAGAAAGGTGAAATCTGGTGAGAAAGTGGGAATAAGAATAAGGAAATGATGAAGAAAGGGCCGTCAGAGGAGGATATCATATTGTAGATACCTAGTATCTGCATCTTCCAAAAACCACCCGATGATGATCGGAACAACGTGTTTTTGATATGCGTGAGTGGATTGGCTATAAATGAGACGGTTTAATGCATTACTCGGATATGAAAAATGATTTCAAAAATGGTTTTATAACTTCATTTGCATTAAAACAACACTATTTAGAGTTAAAACCGTCTTCGGACCCAAAACCGACTCAGAAACCCGCAACTCGAGTCAATCTGAGTCAATGTAACACCCCCATACTCCGAGTGCCTTACCAGGACCACTCAGGTATGAAGACATCACCATCTCGGTCGCCCGAGGTATGATAATCAAATAGACAAAACGGAAACAACATTTATTATAATTAGTTTAATGATGAATACAATCCTCAAAACCAAACCAAAGTACAATACATTATTCCAAACTATCTGTTCTCAACTGAAATGTAAATAAATGCTAAACTACAGCGGAAGACTCTATCGTCATGTCGTGGCCATCCCAGCTATCCCAGTACTCATCTCTATACCTGTTCAATATCTGCTCACCATCCCCGAATGGATCACCGCAGGTTTACAAAACAACACCGGGGTCAGTACTAATCACACAATCAATATAGATAACAATAACAAGATACACAGACAGCTGAACTGTCACACACACACACACACACACCAACTCCCATCATCTCAACACCGATCGTCCTTTGGACCACCGCCGATGGGGGACCGCAGCCGTTCCCACCTAAGCCCCGCTCATCGTACGAGCGATAACCCTGTCCATTAATGTGCACATCCCCTTTCGTGGCGGGTTCCACGAAGGGCGAAACTAGGGCGTGAGATCACTCCCGCAAGTGACCCCACTCAGCCGAGAACGCATCTCGAGAACCATCAACAAACACAACCACAATCACAATCACAATCACAATCATCATATCAAACAACTAACTACAAAGACATCACCAACATCCCATTATGGGACTAATGCGAGTAGGAAATCCTACCCGGAAAGCACAACACGCAGACGGTATCCACAACCATTTGTATCAAAACGGCTCCTCTATGAATTCTCCTCCTACCATACAACACATAGATGCTACCATTCAAATACTACTCATAAAAACCCCCAATTCCTAAATTAGGGTTTCATCAATCTTAACAAAACATTATAGCAATTATATTAAAAGCTTACCCTCGACGCAAGGAATCCAACGACACGAACTACGATACGATCGACCGTCTCGAACTCCGGAATTGTTAAGGATGCGATTAGGAAGATGACGATCGCTTTCTCCCTTAAACAAGTTTTAGGTTTTGGTAAAAGTGATTTAAAACAATGACGGATATGTTTAAATACCCTAATCGCATAATTAACAAAACCCGCGAAAAACTCCCGTCAGAAATGGGACACTCGATCGAGTACCCAAGGTACTCGATCGAGTACCCCCTACTCGATCGAGTGCCCCAGCTACTCGATCGAGTACCCAACAGTCGAGAAGTTATTTTATTCCGCAACTTGCCCATACTGACAGAGTAAGGGCTACTCGATAGAGTACCCCCAAGACATATAAATACGGAGTATTACAGTCTTCCCTCCTTAAAAGGAACTTCGTCCCGAAGTTCAAACCACTACTAAAACAAAGGTACTCCAAAACATTCCCGACTCAACAACCAAAACAAAACTCAATATAAAACACGCTACTTACCCAACTCATCCCGACAACCTACCGACGCAACATATAAAAAGGTGTATAAACTCTTAGAAACTGCTCGCGATCATCTCCTACCCCCCTAAAAGAAACAAGGTTACGTCCCCGTAACCATACATACCTGATCAAAAAGGAAGGGGTAACGCTCTTTCATGATATCCTCTGCCTCCCATGTAGCTTCCTCGGTCTCGTGGTTAGACCAAATGATCTTGAGCAAAACTGTCTCACCACTCCTGGTCTTTCTAACCTTTCGGTCTAGGATCTGCTTAGGCACCTCCAGATATGATAAAGACTCATCCAGCTCTAAGCTCTCTGCCTCCAACACATGTGACGGGTCACTCACATACTTCCGCACAATGCGATACATGAAACACATTGTGCACTCTCTCTAATGCAGCTGGTAATGCCAGACGATAAGCAACTTCCCCAACTCGCTCTAAGATCTCATAAGGCCCTATAAACTTCAGACTTAGCTTGCCTTTCTTCCTAAATCTCATAACTCCGCGCATAGGAGACACTTTCAGAAGAACCTTGTCCCCAACCTGAAACTCTATGTCCCGACGATGTAGATCTGCATAACTCTTATGTCGATCCCGGGTCGCTCTCATCCGTTCCCGATCATCTTAACTGTTCCACCATCTCATGCACCATCTCGGTCCTAAAACCACCGCCTCAAGATTATCGTCCCACAGATTGGACTCCTACATCTCCTCCCATACAAAGCCTCAAACGGTGCCATACCAATACTAGTGTGATAGTTGTTATTGTAAGAAAATTCTATCAAGTCCAATCTCTCGCTCCCAGCCTACCACCAAAATCCATCACACAAGCTCGCAACATATCCTCCAGAGTCTTGATTGTTCTCTCGATCGCCCGTCTGTCGCAGGATGAAAAGTCGTACTCATCTTGATTTGTCCCTAACGATTCCCGCAACTCCTTCCAAAACCTCGATATAAATCTCGCATCTCTGTCAGACACTATGTCCTTAGGGACTCCATGTAACTTCAAAGACGTTCTTTCGATAGGCCATAGCCGATTGTGCCTTAGTCCATGTATCTTTCATTGGAACAAAGTGAGCTGACTTGGTCAGACGATCCACTATCACCCAAATCATATTGTTACCTTGTTGACTCTTAGGCAAACCCACAATGCAATCCATGGAAATGGATTCCCACTTCCACTCGTGCACCTCCAAAGACTGAATCTTACCTTGTGGTCGTCATTGTTCCCCTTTAACTCTCTGGCATGTCAAACAACGGGACACAAACTCAGCTGTCTCTTTCTTCATCCAATGCCACCAAAACGTTTTCTTCAAATCTTTGTAAAGCTTGTCTCCACCCGGATGCACCGAATATGGTGTGCAATGTGCCTCTGTCATGATTGTCTTTTTCAACTCCTCGTCATTAGGAACACACCACCTACCATCAAACCTCAAGCTACCATCTGTATGAATAGAAAACCGGGACACTGTCCCTTTCTCTACCCCAGCTCTCCACTCCACTATCTTAGGATCCAAAGCCGCTTATCCCGAATATCATCATAAAACTCAAGTGTCATCTTGTCATATCACCCATGGCATCTCCTTTCGCATCATATGTATCCCGAACCTCGCTACCTCATCTCTCGGCCTCATCAAAGATAAAGTCGTACACAAAGAATGTACACTCTTCCTACTCAAAGCATCAGCTACAACATTGGCTTTCCCTTCATGGTAGATGATTTCCATGTCATAATCACCAATCAGTTCCATCCACCTCCTCTGTCTCATGTTCAACTCCTTCTGCGTGAAGATGTACTTGAGACTCTTGTGATCAGAAAATACCTTAAAGATTGCTCCATAAAGGTAATGTCTCCAAATCTTGAGAGCAAACACCACTGCACCCAACTCCAGATCATGAGTAGGGTAATTCTCCTCATAAGGCTTCAACTGCCTAGAAGCATAGGCAATCACTTTACCATTCTGCATCAACACACATCCTAGCCCATTCTTCGAAGCATCAGTATAAACCTCAAAATTCTCGCTCCCTTCAGTAATGCTAAGACAGAGCCGTGGTCAAACGCTCCTTTAATGTTTGGAACGCCGTCTCACAACTCTCATCCCAACGAAACCTGTTCTCTTTCCTCATCAACGCTGTCATCGGTCTAGCTATCTTGGAGAAATCTTTCACGAACCGTCTGTAGTATCCAGCTAAACCCAAGAAACTCCTCACCTCAGCAACATTCTTTGGTGCTTCCCACTTTGTCACAGCCTCAATCTTCGCCGGATCCACAGCTACCCCATCTTTAGAGATTACATGCCCCAGAAAAGCAACTTTCTCTAACCAGAACTCACACTTGGACAGCTTAGCATACAACTCATGATCTCTCAAAGTCTGCAACACGATCCTCAGATGCTCCTTATGCTCCTCCTTAGTTATAGAGTAGACTAAGATATCATCGATAAACACCACCACGAACTGGTCCAAGAACTGTCTGAAGATCATATTCATCAAATCCATAAACACTGCCGGCACATTAGACAACCCAAATGGCATCACCACATACTCATAATGGCCACACCTTGACGTGAAAGCTGTCTTTGGTATGTCCACCTCTCTAATCTTCACCTGATGGTACCCCGACCTCAAATCAATCTTAGAAAAGACTGTTGCACCACTCAACTGATCAAACAGGTCATCTATCCTTGGCAAAGGATACTTGTTCTTTATCGTCACACGGTTCAGCTCCCGGTAATCTATGCACAGCCTCAAGCTCCCATCTTTCTTCTTCACAAATAGAACTGGTGCTCCCCAAGGCGATACACTTGGTCTAATGTATCCCTTCTCTATCAGATCATCCAACTGCTTCCTAAGTTCCTCCATCTCCTTAGGACCCATACGGTACGGTGCCTTAGAGATTGGCCCCGTCCCTGGCTTCAACTCTACGGTGAAATCTATCTCCCTCCTCGGTGGCAACCCCGGAATCTCCTCGGAAAAACATCTGCAAATTCTCCCACCACTGGTATCTCATCAACTGTCGGACTCTCTATCCGGTCATCTCTCACATGGCACAAGATCAGAGGACATCCCTTCCTCAGATAAGACTTCAAGGTAACAGCTGCAATCAACTTAACTTTGGGTTTGACTAGAAACCCACGATAAGACACACTTACACCCTTTGGACCTCTTAGGGACACTTTCTTTTGATGACAGTCTATCTTAGCCTTATACTTTCCTAACCAATCCATCCCAACTATCATCTCAAAACCATTAAGAGGAAACTCTAGCAAGTCTACAGGGAAATCGACTTGCCCAACTATCAAAGATACATCTCTAAACAACCTCCCACACGATACAGACTCACCAGAAGGTATGAAAACTCGCTCACTAACGAGACTCATATACTCTCAAACCCAATCGTTTTTACATGACTCGAAGACACAAACGACCGAGAAGCCCCCGAATCAAACAAAACAAACGTAGGAATACCATTAACAAGGAATGTACCGGTGATAACGTGCGCATCCTCCTCAATTTTGTCTTCTTGTCCCTCATGAACAACTTGCCACATCGGTCTTCTCCGCCCACCTCCCGGACAAGATCTTGGGTTGATGCGGTCGGCTTAGCACCCGACCCTTGATTGTTGTTGTTGTTGTTCATCGGTGTCTTCTGATAAGAATTACCGCCGTTGCGGTTGCCTCCCACTGTAACTCGACCTCCCGGTTTGGCCATGATCCAGCTGGTCTGTTGCTCGCAAAGCTCTGTGCAGGTCTCTGAAAGGATCCTGGTGCACTCGTGCACTCATGTCTCTTGTGGCCTACTCCACCACAACCAAAGCAGGTCACTCCCCAACTATTACTCACACTCCCTCGGCCTCGCCCAAAGGAAGTCCCAAAGACTAAACCTGGACCAGGAAGAAAATCCTTTAGACTGATTGTGGTTGCCTTTCTTGAAATTAGATTGGCCACCACCCTCGCTCTCAGACTTCCTCTTCTCTCCACCTGACCTCTCCTGAGCCATCTCCACTAGTCTCTCAGCTCTCCCAGCCCTCTCATACGCTTCCTTTACATCAGTAAGGACTCCCACGGGTAACTTATCCATAATTTTCGTGGTTAGTCCTCTCTCAAACCTCAAAGCCATATTCTCCTCACTCAAACCCATATCCTCAAAGATATCTAGATTTCTCATTGAATCGCTCGTAGTACTCGGCCACGACATCTCAAATAGTCATCTTAAACTTGTCGAACTCCTCTCTCAACTTACTCCTCACATGTTTCGTACGAACTCCTTCCTCATGACCCTACGAAACTCCTCCCAAGGTATAGCAGGTAACCCTTGGTTGGTATATATCTCCTTGGCACTCACTTTCACTGAATCCCACCACTTGCCAGCTGCCTCCCTCAGATAGAATGCAGCCTGATCCACTCTCATATCATCAGGACAGCGAACTAAATCTAGTATGTTCTCCATCTCCCTCAGCCAACTATCAAGAAGGTTAGGCTCCTCAACTCCCTTGTACTCCTTCGGGTTAAACCTCGCAATATAGAGGCTGACTTTAGCATGGTCAACCTCCTTCTCCTTACTCTTATCCTTGTCCTCATTCACTCTCTTCAGGGTCTCAGTAAGAGCATCCTGGTGTTCTAACATCTTTACGATGTCATCCGTGGTCATAAGCTCTGCTCTCGCGTACAAAGCATTTCTCTTGGGCGGCATCTTGAAACTATACATATATAAGAAAAGGGGTAGATATGAACATACGTACTAAACTTCAAAACACGAAAACACGCTGCCCAGAACCTACTCGATCGAGTATCCAAACCCACTCGATCGAGTAACGGGCTACTCGATCGAGTGCCCCCATGTACTCGATCGAGTACCCAAACTCCAGAACCAAACAGACCTTCTGATCTCTAACCCACTCGATCGAGTATCTAGGCTACTCGATCGAGTGACCCCCTACTCGATCGAGTACCCCTAGTTACTCGATCGAGTGCCCCAAAACGCGATTCTGGACTCAAAATCGCCAAAAACCCACCCGATCGAGTCAGTCTCACTCGATCGAGTAACACTAATACGTAAAAGCTACCCGCATGTTACGTCATATGCTACATGCTAACCTTATAAAATCACATGCTATCAGAATAAATATGCTACGCATCTATTCTACTATCAACAAGATCAATTCATCATGCTATTAAAGCCACATTGTAAATCATTCAACATGTTATCATCTCATTAACATGTTCCACATATCATTTCCTTTCACTTGCTCAACTTCCTATTTCAACACCAAACAATCAACACACTTCATCACTTTGTTGCACACGTTAATCAAACATACAGATGACTCGACAAACACTTTCCCCATGTGACCGGTTCAAAGTTGTAGGGCGACCCCCGCGACTTTAGGACGTCTCCCAAGCCTTTGCACTAGCTCCTACAACTTTTACCCCGGGTTCATTTTAATTGACTCCCTATGTTCATTAAGTTCATTGGTTACAGGTTTCAGGATCGTCGCTCTGATACCATTTGTAACACCCCCATACTCCGAGTGCCTTACCAGGACCACTCAGGTATGAAGACATCACCATCTCTACGCCCGAGGTATGCTAATCAAATAGACAAAACGGAAACAACATTTATTATAATTAGTTTAATGATGAATACAATCCTCAAAACCAAACCAAAGTACAATACATTATTCCAAACTATCTGTTCTCAATTGAAATGTAAATAAATGCTAAACTACAATAGGAAGACTCTATCGTCATGTCGTGGCCATCCCGGCCTATCCCAAAGACTCATCTCTATACCTGTTCAATATCCGCTCACCATCCCCGAATGGATCACCGCAGGTTTACAAAACAACACCGGGTCAAGACTAATCACACAATCAATATAGATAACAATAACAAGATACACAGACAAATTTTGAACTGTCACACACACACACACACCAACTCCCATCATCTCAACACCGATCGTCCACTGGACCCGCCCGCGATGGGGACCGCAGCTGCGTTCCCACCTAAGCCCCGCTCATCGTACGAGCGATAACCCTGTCCATTAATGTGCACATCCCCTTTCGTGGCGGGTTCCACGAAGGGCGAAACTAGGGCGTGAGATCACTCCCGCAAGTGACCCCACTCAGCCGAGAACGCATCTCGAGAACCATCAACAAACACAACCACAATCACAATCACAATCACAATCATCATATCAAACAACTAACTACAGCACATCACCAACATCCCATTATGGGACTAATACTGAGTAGGAAATCCTACCTGGAAAGCACAACACGCAGACGGTATCCACAGCTGTATCAAAACGGCTCCTCTATGAATTCTCCTCCTACCATACAACACATAGATGCTACCATTCAAATACTACTCATAAAAACCCCCAATTCCTAAATTAGGGTTTCATCAATCTTAACAAAACATTATAGCAATTATATTAAAAGCTTACCCTCGACGCAAGGAATCCAACGACACGAACTACGATATGATCTGACCGTCTGAACTCCGGGAATTGTTAAGGATGCGATTAGGAAGATGACTGACTGCTTTCTCCCTTAAACAAGTTTTAGGTTTTGGTAAAAGTGATTTAAAACAATGACGGATATGTTTAAATACCCTAATCGCATAATTAACAAAACCCGCGAAAAACTCCCCAGAACCAGGACACTCGATCGAGTACCCAAGGTACTCGATCGAGTACCCCTACTCGATCGAGTGCCCCGACTACTCGATCGAGTACCCAACAGGTCAGAAACTATTTTATTCCGCAACTTGCCCATACTCGACAGAGTAAGGGCTACTCGATAGAGTACCCCCAAGACATATAAATACGGAGTATTACAGTCAACCCGAGTCTCGAATGTCAAAAATAATACCATAAATGGATTTTTCATGCCATTAGCATTAAAATGACACTAACTAGAGTCAAAACCGACATCGGGCCAAAAACCGACTCAAAATTCAAATCCCGACTCGACACGGGTCAAACTCGAGTCACACACAAAATACCTACCCCAAATACCACCCAAATATCATCTTATTAGATGACCATATTGTTACACGACATCTTATTTGAATACCACAAATCAAACCAACCAAACAATAGATAGAGCAAAGGCCACGTCTAAATTGAAAAGGACAAGACACCCCTTTGTATCACTAGGTGGCTCGCGCCTCTTTAGGCCTCCTCCTGTTGGAGTATGTGTCCTCAACAATAGTGCGATCACATTATTAAAACTCATGATAAGAATACACGAAGGGATGATTCATTTTTATACGTCAACTGATCAACATTAATCGGTAATGATTGGCTGACTAGAGTTTGACATTACTGTCGTTTGACGGTGGTGATCAGTTGATCCCTTAAGGTCACACCTAAAGGACGATTCCCTTAATAGATAAATTAATTAATTGTATATTGATACAGATTAATTAAATCCTTAAAATTGAACAATTTACATATGTGAGTAAGAATATGTATCTTATTGTAATTCGATTAAATAAGATTCATTTTAGTAATTAAAATGTTATATTACTAAAATTTTGTTTATGAAACAATTAAATTACGAATGATTAGTTAATTATAATTACAATGTATTGTAGATTATATTAACATGATCCATTTTATATACTTGTGATTGTGAATTACTAATCAATTGTTATATATAATTGAATTAATATATGTAATGATATTTAATTGTTAAATATGCATTTATATTATTAACAACATGTTACATGTTACATGTTACATGTCACACATTATATGACAAAATGACAATTGACAAAAATAAAATGGACTCCATATTATCTATGTGGACCGGGTTTTAGAGGGTATTAGGGTGAAATGGTTAAATTGTTTTTTAAATGTGGAAAACACAATGATTACTATTATAACCTGAATAACATCGGAATAACACCACAGTAACAATGGAATAACACCACGGTCTGCGGTAGTCTTACTCTAGTATTATTTTAGTTTTATTTTTGTGTTACTCTAATGTTATTGTACTGTTATTGTACTGTTACTTTTGTGTTAAATATTATTTAAGCTGGATTCATTATTGTTCAGTCACTTTAGTGTTAAATATTATTTAAGTCAGACTAGTTGTTACCATTTTACATTAGCTTTGAATTTTAATACTACTTTCCTTATTTAAGTCAGACTAGTATGTACCAAGCTGGGGGTCTATCAACTATTGTGACGGTACCTATCGAATTGAAAGACACTGAAAACTATTGCCATTCTTATTCGAACCAAAGTGTTTAGAGCTCACATCTCTTATGACTGATTACTGGTTAACAATTACTGTGCATTTGTTAAGCTAGACCACTTTCCATAATATATACTTCCTCCATTCAACTTCACTCTATCTATTTCACTTTTGTACACTATTTGCAATTGTGTATTCAATTTCGATTTTCTCTCGATACGTAAGTGGAAATATATTCATGTGGAATCTTGTTTGATTCGTCTTTACGAGTACATTAAAAATATCTTAACTTTTATAATTTTTACAAATACGAAGCTAACGATATTTAGCGCGTAAAACACGCGTTGGCAAATGTGAAAAAGAAAAGTGGTAGAGTGGGGTTGAATGGAGGAAGTACTACAATTACACGCATCTCATACGCCCCACCCGTCTATACCAAGACCTATTGCAAACCTTATTGCATGTTTACCGGCACTGGTATCTATTGTTTAACATTTACTACTCCTAGATATTGGAAGCTTATGGTAATTGCACATCTGAGAAGGTCCAGGTGTTGGTAGCCAGCAATGCTCCAACATCAATTCCAACACAAATTAATATACCCCAGATTATTGTACACATCAAGGCCGACAGAAGAAGAACTCGTATCACTAGAACTCAAGCTAACATGCTCTTCTCAGTAATTATAGTCTGGTTATTTGGTTAATCCTCATAATTGAAGAGGGTAAAATTATCAAAAAAACACAACGATTCCCAGTAATTATAGGCTCGTTAATCCTATCCCAACCATCATAATATACTTCTTGTTCTTCATATCAATAGATAACATTTTCTTCATAAACTTCCGCAGTAACATAAATTAAGAAATACCATTCACTCCCATCAATATCATTTGGCGCCACCGCAACTGCATCATTTACCGCAGTAAAGTTCCCACTCCCATCCAAACTCACCATTACTAGATTATTTATAAAAACCTCTACCTCGCTGTCATAGCCTTCATTGAGGATCTAGCGGCCTCGAGCACAGTTCGAGTAACAACGCCAATCAAAGATCACAAGTCTGAAATTGATTCAATCAATTAAAGAGGTATCATGCTAACGTGACCATTATTAAACAAAATTCTGGGATTTGTTTTGAATATTAAACGTTTTTACCCAGAAATTTGAGCTTTTTTTTTTTGTTTTGGTGTGGACAGAGAATGAATAGAGAAGCATTGTTTATTTTTCAATTGATTTAGGGAAATTCTATAATGTACCCCTTTGTTTTTCGGTTTTCTACCTTAGACCCCTTCTTTTTCTAAAATGTATCTTGTACCCCTGAACTTTACCAATTACTCCATCTTTTACATCATGGTTTGAGAGATGTTAGTATAATTGGCAACATAATGGTGCTCAAAGTGGAAATGTAGCTGGGTTTAGGCCATTAAGCCATGAATGTTGGTGTTACTGTGTTAGTAGTTAAAGTGGAAATGTAGCTGGGTTCGGTTACTGGATATTTGGGTGGTTAATAGGTAGTTTTGCCAGGTTAATGGCTAGTTTAGTGGATTTATGAATCAAATTAACTAACGGACTAAGATAACGGTTTTCTTGAATTAGGGTATGGTTGAGACTTACTAAGGGAGTTAAGGGGTACACCATATGTTTTAAGAAAAGCAGGGGTACACGATAGAAAATTGGAAAACAAAGGGGTACATGATAGAATTTCCCATTGATTTATTATGTTTAGGATGACTGTCAGTGTACTGTTGGGCGCACGTGTCTGTTGGGCGTGTTTGGTTTTGTTAAATAAATCACAGTTATCTATTTTTTCTTATTTAAGGCCTGAGATTTTAAAGCACAAACTCACCATAAGAACCAAACTCACGAGATCCCGCCTCTCTCTCTCTCTCTCTCTCTCTCTCTCTATATATATATATATATATATATATATATATATATATATATATATATATATTTAGGATCCTATAAAGTAACCATTTTCCCATTTAATCAGTGAGTAACCTCTCATGTTCAGAACTTTGGTACTAAAGGTACAATAATATTACACTGATAGTTCAGAACTCTTGTACCAAAGGTACAACATTATTAGATCAGTAGACTTGACATTTTTCTACAGATATGCAATTAAGATAATAACCAACAACTGATTATAATACAAGAAAACAAATAATTCCATTATATTTGTCAAATTAAAAGTAAACCCAAATACCCACCCTGTGTATATTGGACGAGTTAGGCATACTAGTTCCATGATGTGTTAAGACTAAAGGAGAGGCAGAAGTGCACAACAGTGGGGCAGACCACAGACAAAATTATGATCCCAATTCCCAAGCAATGAGAAAATGAGATTTAATATGATTAACATTTGGTATAAAATCAGAAGGTTTTGCTCTAGAGAAAGGCGGATGATGCTCCAAAGAATACGACAACAACATAAGCCATTTGAAGAAGTGTTATAAAAATCCAAAATACTTGTTGGGTTTACAAATTTATACACTCCGAATCCATATCTATGTCCGTTTGCAAATTTATATGCTCCGTCTATAAAAGAACCATTACTATTTGATATTGTCTTATCAGATACCCCATGTACCTTTGGTACAAAGGTTCTGAACTTTTAGTATAATATTGTTGTACTTTTATTATAAAAGTTATAAGGGGGCCTTCATAGTTTCATATGAAAGGGGTTTCATAGGATTTCATTTTTATATATATATATATATATATATATATATATATATATATATATATATATATATATATATATATATATAGAAATGGGATCTTGTGAGTTTGGTTTTAATGGTGAGTTTGTCTTCACACTCTTATTATAGTGTTATTCTTAAGTTCTTATGTTTTTCTCTAATTTTCTCATTATGTTACATTTTTTTTCGTTTTTCTTTTTGTACCACTTGTTTTTCAGGTGTTACTCTGATTTTTTTTACTCTGATTTTTTTAACTTTTTTTTTTACCTCGTGTTATTATGCGGTTATTGTGCTTTTTTTTTTACTTTGATTTTTTTTACGACTTTGAGTTTTTTTCTTTTTTTTTTTACCACGTGTTATTCTGCTGTTATTGTTATCCTGGTGTTATTGTGATGTTATTCCTGTGTCACTTAGATTTTTTTTTTTACTACTTTGATTTTTTTACTCTTTTTTTGTATCACATGTTATTGTGCTGTTATTCTGGTGTTATTGTGATGTTATTCCGGTGTCACTTTGATTTTTTTTACTACTTTGATTTTTTTACTTTTTTTTTACCACGTGTTATTGTGCTGTTATTCTGGTGGTATTGCTATTCTTGTGTTACTGTGATGTTATTTCGGTGTCACTTTGATTTTTTTTACTATTTTGATCTTGTGAGTTTAGTTTGTTATGGTGAGTTTGTGCTCACACTATTATTCCAGTGTTATTTTTTGTTCTTATGTTTCTTTCTTATTATGTTACCTTTATTTTTAATTTTTTGTATTACCATCTGTTATTCCAGTGTTATTTGTGTGTGTGTGTGTGTGTGTTACAACCTTGTTACTCCACGTGTGACTCGGATGTTATTGTGTTGTTATTCTGGTGTTATTGTGTTGTTACTCCGGTTTTATTGTGTTGCTACTCCGGTGTTACTTTGGTTTTATTGCAGTGTTATTGTGGTATTACTATACTGTTATTGCAGTGTTATTGTGGCGTTACTCTAATGTTATCATATCCATTAAAACGAATTATTCTAGGCCGATGATAAATAAATTTACACATTTTTGCCTCCTTCAAAACTTACTACTCTCCATGTATCCATTGAAAATGAATAATCATTGGACTGCTTTTGTCTCGTTCAACACAACGCTACATGTTAAGTAGTTAATCTAAAAAATCTAAAGACTACTACACTTATCTAGACACTAATGAACAATATAGCTTAATTAGTGTATGTATGGAATAATCTAGAAAATAGTAAGGAGCAAATGTTAGCCGACATCCAAGTCCTCAGGGGCGGATCCAGGAATCAAAAGTACGGTGGGCTAGAAAATTTTGCTTACTCATATACAAAAATTATTTTGATAGACTATTTAAAGAGGCTTAAAATTAATAATTATATACTCGCTTTAACCCTTATTATTATATGGTATTATGCTTCATTTTTATCATATTCGAGCCAATAATTTTAAATTATGATGACACTATCGATATTATATTACCTAAGTACTTCTGTGCTAATTAAGCTTACATATAACTATTCTTATTATTCTACTGATAAATTGTTAAAGTTATAAGTCTGGACGAAATTTTTGGATAATGAGAGCTTCATAAATAAAGGAGAGTAATAAAAAGTCATGTCAGACAATAAACCACAAAACAAATCCGTATCTTATAGAAACTATATGGCTTTATAAATTATAAAGCCAAAAGAAAATAAAAATTCCAACAAGTAAAATGGTTAAAATGAATTATGACCTCCTTTGGGTTTGAACACCCGACCACTAGAAAGGTATTCATGACAGTATATACCACTAAACCAAGGGTATAATATATCTCTATCAATTACAATATTTGCTTATTAATCATTTTTTTCTCAGAAAATAGGTTGGGCTCCAGCCCATATAGCCAATGGGCTGGATCCGCCCCTGCAAGTCCTATAATTTTTTTTTGTTATCACGAGTGTTACTCTTAAACCACCCCCAAGCAAGGTCAATTGGGGGGGGTCAATTTGTGAAAGGTCACCTTAATCCACATTTAAGCAAAAGATTAGGGTGATCCAAGGGTTGAAAAGGTGAGAAGAGGTCAATTGATGACCTTCACTTGCTCAAATTGACCCAAGGATTGACCTTACATGTGTCAAATTGTAATTGGTTACAATATTTAAAATCCAATAAAAAAAAAAGAAAACTAATATATTAACATTAAAAGTACAAAGAGTACAAAGGCCTAGAAAATAGTCTGCCCAAGTGCCAAAAGCGTCAAGAACGATTCGTAGAAATTCAGGGTGAAATTCGTGATTATGCCACTCATATCGCTCTGAAAAATGATCTCATTAAGCATATTTGGCAAAACTTTCGTAACTAAAATTAGTTTCGGATGCTTTATATTATTTCGTAGTATTACATGTTTTTAATATCATGTTGAGTAGGTCTCCTGAGAGACGGTTTCTTAATAAGTTTTATTGAGAGACCATTGTACAATTTTGAGAAAAAGTGATATTAAAGATAATAAAATAGGTACAAATCATGATTAATGATAAAATGGGTACATTTATTATGTATATAGGTACAAAATTACTATGTCACGATCAACAATAAAAATGGTACGAAATACAAATAAAAGGGTACGAAAGTTTTGTCTCTCAATAACTTAGTGAGAGACCGTCTCTCCCAAGTTTTAGTGTATCTTGTTTGCTTTTTGTTTTTAAAAAAAATTATGTATGCAGCTTTTTTAATTATGTATGCGGGTTTTTTTATTGTCAATGAAATCGTCTTTTCGATTATTAAATTTTAACTTTGTTATTTAATACTCCCTCCAATTTCCTATTATCTTCCCTCTTTCCTTTTTCACACAAGTTTGATTATCTTCCCTCTTTTCTTTTTTTGGTAAGTTTCATTCATTTTTTATTAATTTCTCTCTCCTAAAAAATCAACAATTCTCATTACTTTATCTATACTTTATTCATCATTCATTCTTTATTATTTTCTCTCACCTATAAATTTCACAACTTACAATACTTTATTCTACTTTATTCCTTCTTTCTTCCCCTTTCTTAATTTTTGTGCCCAAAAGAAAGGGGAAGATATAAGGAAATAGGAGGGAGTAATTTTTTTCAGAAGTGTATGTCATTAAATTAATGTTTAATATATTGGAGTACTTTTATTTTTTTAAAATTACAATAAAAACTTGTATATAATTAGTTAGTAAATAATAATTGAAAAAGTAAGAGAGAGGTTTTAGTGGGGTAGAAAATGTGAGAAATGATTGAAAATGATTAGAAATGTTGAAAAGTGGAAAATGATTGGATTAATTGACCAGGTCGTGACATTTTGCTTGGGAGGGTAAAAATGGGTCAAATTAATGGTTCCAACTAGGGCCTTTAAATTTGAACAGATGTGGGTTGGGGAGGAGGGATGTGAGGCAGTCGTGATGCGTGGGGTGGAGAAGGGTGGAGGGGAGCTGGGGGAGGCGTTGAAGGAGTGCTCACGGGAATTGCAAAAATGGAAGAAGAATGATATTCGCAAGCTTAGTCACGATATGGCGAGGAAACGTAAACAATTGGAGAGGCTTAATGTAGGCATCAGGTCGGAGGAGGAGGTTCGTAGGCGGAAAAAACTTGTGGCCGAGATTGCGATGTTACAGAAACAGGAAGAGCAGTACTGGCGTCAACGATCGAGGGCCCTGTGGCTTCGTGAAGGGGATCGTAACACGAAGTTTTTTCATTTGCGAGCTGGGGAAAGGAAGCGAAAGAATTACATTGCGAAACTGATTAATGATGACGGCATGGTTTGTACAGGAAAAGAGGAAGTGGCTGGAGTGGCGATTAATTATTTCCGTGATATTTTCACCTCATCAAGACCCACGAATATCGATGGCTTGCTGGCGGGACTAGAAGACCGGGTGTCTGACCAGATGAATCAGAGCCTAAGGGCCGAATATAGGGAGGAGGAAGTTGTCGAAGCGTTGAGTCAAATGCACCCACTAAAGGCTCCGGGTCCGGATGGAATGAATGCACTTTTCTTCCAATCTTATTGGCATATTATTGGCCCAGATGTGCTCTGTGCTGTGTTGAGAATTTTGCGAGGTGAGACGGCTCCTCATGAGTTTAACAAGACGAATATTGTGCTAATTCCCAAGAAAAAAGCGCCGGATAAAATACGAGACTTTAGGCCTATCAGTTTATGCAATGTGGTGTACAAGATTGTGTCGAAGGTCTTAGCAAATCGCTTGAAGTTGTTTCTTGGAGAGATTGTCTCGGAAAACCAGAGTGCGTTTACTCCGGGCCGTGCTATTACTGATAATATTCTTATAGCGTTTGAGATGTTTCGCCATATGAAAAATTCGAGATAAGCAGATGGGTATATGGCTCTTAAATTTGACATGGCAAAGGCATATGACCGGGTTGAGTGGGATTTTTTGAGAAGGGTCTTGTTGGTCATGGGTTTTGACCGAGGGTGGACTGATAGAGTAATGGCGTGCGTTACTTCTGTTACTTTCGCTGTTCTTATCAACGGAGAGCCGTCCGAGGAGTTCACACCTGAGCGCGGGTTACGCCAAGGAGACCCGCTATCGCCTTATTTATTCATTTTGTGCGGAAGCTCTCTCTAATCTGCTGAGAAGAGCTGTAGAGCGGGAGGCGATCCATGGGTTGCGGGTCTCGAGTAATGCTCCTCCTATTTCTCACCTCCTTTTTGCAGATGATAACATTTTCTTCATCCGGGCAAATTTAATGGAAGTTGATGCGGTCAATGACATCCTGCGAAATTATGAGGCTGCATCTGGACAGCTGGTAAATTTGGATAAGACGACGGTATCATTTAGCAAGGGAGTGCCGAGGGCCCGACGGGATAGTGTGGTGGAACGGCTAGGTGTGACGGAGGTGGAGGTTCAGGAGCGTTATTTGGGATTACCAACGGTCGTGGGAAGGTCTAAGAAGGTTATTACTGATATACTAAGGGACAAGCTAAGCAAAAGGTTACAAGGATGGCGCGGGAAAATTTTGTCGAGGGCTGGTAGGGAGATTCTTATAAAGGCTGTGGCCAATTCACTCCCTACCTATGTGCTGAGTGTCTTTAAAATCCCGTCGAATTTTTGCGATGAGCTTCGTTCCATGGTGTCTCGGTTTTGGTGGGGACATGGGGATGGGCGCCGTGGTATCTCCTGGGTTGCGTGGAGAAAGTTGTGTCGACCCAAGTGCGAAGGTGGGCTGGGTTTCAGAGACTTTAGCAATTTTAACCTCGCTTTATTAGGCAAGCAGGCATGGAGGTTGGCTACGGATACGGATTGACTCTGGGCACGAGTGGTTAAGGCCAAGTACTACCCACAAGGTGATTTTATGACGGCGGTTTTGGGTAACAATCCTAGCTATACTTTGCGGGGGATTTTGGAAGCTAGAGGGGGGCTGGAGAAGGGCATTCGACGGAGGATATGGGACGGGGGGGAGTACGAGTGTATGGGAGCACGCTTGGATCCCCGGGACACAATCTGGGAGGGTCATTTCTCCGCGGGGGGAAGCAGCGACTGACATGCTTGTGTCGGACCTTATGGAACCAGGGGCGAGGAATTGGGATGTGGGAAAGCTGGCTAACCTTCTTCTGCCGTTTGAACAGTCAAGGGTGATGAGCATTCGGCTGAGTCCAAACGGGGGCGCTGATTCGTGGTACTGGGGTTTGGAAAAGTATGGGGAGTAATCGGTTAAGTCGGCCTATGCGATGTTGGAGGGGCTGAAGGAAACCGAGGGGGGTACTTCGGTATGGGAGAGGGAGCGGTGGCTTTGGAATCGGGTCTGGAAAATCCCGGTATGGCCTCGTGTTAAGCTCTTTTTCTGGCAGCTGTGTAGTGGAGCACTGGCAACGACGGACAACATTGCTTCCCGAGTTAGAGGTGAGTCTTCTTTATGCTATTTTTGTTCTTCTTGTTCTGAATCTTGTCTCCATCTGTTTAGAGATTGTGGGGTTGCTAGATGGGTTTGGGATGGGCTGGGTTTGGAAGGAGATGATGAGGAGGTACAATGCGGGGTACGGGAGTGGATCGAACATAAATGGCGGGAGATGGATGCGAAGGACTATGGGAAGTTCATGGTGGGGTGTTGGGCTATCTGGGAACACCGCAACAAAGTGATCTTTGAAGGGGTGAAGGTGGATCCAGCTCGGGTGGTGCGAAGGACTGAAGACGTGCTACAGGAAGGGGTTGGTGAGAGTGGAGGGAGAAGGGTACGGGTAGAGACGAGGTGAATGAGGGATGGAGTCCAGCGCCAGAGGGACAAGTCAAGATCAATGTCGATGCCGGTGTGAAGGAGGGGGAAGGAGTGGGAACGGGGGCCGTGTGCCGGGACAGTAGAGGGGAGGTCCTATGGGGCGTTTCAGTTGCTCGAGAAGTGGAGTGGGAACCGGTCTTTGCTGAAGCAGTTGCAGTGCTAGACGGGTTGCAGGAGGCGGCGAGGCGAGGCTTGCGAAGAGTGGTGGTGGAAAGCGACTGCCTGCAGGTTATTGATGCCTTGAAGGAGAAGCGTTCTGGAAGGAGTTGTTTTGCACAAGTTTTAGATGACATTTTTCTTATTTGTAATGTTTTCGAGTTGGTTAATTGGTCGTACACTAATCGTGTGAACAATTGTATTGCTCATGCCTTAGCTCACGCGATACCTAGGCTTGATGGTAGGGTCTTGTGGTCGAATGCGCTTCCGCCTTCGGCGAACTCGGCTGTGTTATTTGATTTATCTTTAATGCATTAATCCCCTTCGGGGGTTTTCCCTTTAAAAAAAAGTAAAATTCTGATTTACCCGATTAAGTCAATGTTTTGCTTGGGGATGGTCTTATGTAAGTTAACAGTTAGACGATAATTATGCGAAATGGTAGATATAATAAATTAATGTACATTGGCACGCCGCACTCGGCAGTTTGAAAGGTGATTCAAATTAGCTTTCCCCAAATCTGTACAACACCAGTGCTTTCTTGTAAAAACTTGCGGTTCTATTCTCATTGTGGGATTTATCTGTATGCATCCCTTTAACTTAAAGGATTATAACGAATTTATAAGACGATTACTAGTCATAAAATGAATTCCATAAACAAAAGGTAGAGAATTAGAAATAACCTTCGGTCCTAGCTAATTCGGCCTATGAACAATATCGCAATGATATTCTCCTATCAGTTGCACCCAAGATGCTCCGAGAAATGCCCTTTGATTTTGCTAGAATCGATTCCTAAATTTTCTGTAAAATTTTAGGTTATTTTTGTGTTTTTCTGATGAGAGGAGGCAAGGTTGAAAAATTAGGTTAGAATTATGATCTCTACACTCCTCTTATGTAACCGAAATAAGAGTGAATAAAGGAGATCTATTCTCTCCTGAAATCGGCCCATATGACCGAAATAAGAGAATTAATTTCTCTCTTTTTTTCGGTTTATTTACTTACCCAAAATAAGTAGATTAAATCTTCTTATTTTGGTAGTATGCAAAAAGTATAAAATGTATTAAATATAAATTGTCATCTAGTGAGGATCGATCCCATAACCTCTTGGTTTGAGTACCCTTACTATTACCACTATGACACATTCATCTTGTTGATTAAATATAACCGATTACATTTAATTACGAATTAACATATTAATTCGTCCAAGCTTACATCATATACATTAATTAAATATAACTTATTATAATCAATTTACTTAATTGATTAATTAATTGTCTCAACTAATATTATTTAATCGGCATTAAATAATTGTCTCATCAACACATTGACTAACTGTTTAGTCATATAAGGCATCAATGTGATTACATTTCCATAACCACATCTCTCAAACACATCCTATAGGTGTGACCTTTAGGGACCAGTTGATCAGCGCCATCTGTATGATAATAACATCAAACTTTCTAGCAAGCCAACCGTTATTAGGTAATCGTTAATCAACTGATTAAATACGAAGTATACCCTTGTGAACCTGTAAGAGATTTACAAATGTTATCACACTAATTTGTGGAGGACACAAGCTCCAACAAACTCCCACTTGTCCTCACAAGTGTATGTGCGATAACCGATTCTCATATCCTAAAATTTCTCCCACTCAATGTAAAACAATTTGCAAATCCGTATTCACAAAGGTCGTATTTTACAAGCGATCATTATCAAGAGTGGTTTCCCCGACTAGAGAGTAACTTAACTGATAAACGAATCATCATTCGAGCATGGCCATGCATTTCAGTTACAACTCCTCGAGTGGCCCTGAGAAATAATTATACCTGATAAGGGTTGGATATTTTCCTCAACTCGAATCCTGCAGATGTAAGCACAGTATGAAATGACCCAGAAAAAATCTACTTAGCCTCCGATTCGGCAGATCGTGAGAAAGAAACCAAAGTCACCCAACAAGCGCCTTAATCTCAAAAGACGATAGTCAAAAGAATCGACTCTAGGAACACAATGGATGTCCTATCCACGACCTGGCACCGAATGTTTTTAAACATTTAGGACTCCATTACGTTGTCACAAAAATTTGTCCTACGAGATATCGTTATAATCTCGCATTTGTGATCGATCAGTCAACAGTTTGACTTATGGCTCGTTGAACCCACCATCAATCGACTGCACAATATAATAGCCGGAGTTATCAGCTCACATGGGCGATTACGGACCAAACAAATATAAAGTAATTCAGTTCACTTTGTGGCGTTCAATGTTGTCAGTACAATCCACATGAAAAAAAAAATATTATAAAACCGATGAAGTTATAAATAGTATATGAAAAAGATAACGTATCGAATTCATAATCAACTACTATAACTCAGGTACACGTTTAGTTCTTATGGAAATAACGTGCCCTCCATGCTTATCATATTTCAATGGCTCAAGAGTAGAATGCTACAACTTCCTCGTTTGGAACTATTCCGGTGACCGCAAAGCACCATCAAGAGTAACAACGAATCTAGACCGAGATTTCTAATCATCTCGATCCGTTTGGAAGCTAGCATCTGCAGAATCGATTGCGATAGCTTAGTATCTCCTCCATAAGTCAATACCCAATCCTTAGTCCTCCGTAGGTACATGGATTCTTTTGGTACCGACTCGTCATACTCAATGCATATGCCACGTCTGGACGTGTGCATATTATGGCATACATGATTGATCCTATTGCAGATGCATAAGGAACACGACCCATGCGCTCAATCCCTTCAGACGTAGTGGGTGACTGAGACTTGCTCAACTGCATCCCAGACGTCATTGGAAGGTTCCCCTTCTTGGAGTTGGTCATGCTAAACTTCTCAAGAATCTTATCCAAATAAGACTCCTGACTAAGTGATAACGTCCGTCGTGATCTATCTCGGTAGATACGGATTCCCAAAATGCGTTGTGCCTCACCCAGATCTTTCATCTGGAAATGGTTCTTCAACCATTCTTTAACCGAAGATAGGAGAGGAATGTCATTCCCAATCAGGAGTATGTCATCGACATACAATATCAAGAATACAATCTTGCTCCCACTCGACTTGATATATAAGCATGGTTCCTCGACCGATCGAGTAAAGCCATACTCTTTTATCACCTGGTCGAAACGATGATTCCAACTCCGAGAAGCTTGCTTAAGTCCATAAATGGAACGCTTAAGCTTGCATACTTTCTTAGGATGTTCAGGATCTATGAAACCCTCGGGTTGCACCATGTACAACTCTTCCTCCAAATAACCGTTTAAGAAGGCGGTTTTCACATCCATTTGCCAAATTTCATAATCATGAAAAGCGGCAATCGCTAAGATTATCCGAATGGAACGTAACATGACTACAAGTGCAAAAATTTCATCATAATGCAATCCGTGCACTTGAGTGAAACCTTTTGCCACTAGTCGTGCCTTATAGGTATCTGGTTGCGCGTCTACAGAACGCTTTATTTTGTAAAGCCATTTGCACTGTAGAGGTTTTACCTTATTAGGTAAATCAACTAGATCCCATACGTTATTCTCATACATGGAGTCCATCTCGGATTGCATGGCTTCGAGCCATAGCTTTGAGTTGGAACAGGCCATAGCACCTTTATAGGTAGCGGGTTCATTACTCTCTATGAGTAAAACGTCATTCTCCTCGACCATACTAATGTATCTGTCCGGAGGATTAGAGACTCTACCCGACCTCCTAGGTTCCTCAGGAATGTTAACCGTATCATCAGTTGGAGGAACAACTTCCTCCATCTGTTCCTCGGTTGTTGGTTCTGGAATCTCCGACAGCTCGAAGGTTCTATTACTTATCTTGTTCTCGAGAAATTCTTTCTCTAAGAACGTCGCACTAGCCGCAACAAAAACTCGATGTTCGGTAGGCGAATAAAAGTAATGACCAAATGTTCCTTTTGGATAACCTATAAAGTATGTCTTGACCGATCGCGGGCCGAGCTTATCCTCATGTCTCCACTTGACATAAGCCTCGCAGCCCCAAACCCGAATAAAGGACAAGTTAGGGACCGTTCCCTTCCACATTTCATATGGAGTCTTGTCGTGACTTTAGTCGGACTTCGGTTAAGTATAAGAGCAGCTGACAAAAGAGCAAAACCCCATAATGAATCAGGCACTACCGTGTGACTCATCATGGATCGAACCATATCAAGTAAGGTTCGATTTCTCCGTTCGGACACACCATTTAATTGAGGTGTTCCAGGTGGAGTTAACTGCAAAACGATTCCACAGTCTTTAAGGTGTTGATCAAACTCATTTGAAAGATATTCGCCACCCCGATCTGAAGGGAGTGCTTTAACCTTTCTACCCAGTTGGTTCTGAACCCTGTTCTGGTATTCCTTGAATTTCTCAAAGGACTCACTTTTATGCTTCATTAAGTAGACATATCCGTATCTACTTAAATCGTCCGTGAAAGTGATAAAATATCTATAGCCATCTCTAGCGGTAATTGACATAGGTCCACATACGTCAGTATGTATGAGTCCTAATAGGTCACTAGCGCGCATTCCAACACCTTTGAAGGAAATTCGAGTCATCTTACCAATGATACATGATTCACACGTGCCATATGTAGAAAAATCGAATGCGGGAATAGTCCCATTATCGACGAGTTTCTTTACACGTTTCTCATTTATGTGTCCCATTCGACAATGTCATAGATAGGTTTGATCTTTGTCACCAACCTTTAATTTCTTATCATTCATGTGTAATACTTCTGTGGTTTGGTCTAAGATATAAATTCCATTCATGGAAACTGCTTTGCCATAAATCATTTCATTGAAAGAGAAAATACAGCTATTATCCTTTATTGAAAATGCAAAACCGTCTTTAGCAAGTACGGAAACAGAAATAATGTTCTTAGACAAACTGGGTACATAGTAACAGTTATTTAAAAAATAACTCAAAACCACTAGGGAGTTGGATTACATATGTTCCCTTCGAGACAGCAGCAACTCGTGCTCCATTCCCGACTCGCAGGTACACATCACCTTTTTCGAGAGGTATGATGTTCTTTAGGCCCGGCAAATGATTACACAGATGAGAACCACAACCAGTATCAAGTACCCAAGTTCCGAAACTTGCATGGTTAATCTCAATCATATGAATATAAGATGACATACCAACAGGAATGACGCGGCCTGCTTTAATGTCCTCACGGTACACGGGACAGTTCCTCCTCGAATGTCCAGTCTTGTGACAATGGTGGCACTCAATGTCACCGCCCTTGCTCTTTGCTTTGCCCTGTGAGCCACTAGTCTCACCGGGCCCACTCTTACCGTTTCCTGGCTTTTTAAACTTTGACTTACCTACAGCTAGGTCGCCATGAGCCTTGCCCTTACCCTTACTTTTATTGGAAATCATGAGAACATGTTGCTTCATGCTCCCACTCAATTTCATATCCTTCTCGGTCTGTACGAGAAGGGAGTGTAGCTCATGAGGACTCTTTTTCAAGTCATTCATGTAGTATTTCGCCCTGAAAAGGGCAAAACCATCATGAAGAGAATGAAGCATTCGGTCAATGACAATACTCTCACTGATTTTGCAATTAAGTGCCTCCAGCTTCTCGACATTCTCAATCATGTGAAGAATGTGTGGGCTAACCGGTTGGCCCTTCTGGAGTTTCGCATCAAAGAAGCGACAGGTATGCTCATAAGTAACGATTCTCGGTGCTTTTGAGAACTCGTTAGTGAGCGTGGTGAAAATCTTGTTTGCACCTTGGGCAATGAAGCGTCTCTGCAAATTGGTTTCCATTGCAAACATGAGTACGTTCTTTATCGCACCCGCTTCCATAGCGAAGTCACTATAAGCATCAATATCGTTGATTCTTGCATTTGGGCCTGGGTTTGGCGGTATTGGCTCAGTTAGGTACTTGAGCTTACCGTCGCAATGGCAACATTCCGTAGTCGCCTCCCATCCATAAAGTTGGACCCGTCATTTTTCAGACGTGTGAACTGATTCATTTGGTCCATAAAGATTTTAAGCCAGGACTCGCGTCCAAGTGTGACACTCGGCATTGGGATTTCGTTATTTCCAGCCATTTGTTGTAACAGTAATATAAACGTGTTCTACACTGCGAAAAGAAGAATAAATAATAAGCATGTGCATCGATTTTATGATTTTAAGTCTAATGAACTACTGTCATAACGCGAAGACTCAAAACATCTATACAATTGACCTCCCTCAAGAATTATATAAATGATCCCAAGACTCAATTATCTGCAAATTGATAAGCTAACCTTTTAGCTAATTCTACTGTTATAATTCTTGGTCGATAAATTTCTGTAAATTCTATCTTTTAGTCCATCATAATCACGAGAAACTCTTCGGACTATAATGTTGAGATAAACTAAGTCAACACAACTACTTACCCAACGTAGAAGGGGTCATATTATGCCTACCGACGAAGAAGGGATTCATAGTTGTTTGCCCTTATAAAGACTAGTCTCAATTTCCGGTTTTAGAGGAAGATCTCATCAACTTTGTTTTAATTCATTTTAAGTGAACTAATATCTAGCATGCGTGAATGAATAAACTAAGGTGATGGCTTAATAAACATGTGACATCTGTATGTCTATGAAAACTAACATACAACCTATATGTGTCAATTTTCATGCATTTTAGTAGTAGGTGGTTTGGTTTTAGGCGGAAAATGATGCATAAACTATCATGTGAATGAAAAGCAATAGGAATGAAAAACGTAAAAACAATAATAAAGTCCTAGTGTGGCCTATCCTATCAAAATGAACATTAAATACAAATTTGGAATCCATCCTTGGACCCGAGAAGCTTGTCTCGATGTTCCATCTTGATCCATGTAGCGGGAGTGAGCTCCAATCTCCATCTTTAGTCTTCTTTGAAAAATTACAATAAATAAATTTACATAATAAACCTATTTATTACATTCTAATTTCAAAACCCAAAACTAAAGAAAAATAAAGGAGATTCGAGATCTCATAATTACATAAAAATTATGTTTCCTTCATTACGAAAACATAATTAACTAAGGCCACACTAAGTATTACAAATTACAACCGATTGCAAAAATACGTAAATTAAATTCATTCAACGATTCATTCAACAAAAGAAAAGCATCAACTAAAAAAATTAAACATGCAAGACATAATTCTTTAATTATGTAAATTAATTTTATCCAAACCACCTATTTAATTGATTAAATTAAGTGACAATTCCTCAATTAATCACATTAATTTCAATCTTAATTCATATTAAACTTGTAATATGAATTTAATCCATCAATATTTTAAACTGCTTTAAAATAATTAGGTATCTAATAATTATGAACCGCTTCACAATTATTTATCATACATTGCAAATTTAATGTATAATCATTCTAGGCCAAAAACAACAAAGAAAAAAAAAACAGAAATTTTTTTTCTTCAAAAAAAAACTCTCGGCATAAACAAACAGCCAAAAAAAAAATTTTCTCGGTTTTTCTTCAAAAACCGAAAAAAAAAACAATTTTTTTTTTAATACTGCTGAACGTGAACAGTAACAGAAACGAAAAAAAATATTTTTTTTTTATTTTTCACGGCTGAAAACCGAAACAAACAAAAAAAACAGAAACCCTAATTATTTTGTGTTTCGGCCGGAAAAAAAAATCAAAACAGCCCCAAAAAAAAAAAAATTTATCAATTCGGCATTATGCCCTAATTGCAAAAACATGATATTGATGAACAAAAATCGTTTATTGTTGCTATTAACAAAAATAGCATATGAATTAATGAAACATGATTAACCGTATATGCCAAAAACTATATAGCAAAAACAAATTTTTATATCATCGACATGACAATTCCCATTTACATTCTAACTTAATCTGCATTAAATCAAAACATCTACCAATTCTTCATATAATCATTCTAACTGATTAAAACAACAATATGAAAAATCAAAATGGAAATTAAATCATCAAAACAAGAACAAAAAAACCGGCTGCAAAAAAAAAAAATTAATCGGCATAAAAAAATTTTTTAGCCGTGGGTTTTTTTTTTTTCATTTTTTTTTTCGAAACCCTAAAAATTGTTTAATCCAATTTTATGAAAATCATCAAAATAAAATTCGTGGCCTTGGCTCTGATACCACTTGTGGGATTTATCTGTATGCATCCCTTTAACTTAAAGGATTATAACGAATTTATAAGACGATTACTAGTCATAAAATGAATTCCATAAACAAAAGGTAGAGAATTAGAAATAACCTTCGGTCCTAGCTAATTCGGCCTATGAACAATATCGCAATGATATTCTCCTATCAGTTGCACCCAAGATGCTCCGAGAAATTCCCTTTGATTTTGCTAGAATCGATTCCTAAATTTTCTGTAAAATTTTAGGTTATTTTTGTGTTTTTCTGATGAGAGGAGGCAAGTTTGAAAAATTAGGTTAGAATTATGATCTCTACACTCCTCTTATGTAACCGAAATAAGAGTGAATGAAGGAGATCTATTCTCTCCTAAAATCGGCCCATATGACTGAAATAAGAGAATTAATTTCTCTCTTTTTTCGGTTTATTTACTTACCCAAAATAAGGAGATTAAATCTTCTTATTTTGGTAGTATGCAAAAAGTATAAAATGTATTAAATATAAATTGTCATCTAGTGAGGATCGATCCCATAACCTCTTGGTTTGAGCACTTCTTACTATTACCACTACGTTACATTCATCTTGTTGATTAAATATAACCGATTACATTTAATTACGAATTAACATATTAATTCGCCCAAGCTTACATCATATACATTAATTAAATATAACTTATTATATTCAATTTATTAATGATTAATTAATTGCCTCAACTAATATTATTTAATCCGATTAAATAATTGTCTCATCAACACATTGATTAATCTGTTTAGTCATATAAGACATCATGTGATTACGTTTCCATAACCACATCTCTCAAACACATCCTATAGGTGTGACATTTAGGACCAGGTTGATCACCGCTATCCGTATTGATAATAACGTCAAACTTTCTAAAGAAGCCAACCGTTATTAGGTAATCGTTAATCAACTGATTAAATACGAAGTATACCCTTGTGAACCTGTAAGAGATTTACAAATGTTATCACACTAATTTGTGGAGGACACAAGCTCCAACACTCATTGTGGTCAAATAATTCCAACTACTATGCACACTCACATGACTTCTGTTGGGCAAGGCTTTTCTTCTATAGGGGAAGTTGGTATAGGAGTTATGGCTGTATCCAGCTCAGCCTCTCGAGCTTCTTTGAACCTGTTTGTTTACACACAGAGAAAAAGGAGCACCTCAGCATCATATCTAACTTCACTCCATAAACTTCCATCATCGTCCCATACCCAATTCTCAATTAACCCAGCACCATTGCTACGTTCTTCGCTCAAAACCCGACAACGAACTCCTTGAATCGCATGGTCACGAGCAGCCCAGAAAACGAGCACCAAATCTAGCTTCATTTGCTCATCTCGACGCCGCATTAAACACCATGTCTCGACAACCATGGTTGCCATTTCGTGGTTCAATTCCGACCTGCGCGCAACATCGATCAAGAGCAGCTACCACGGCTCAATTCCGTCATCAATAAACCACAACAGTTCACCAATTTCGTCCCCCATTCACACACCTGCAAATTCGTGCTAAAACAACAACAAAAACTCACCAGCTGGTCCAGCTGGCCGTTCATAATCGAGCCCGACAACAACCAGCTTTTCGGATCCTCGAGCAATCACCAACCACCGTCGCTCATAACCCGAGTCCCGAGCACAATTTGTGAGGTGTAAGACGGTTTTACAAAATATAATGTGTAAAATTAATCCAGCCACCAAGGAATTATTATGATTTATAGGAGGCTAAAATTTAGAGACGTCCGAACTGCGTTGATAATCGGGATTAGATAGATCGACATACCCCCTCGAAACAGACAATTATTAATGTTTGTTTTGAGTTAAACATAATATTGTTCCACTACAAATTCATATAAAACAGAAAGATGGTTACAAAATTTAGTCTGAGATTATAAATTGCAATTCGAATTGCAATTGATTATAAATTGCAATTCCAAATTTCCAATTGTTTGGCTGTATTGTGTAGAGGAGAAAGAAAGTTTAAGAAAAAGTTGTCTGTGTTTGTTTCGGGAGGAGTGAGGAGGACGATACTTTTTTTTTTTTTTTTTTTTTTATATTTTTGAGTTTGATCCCAGCGGTTGATTTTCCTTTGATTAATGGCTGAGATTTGTGAGCACAAACTCACCGTAAGAACCAAACTCACGAGATCCTATATATATATATATATATATATATATATATATATATATATATATATATATTTGGGATCCTATGAGAACCGCCACTAGTATAATGAGAACCATGAGAACCACTAATAATAATAATAATAATAATAATAATAATAATAATAATAATAATAATAATAATAATAATAATACAAACGACATTAGACTTTATTTTGTTTGAAACCTACGCGTACCCCCAAACCCTTCAATCTCATTCATTTTCACGTTTTCACTTTCTCACTCATCTCTCCTTCTCTCTCTTCGACCATCGTCCTCTCCGGCGTCCTTTCCGATCGTCCTCTCCGATTATCGTTAACCAAATCATATTTTCGTCACTTCTCAAATCTCAACTCATTCATCAATAGCATTTTCGTTCATCTAATTCGATTCAACCGCCATTACTGAGTTTCATTCCTACAAATTAAGGTAATACACTTCTCAAATTCATGGCGATTCTACTTCAATTTGTTTATCATGTAATTTTCCTTGATATTCATCAATTTGTCTATAGCTATTACCCCCTAACTTCGAGTAATTTCCCTAATTAAGTTAATTGATTGTTCTTATATGAAGAACTCTTAGATTTGTAGTCTTATGCTTCAACCTATGTGGAATTTCAGTTTAGTTAGAGTTAAGCAATAATCTAACCCTAATTTCTCATGTAGTTGTTGCTTTTCGTCTTCAACATTCGATAATGCTTCATTTCACTTTGTTCATTCTAAAATATGCAAGAATAGTTGGCTGTGTGGTTTACAATACCGATTAATGCTCAAATTATGTTTGTAATATGTCATTGTAGGAGTTACCTTTCAATTTGATTTTTGATTGGTTGAGGATTGGCCAATTGATACTAGTCCATTCTAAATTATGCACGAATAACTGTCCATTACCAAGGGTTAGAATCGATTTTCGATTGATTAATGAGCAGTGGTTAAGATATGAACATTGTAGTAATGTTACACAACACATATACCTAATACTTTACATAATGAGCTTTAGAATATTTCTGTTTTTCTATTATGAACTTTTTACTTAATTACTATCAGAGAATTGCAGTGGTTAAGATATGAACATTGTGTGCATTTTCAGTTGGGTTGTCATTTCTGCTTCGAAAGCGAGCCTCCTAGTAGAGTGAAACAGGGTAATTGATTGTTTGGTTCTTTGCTTGCCATTGCTAACTTTGTTGTTTTATTTCGCCTTACTGATTAATGAGTTCTCTATTCAGGGATGTGGACTGTCTTTATATTGAAACAAGGAAGCATCTAAAAGTGGCGGCTTTAATGGAGAGCATTTTCTTTTCAATGCCTGAGTTGCTAGTGTGGCTTTGGAACTTCACTATCCTATATCCAGGTGCCCATCCATTACCAGGATATTATCTCATCCCCTACTTTCTCCCTTTCATTTCCTGCTACTATACAGTCATTTAAAGTCGGTGTCAACACTCAACAACCTTTGTTAAAGTGATCTCTTGTCCGTAAATAAATGTTGTAGGCACAGTAATACTTGGGTAAGTTGTCTTAAATTTGCACCACCCTCCTAATTAAGCTAGTGTGCCTTGAAATTATGCCCCTTGTGCCTGTGTAAAAGGCTTTGTGTAAATGCTGTAGGTCACTCACATGGCGTGATGGGCTGGTTGTTTGGATATTTCTGTTACTATTCATTTGGTTTAAGATTGCACAAAGGAACAAAAACAGACACTAATAGGGTAAGTAGGAATTAGAAAACTGCAGATACCATAGCTACTCAGCCGTGCAACGACCATGATACCATAGCTACTCACCGTCGTAGTTTCAGTGATCGACGCAGCACATACGATGTGCATAATACATATATCCTGTTTTAAAATGGTAGACTGATAACTTTATTTTTTTATCCATTAAAGGATGCAATTATGGCTGTTACTTATTCACCAAATTATCGTTTGTGTAGTTATATTTGTACATGGATCTTTGTGAATAAATGCAGGCTTGTCCACCTCGATGTCTTGGGGTGGCGAAAGACAAACAGTACGTATGCTAAGCATGTTGTAGTAACCCTGACATTTCTTTTAGACGCGCCCTTTTCCCTGCAAATTGGTTTAGGGTCCCTCATCTATACTGAAATGCCAATGCGTCCAACAAATACACGTCTAATTATCCCACACTAATGACCATACACACGTGCACGGGTAAAATGACCGCCCAAGTGCCTCAAATTAATGTCGGTATAAGTAAACTTAAAATAAGGGTATTTATTTGTGTATTATTATCATTTTGTTTGTGTAGAAATATATGATACTCGGATGTCTTTTCATCATACTGATATAGTGATATGGTTACTTGACTACTTAACTTATTTATAGCGTATTGTAAAGGTTATTAGCTCAATGGTAGAGCGATGTGCTTATTTTGCACAAAGGTATGGGTTCGAATCCCATATAACCTAATAAATAAAAAATCCCGTGATTTTAGGATAGTCATCGTCAGTGTACATGCATGAAATAAGTGTTATATGTGCATGAAATAAGATTCTATGTGCATGAAAAAGTTCTTACTATGATACTAATTCTCGTTGGTTAAGGACATTAATTTTACATGGCCGTGAAATAAGATTATAAGTGCATGAAATAAGGTTCTATATGCATGAAATAAGGTTTTATGTGCATTAAAAAGTTCTTGATTGCTTTTGATTGGTTATATTATGTTACTAATTATTGTTGGTTAAGGACATTAATTTTCATTATATGTGCTAGAAATAAAGTTCTATGTGCATGAAATAAGGTTATATGTGCATGAAAAAGTTCTTATTATGATACTAATTACAATTGGTTAGGGAAATTAATTTTACATGGGTATGAAATAAGATTATAAGTGTATGAAATAAGGTTTTATATGCATGAAATAAGGTTCTATGTGCATTAAAAAGTTCTTCAGTTGCACCAGTTGGTTATATTATATTACTAATTTGTAATACTACGAATGTTTTGAATTGTTGTTGTGATACCTTGTGATGCGATTGGTATGGATGATAATCGTAAATGGATGATGGTATTGAATGAT
Organism: Silene latifolia; assembly: GCF_048544455.1. Classification (NCBI taxonomy): domain Eukaryota; kingdom Viridiplantae; phylum Streptophyta; class Magnoliopsida; order Caryophyllales; family Caryophyllaceae; genus Silene; species Silene latifolia. The sequence goes on from NC_133529.1 coordinate 89,449,857, forward strand.
AATGTTGGATGATGGTAGTTGTGGGCGAACCGGACGAAGTTCATTTTAAGGGGGAAAGACTGTAATACCTCGTATTTTAATAATAATTTATAAGAATAATTTATGTAATTTAATGGGTAATTAAATGACATTTCTAATAATAAATACAAGTGAGACGTTAATTAAGTAATAAATTAATAATTCGAGTCGGGAATTGGGTTTAGCTAATATTTAGCATTGGGCCGTGTGCCATTGTTGTTTGGACCGAAATCTGTTAAGTTGGTATTAGTGTAATCGGAATTTATATCGGGAATTAATAATAATGTATAAAGGTAATTATAATTATAATAATAATAATAAAGTTATGGCAATAATAAATTAGTAAATATTGTATGAGGAAATTATAGTTGTGATAGGATTAATAGTATATGATAAATAATAATGATTTAATTATAATGACAATTCCTATACTAATTGGAATAAGGAAAGTTACATGGTTTCCTAATTGGTCTCGTATTCTCTAAATCTTACACTATAAATACCACCTCAAATCTGAGAAATAATTCACAAATTAAAAGGAACAAGCTTTAGGAGACGGAAGAGGAAGGAATTAACATAAACCAATTAATCAACTCGAGGTAATTATCCGTCTTAAATCAATTTATATTCGTTTCATGTGAGCATCTTTAAGACAACTGTATGACTTGTATAGACCGCCATAGGACACGAGATTTGGACCTAGAGCGACCTTGCACTGCAAATTTTCTGACTTGACCATAGTTGACCGTCGTTGACCTTGTTACGGTGGCTTTTGGGGCGGTTGAAAGACGGCTGGACAGAAGGGTTATACGGGTTGGTTGTGGGTATTTGGGATGGTTATTTGACCCACTAATTGGACACGTCTTGACCTGGGGTTTGGGTGGTTGATGTTGGCAGCAGGGGGCGGTTGTGCTGGTGGTGGTTGGGTGGTCAGGTATGGTGGTTTGTGCGGTGGTGACGGGAAACAGGGGAGGAGCTGCTGTTCTGGGCAGGCGGTTTTCGGGGGGGTTTTAGGGGTTGTAGGTGGTCTGGTTAGGGGGGTTTCTGGGTGCCTTTTGTCGAGGGAGGATAGGGGAGTTGATTGGTGGTTGTAGGTGGCGGTGAAGGTGGTGTTAGGTGGTGGTTCTGGGACGGGTTTGATGGGGTGTCAGGTGGTGTTGCGGTTGGTGTCGTGTGATAGGGCGTGGGTTTGTGGGTTGCTGGTGGTGGTGTAGCTGGCGGTTTAGGGTGAGTTGGGTGCGTGGGGTTGCAGGCTAGGGGTGTCGAGGCTGGGTGGTGGCTGTGGTGGCTTGTGGTGTCGGGTTTGGTGAGTTTTATGAGGGGTGTTGGTCACGGTTTATAAACCGTGTATGGGGTGATGTGTGGTTGTTTTGTGACGGGTTTTTAATTAATTATTTTGGGTAACTCGGGTTATAATTGAATCGGGTTTTTAAGTACCGTAGACCTTTAATCATAATAATAAATAATAAATTTGAATAATAAATATAAATTTATAAATAGTAATTTGAAGTAATAAATAATTGAATTGAATTATAATATTTTGACTAGGTGACGGTTGTGAAGAATTATAATCGAATCGGATTGCTTTATTTATTGGATTGCTTGAGCTGCGTAATTGGAATTGCTTGCCAGGTAGGATAACTACTCAACTCGTCTTATTTTTGTTGGTTTGTGGAAATTATAAAAGTGTTGTGAAATTGGGTGAATTAATGGATGTGGATTATAGGTTGTTGGATTGTTTATCGTTTAATTATTTATATTGGAATTTCGTTTGGATTGAATACCTCGGCTCGTGTCTGAGATGATTTTGATAATTGACATGACGTATAATGAATACCTCAACTTCAGTTGGGATGATGAATACCTCAACTTCAGTTGGGATGATGAATACCTCAACTTCGGTTGGGAGGGTGAATACTTCAACTTCGGTTGGAATGATGAATACCGGGCCGGGATTGGCGGGATGAACGGGTGTTTCGGGTGTTGAGCTCGATTGTATTTGTATTATTTATCATATCATTTTACTTTGACTTGTTGTTGGTTATTCCTACTCAACCATTGGTTGACGTGTTTTTTCGTGTCAAAAATAAAATTGATGCCCGCTTTAATTGATGGCATCCTGTGGTGAACCATTTAATATTTCCGGTTAAATGGGGAGCAGATTTAAATAGCAGGTTTTGAGTTAGCTGACTTGGGAGCATTGGGAAGAGAGCTCGACTTGGAACCTTAGAAGAAGTCTAGATCACATATGTAGTTAAATCACTTTATTTATTTCCGCTGCGAGATGTATTTATTTTTATAATAAGTTTTAGTTGATTAAAATTGTAAGACATTTGTAATCATTAAAGTTTTAATTTAAAGTACTTTGGTTTGTTGTACTTTGTTATACACTACCTCGGGAAACCGAGATGGTAACAGTCCTATTTATCGGGAATGTCTAGCTAAAGGCTCCTGAATAAATGGGGGTGTTACAAAGTGGTATCAGAGCAAAACGATCCTCAGGCCTAACCAATAAATAATAATGAACTTAGGATGTGTCTAAATAAAATGAACCCCGGGTAGAAACTGTTAGGAGCCCCTCTTAGTGCGGTTAAGAAGCGCGCCTTAATTCGTACCATGGCCCTCTCAGCTTTGAACCGGGAACCTTGAGAGACATTTCAGTGTGGGGTAGTTTAAAATGAATATAGTATATTTCCTTTAGGAATTTGTTTGTCTTGTTTGAATGACTGTTTTCGTTAATGACTACGGATGATTTCTTTTAAGTATTGTTATGAGCATGTTGATATGGGGAAGGTATGTTGGCATGTATGTGGGAGGTGTGAGTATGATTAATATGTGAAGTGTTGAAAGAATTACATGAAATTGTGAAGAATGCGATTTTGGTTGATTTCTCGAAATTTTACCCTTGATTGTTTTGGCTGCCATTTACTACTTGTTTAAAATTCTCGTATGAAAAATTTATGAGTAATATCTATATGAGTTAGATTACATATGCCACTGGTCTCATATTCAAATAATATACGGTTTAGGAGAAATAAATATTTTAGTGGACAGTAGTCGAAATATTCCTGTACAGTGATGTTTTCGCGCCATGTTTTTGTAAAATTTTCCATTTAAAAACTACTTAATTATTTGTTATAATTCCAACGCCACTGTTTAGTAGACTCATGTATGTTTCTAAATTGGTAAGCCAGGTTTTAAGAAAATATTTTGACAATTTATGGTGATTTTTACAAGTTGACCTAAGTTTCTGACAAGTTGCTGTAAGATTTCTGTTTCGACCAAGTAACTTGTAAAATGCATTATAAATTAATCATTTGAATTTTTGACTTGATTCTTTTTCTCATGGTTTAATAACTTTCTGTATTTTCTAAAAAGTATATGTTCTCAATAATTAATTATGTTCTTATGTATTAAAGATTTTTAAAAATTATAACATGTTTTTCCTAGCCTTGAAGAGTATAAGTTTTGTTTCTTATTTCTTGCACATTTATATTTGATGTTGTTAATTATGTGAAGTAGATTACCATGTCTAGTGATATGCGGAATGTGTTGCCCTAAGCCATATATATATATGTTCACCGTAATTGCATCCATATTTAAGTTAGATACCATTATTAAAAAAAAAAAGATTAACTAAACAATTATGTGTATTTTGTTATAGATTATTACCTATTTTGGCAATGTATTCGCCAATAGTTTAAATAAAGTTAGTTTAAGTTGTGGTTTTGCTACTTGGAGGTAAATCAAATATTTTTGTATTCAGTTAACCATTAATTAGTGTTGGAAATAAAAGTTGTTTTATATTACAATGTGTGTTTCATGTTTTATATTATAATAATGATTTGGTTGTTCCATTTGTTTGGTATTCCGAACTTCGAGGACGAAGTTAATTTTTAGGGGGAAGGAATGTAATACTACGAATGTTTTGAATTGTTGTTGTGATACCTTGTGATGCGATTGGTATGGATGATAATCGTAAATGGATGATGGTATTGAATGATAATGTTGGATGATGGTAGTTGTGGGCGAACTTCGGGACGAAGTTCATTTTAAGGGGGAAAGACTGTAATACCTCGTATTTTAATAATAATTTATAAGAATAATTTATGTAATTTAATGGGTAATTAAATGACATTTCTAATAATAAATACAAGTGAGACGTTAATTAAGTAATAAATTAATAATTCGAGTCGGGAATTGGGTTTAGCTAATATTTAGCATTGGGCCGTGTGCCATTGTTGTTTGGACCGAAATCTGTTAAGTTGGTATTAGTGTAATCGGAATTTATATCGGGAATTAATAATAATGTATAAAGGTAATTATAATTATAATAATAATAATAAAGTTATGGCAATAATAAATTAGTAAATATTGTATGAGGAAATTATAGTTGTGATAGGATTAATAGTATATGATAAATAATAATGATTTAATTATAATGACAATTCCTATACTAATTGGAATAAGGAAAGTTACATGGTTTCCTAATTGGTCTCGTATTCTCTAAATCTTACACTATAAATACCACCTCAAATCTGAGAAATAATTCACAAATTAAAAGGAACAAGCTTTAGGAGACGGAAGAGGAAGGAATTAACATAAACCAATTAATCAACTCGAGGTAATTATCCGTCTTAAATCAATTTATATTCGTTTCATGTGAGCATCTTTAAGACAATCAGATGACTTGTATAGACCGCCATAGGACACGAGATTTGGACCTAGAGCGACCTTGCACCGCAAATTTTTCGACTTGACCATAGTTGACCGTCGTTGACCTTGTTACGGTGGCTTTTGGGGCGGTTGAAAGACGGCTGGACAGAAGGGTTATACGGGTTGGTTGTGGGTATTTGGGATGGTTATTTGACCCACTAATTGGACACGCCTTGACCTGGGGTTTGGGTGGTTGATGTTGGCGGCAGGGGCGGTTGTCTTGGTGGTGGTTGGGTGGTCGGTATGGTGGTTTGTGCGGTGGTGACGGGAAAACGGGGAGGAGCGCATTGTTCAGGCAGGCGGTTTTCGGGGGGGTTTTAGGGGTTGTAGGTGGTCTGGTTAGGGGGGTTTCTGGGTGGCTTTTGTCGAGGGAGGATAGGGGAGTTGATTGGTGGTTGTAGGTGGCGGTGAAGGTGGTGTTAGGTGGTGGTTCTGGGACGGGTTTGATGGGGTGTCAGGTGGTGTTGCGGTTGGTGTCGTGTGATAGGGCGTGGGTTTGTGGGTTGCTGGTGGTGGTGTAGCTGGCGGTTTAGGGTGAGTTGGGTGCGTGGGGTTGCAGGCTAGGGGTGTCGAGGCTGGGTGGTGGCTGTGGTGGCTTGTGGTGTCGGGTTTGGTGAGTTTTATGAGGGGTGTTGGTCACGGTTTATAAACCGTGTATGGGGTGATGTGTGGTTGTTTTGTGACGGGTTTTTAATTAATTATTTTGGGTAACTCGGGTTATAATTGAATCGGGTTTTTAAGTACCGTAGACCTTTAATCATAATAATAAATAATAAATTTGAATAATAAATATAAATTTATAAATAGTAATTTGAAGTAATAAATAATTGAATTGAATTATAATATTTTGACTAGGTGACGGTTGTGAAGAATTATAATCGAATCGGATTGCTTTATTTATTGGATTGCTTGAGCTGCGTAATTGGAATTGCTTGCCAGGTAGGATAACTACTCAACTCGTCTTATTTTTGTTGGTTTGTGGAAATTATAAAAGTGTTGTGAAATTGGGTGAATTAATGGATGTGGATTATAGGTTGTTGGATTGTTTATCGTTTAATTATTTATATTGGAATTTCGTTTGGATTGAATACCTCGGCTCGTGTCTGAGATGATTTTGATAATTGACATGACGTATAATGAATACCTCAACTTCAGTTGGGATGATGAATACCTCAACTTCAGTTGGGATGATGAATACCTCAACTTCGGTTGGGAGGGTGAATACTTCAACTTCGGTTGGAATGATGAATACCCCGGGCCAGGGATTGGCGGGATGAACGGGTGTTTCGGGTGTTGAGCTCAGTTGTATTTGTATTATTTATCATATCATTTTACTTTGACTTGTTGTTGGTTATTCCTACTCAACCATTGGTTGACGTGTTTGCTTCTGTGTCAAAAATAAAATTGATGCCTGCTTTAATTGATGGCATCCTGTGGTGAACCATTTAATATTTCCGGTTAAATGGGGAGCAGATTTAAATAGCAGGTTTTGAGTTAGCTGACTTGGGATCATTGGGAAGAGAGCTCGACTTGGAACCTTAGAAGAAGTCTAGATCACATATGTAGTTAAATCACTTTATTTATTTCCGCTGCGAGATGTATTTATTTTTATAATAAGTTTTAGTTGATTAAAATTGTAAGACATTTGTAATCATTAAAGTTTTAATTTAAAGTACTTTGGTTTGTTGTACTTTGTTATACACTACCTCGGGAAACCGAGATGGTAACAGTCCTATTTATCGGGAATGTCTAGCTAAAGGCTCCTGAATAAATGGGGGTGTTACATAATTACTGTTGGTTAAGGACATTAATTTTGATTATATGTGCATGAAATAAGGTTCTATGTGCATGAAACAAGGGAAATGTCTATGAAGGAGATTTAATGTATTTATCGGCCTTTTCAAGGCATTTTAGGCTTATGCATAGAAACTACCAGTCCTTGGCAATTACAATGTAAAAGAATGTAAAAGAAACACCGGTATTTCCTAGCCAATGTGGGAATTGAACCCACATCTTGTGCATTGCACAATGCTCTCCCGTTTGAGCTAATTGGCTTTCGAAATAAGTAAAATGTGCATCCTGTTTTGCAGCCTAGTAACTTCATAGTAAAATAGGATGTAGCAGACATCTGCGTGAAGACATTGCATGTTTCTACAGCTAGAAATAAGAGTTTTGATGATACTTATTTCTCCATGTTCAATACTACTGTACTTTAATCAGTTTAAAATCGAACTTTGGTGATTCTAATTTGTCGCAAATAAATTTCAGGTATGCTATGAGTATTTGTTGAACAACGCCAGGAACTTTAAGAGCTGGTAAGAATTTCATCAACTTAATTGTAGCGACCTATGCTACTTAGACTCGACTGAATTCAGAATGTTGATGAATGCTGCTCTGATCTGCAGGTGGCACATTTGCCTGATAATGCAAATAACTATCTGACAACATCTGCCAACATACGATGTTTAATCCACTTCTATCAGGGGAAGAAACATGAAGAATATTCAAGTTGCTACTTCACTTCCCTTGCAATTGGAAGTGGAAATTGATTATTATTTCAGTTTTAGTCTCAGATTAATGCATTAAGTTTGCTAAAAACTCATACCTGCACAATGACTCGACATAGCAGGAGTCGAGCCAAAGTGACCCCAGAATTCGCACATCTCCAGCAAGCTAGCAAATTTAACACCTAAATTAGCATCGAAATCTACTCGGATAAGGCCTGGAATTTCTTCCCAATAATCGACTCAAGTCTGAATATCCTGTAAAAGCCCATAGTTATACGACCTGGGCAGTTCAGAAACAAACGCTTTGAGCATAAAACCGGGATTTTGGAGGGTATTTCGCATAATTAAGGTCGGAGCTGAGGCGGGCTTGTTGAATAATAGGTAGGAAGACATAAAAAGTGTACAAATAAGAGATATAGAAAGAAAAGCTTGTAGATGGACCATGGACCATGTATAGATGATGACGACAAAGGCGACGAGGATGACGAGGATTTTGTCATTCCAGCAATGTTTTTTGCTCTCTAGAGAATTGCACATGAGGTGCAGAGAGTATAATTATTCAGATTTAAGATGGACAGTTGGGTGATAGATTGGATCAACTAGTTCCATGTTAACTAATGCATATACTGACACAATTAATTAAAAAATTTACAGATGTATATGGGAGAACAACCAGCAATTAATTAAAAAAATTAATGCTGAGTAAATCATCCTCTAGAAGTCGACCATAACTTGAACTAATTGAACCCAAAGAACGAATTTCTCAAGCCCTAATTTCACAAATTCAACAAATTGATCCAATTAAAGCAATTAGGGATTAGAAGACACCTGAAATTGGAGATAGGATGCCAATTTAACCCTCCTTGAATCAATTAGAACAATAACACACTCGGATTCGATGCAATAGCTGTGTTAAAATCAACTCGAAGCAGCAAATCGACACCGAAAGTGTGAGAACAAATAACAGTGATATGGATTTGGTTTGTTGCGATGGTCGCCATAACAGGGGACGGCGGAGGTGGAGGTGAGGATGGCAGTCATCGCAGCAGTAAGCGGCGGAGCTCGGACATGCGGTGATGGTAGAGGTGTGCGTCGCAGCAGGGGACGCAAAAGAGAAGAATAAGTGTTGCATCAGTGAGCGACGAGGACAGGTGGTGGCCGATTGCGGTTGAGCGGAGCTTGATGGTCGAAGAGAGAGAAAGAAATATGAGAGAGAAAGGAAAATTGGAAAATGAATTATGTTTGGAGGGGTTGGGGGATGCGCGAAATTTTGGGGGGTGACTCAGTTCAGTCGTCTAGTATAATTAGAGATCTAAGGGTTGTGAATGGTTCTCACAGTTCTCATTATACTAGTGGTTCTCACTGGATCTCGACCATATATATATATATATATATATATATATATATATATATATATATATATATATATATATATTTATATATAGATGTAGGATCCGGTGAGAACGACCTTTATAATAAAACTTCACGCGCGCGTCCTTATTTGTCACAACCAAACTTTTCAATTCTCATTCTCTCTCAATCAAAATCCTTCCTCAAAACCTAACCACCCTTCAAATTCCCCCATCACCACCTACCACCCTGCCGTCGCCACCTACCTGTCATCATCTCCGGCAACGATCGGCAACAACTCCGGCGACGAAGCAACATTTCTGAGCTTTCTCCTACCACGCGACGCTACAAACCTTGACGCCGCAGTCACCGCGCACGTGCACCTGACCGTTGCCGGCATCAACCGACATCGCGCATCTCCAACATCTCAAATCGCCGTCAAGAACTTCCCTAATGCCAGCTCAGTTCCATGAAATCCAATCAACATTTCGAACCGTCATTTTTCGAGCTTCAAATCTGGGTTATCCTTCTTCAGATCTCGACTATTTTGGCTATGGTGAGATTTATAGCTCTCAGTTTTATTTACTGATAAAGGGGTACTAATTTTAGCCGTGAAAGTAAAGAATGATATATCATGGGCTGGGCCTAGGGGGAAGCCTATCTACTGATCCGTAAACTTTCCGTCTGATATATCCCGGACTGCCTGCACTCCTTCGCGGTGAATAATTTCTTATGATTTCAGAATAGAGCTGGTTAACTGAAGCTATGAGCTACTCCGTATATCTTAACTTGAAAATGTAGGATCTTGTATGATTGGTGTTCACATTTCGGTGTTTATCTTAATCATTTTTCAAGGTTGGTCACCAAATTCGACAAAGGACATGTTTACATTTTATGTAAAAAGTGTTTTGTTTGTTAGTTAAATTTTGACTTGTAAATCATGAATTAATAGGCAAGAAAAGTGACTAGTACTAATATTAGTGTTTTTAATTCAAATTGTGGGTAGTGGAGTGAAATAAAAGGTGATATATATTAGCGTTGTAGTTTACGTCTCCGTCACTGCGGTTACCACGGTGAAGATTGGGGAAAGTGTACCTAGGATCGGAAAAAGTGTAACTACATTATTGTAAAGTGTATCTAAAATTTATGTGAAAAAAATGTATCTATTTCATTTTGCAAAAAAAAAAAAAAGCATATATGACATTTGGTTAAAAAAAAAATCTATCAAAAAATTGTACCTATGCTAGCAAAAAGTGTATCTACATTCTTTAAAAAATGTACATAGAATGAAAGTCAAAAGTGTACCTAGGATAAAAAAAAGTGTATATAGAATTCACTTAAAAATTGTACCTAGAATAAAAAAGTGTATCTACATTCTTAAAATGTGTATATAGAATTTTGGTAAAAAGTGTACCTACTTTAGTTAAAAGTGTATACGAGATTTGGTAAAAAAAAATAATAAAAAAAAAGTGTATCTACATTCTTAAAATGCGTATATAGAATTTTGGTAAAAAGTGTACCTACTTTAGTTAAAAGTGTATATGAGATTTGGTAAAAAAAAAAAAAAAGGTGTATCTACATTCTTAAAATGCGTATATAGAATTTTGGTAAAAAGTGTACCTATTAGTTAAAAGTGTATATGAGATTTGGTGAAATAAAAAAAATAAAAAAGTGCACATTTTATATATATTCTAATGTATCTAGTGCGTTCTCACCGGATCCCACCTATATATATATATATATATATAGAGAGAGAGATTGAATCATGTGAGGCACCCTTCTTAGGGTGAGGCGGCTGGACACCTTCTAAACCGTCAGATCTAATAACTATAGACGCACTTTTGATGATCGCCACGTGTCCCTATTTAATCATACACTCAAAGCAAATGCCAGCCAACAACTTCATTTACGACATTTTACTCTCTCTCTACTCTCTCTCTCTCTCTCTCCCTATCTCTGTCTTTCACTCATTTACTCGCTTTACTCTCAACACTCAACAACTACCGTTTTTCGATTAACTTCGTTCATCATAAATCAATCACACGCAGTTCATCATCCGATATTTTGATCGCGATCGTCATCATCATCATCATCTCTGTTCGGTCGTCCTTTTTCGGATCTAGGTATGTGATATTCTCATTCGTATCACTATTTTTCTTCATTTTCGATCAATTATTGTAGATCTACTATTTTCAGACGCTTTTCAATCTACTATTTTTTTCGATAATGTATTACTAAATCATTTTCATTATAATGCAGGTTTTAATCATCCTCGAAGAATTATCCGATCGATTTAACGCAACAAAATCAATTTTGAGCATTTTCGATCTACTATTTGTATGTCCTGGTCGCTCTCTTCAATACTTACTTCGTCAATTTTTGTTTATTAGGTTTTTCTCATTGTTCATTGCTTAATATGTTTCGTTTTTGTTAATATTGTGCTTTTTTGTTGTTGTTGTTGTGGTGCTCTGTTGATTCTGCAATGTCGACATAGTTCTGTGTTTGTGTATCATGAAACTTGGAGGTGATATTGTGAATATTGGTCTGATGTGTTGTTGTTAAACCTGAGTTAATTTTGTGAATTTTGGAGTCGTTTTTGTGAATCTGGTGGAATATTTTGTGAATCTGGTGGAATATTTTGTGAATCATTCTCATTATAATGCAGGAAGTTAAACCTGTGTTTGTGTATCATGAAACTTGGAGGTGATATTGTGAATATTGGTCTGATGTGTTGTTGTTAAACCCGAGTTAATTTTGTGAATTTTGGAGTCGTTTTTGTGAATCTGGTGGAATATTTTGTGAATCTGGTGGAATATTTTGCGAATCATTCTCATTATAATGCAGGAAGTTAACCTGCCTCATGATTGTAATCTTTTTATGATGAGTTTATGTGAATGCTTGTCTGAAGCATAGACCTTATCTTGCGAAACCTATAGACCACTTTGTCCATAGTTGGTCGTTTGTAAAACTTCATCTGAATGCTTTACCTTGTTTTGATATGGCTTTTAATCCTACTTATCTGGAATGTACTTATACGAAACATGACATTTTGTGTATGTGTATGAAATGTATTACTTATTATGTTTTAGTTATTTTCATTTATTTTTGTCTGAACTGTTTTAGTTATTTATATGCCTAGGTCAATTGCTCTGTCTCTGCGTATACGTTGCCAACTATGGACACTTGGTGTACGGGTCGGGTAGTCGATATCTTTGAAGAGGCAAGTTTGAGCTCATTACATGGATATGCTATCTTGCCGGACAGACTTTGTCGATCGTAGGGACTATTACTGGTCATTTGAAATATAATTTAGTAGCTACATTCCCTATCACGCAAGGGTACACTTTTAAGTCTTACAAATGTGTTCTTAAGGTATTACTATGCTCAAACTCTGCCTCATCTGTACAATTCCTTGGGTTGTATTAAAACGGAATTTTAGGTTACCTTTCTTTCCATGTACTAGTAGAAAGAATATGTATCATAGATGAAGATGATAACGATGAAGATCGATCCCTACAAACAAGCCTTTCTCACGACCTATATTTTTCGCCATATCCCAACATTTGTGTTGCTCATTTAGCCCGCCTTCTAGTTGTGACGGTTTCGGCTAAATGAGCAACACCAAATGGTGGGATATGGCGTAACATATATGCCATGAGAAAGACTTGTTTTTGAGGGATCGATTATCTTCATCGTCCTCATCTTCATCTTTGATATATTTGCTTTCTTGTACATCTAAATAAAGCTTGCCTACAATGCCCTTATAATACAACACAAGGAATTATCTGTTGCAGCTGAATATGAGGACAAGAATACCTTATGAACATAGTTGTAGGACTTAAAGTTGTACCCTTGCGTGATAGGGATGTAGCTACTAAATTATATTTCAAATGAACCTATTATGTTTAGTTGTCGGTCGGTGTACTTAGGTCTATCACCGTTAGTATTTAATCTTACTTTTGTATACTTGCTAAGGCACCCTTGTATAAATATGTAATCAGTAGTTTTCTATTTCGGATGTTGTATCAACATAATGTATGAATACTATGTTCTATTAATCAAGTTTATTTTCCTTTTATTTTGTCAATCCTCGAGCATCTATCTTTCATAATAACTTCGAATACAACTTTCATAATAATTTAGTTGGCATGCACTTGATGAGATTTCATTGTCTCTCGATCTTTGTAATGTTGATTCATAATTACGTGAATCGTATACTTGATTTTGTGAATCTTGGAGTAGTTGTTGTGAAACCTAGATCTGCCATTGTGAAACTTATTCATTTAGTTACTAACCTACTATGCGTTCCTATTATTATTTTTAGTGAATTATGGAGTCTTGGTGCAAAGGGTGTGTCGTTAATGCTTTTGAAGAAGACGAATCGTCATTTCGTGTAGCTTATGTCTGTCAAAAACAAAACGCAATCAGTTTGTCTTTTAAGGAAGGCGATTTGGCGAAGTTAAATTATCTTCCCTCGCTATCACTCACAACATTCTACATTTTCAATATTCAAGGAGTTATGCATAATATATTTTCTAAACTTGATGCCTTTGAAGACAAGGCAAATATGGCTATTGTGTGTCGGAATTGGTCTCGATTATTTCTTATTCATCCCAATGCTCCCGGTGTAACGCTGCATATTGGCTTTCTCTTGAAATCAACCATGTGGAGGGTATTCTAATTATTCATAGGGGTGCTAACCTAATATTCCAAACGTGCAAATGTTTCTTTCGACCGATAATATGTCAGCTAAATTCATCCTTCATTTTCACCAATATAACCATCAAAGTGCCATGAACCTTCTGAATGCTATTGATCGCGCTACAATTTATGAGAACTTACGTTCTTTACCTCCAAATGATGTCTCATGAACGAGCCACCGCAATTGCTATTTGTCAACTTATTACGCAATTGTATAGATGCATGTTCTATTGATTTACCTTCTATTATGGACCTATAGCCTACATTTGTATCCCTTTTCCTAAAATACTATCTTTGTAATTTTCGGCATTGAACTTGCTATCTTGTTTGCCGTGTTCTATTGTCGATAGTTTATAAATATAATGTATGACTACTATGTTTTATTAATGAAGTTTGCTTTGTGTTCTTTGTTTTTTGTGAATCCTTGCGTTCCATATTGTTTCATAATAACTTCAAATGACAATTTCAATAATAACTTCAATAATAACTTCATGCCCCGTTGACATTTCCGGCCCCCTACTGTTAACCCCGTCCCCCAAAAAGGGTTCACCCGTCCCCTCCTAGGGTGTCTTTTGGTCTTGGCGTTGGTCGAATGACTATGTACAAGGGAAAGGGTTTAGGGTTGGATTAGGCGGATTCGCGGTAGCGGATCCGCCTAACCCAACCCTAAACCCTTTCCCGTCCCGTTTTAGGACACCCGGCCCCCTACTGTTAACCCCGTCCCCCAAAAAGGGTTCACCCGTCCCCTCCTAGGGTGTGTTTTGGTCTTGTCGTTGGTCGAATGACTATGTACAAGGGAAAGGGTTTAGGGTTGGATTAGGCGGATCCGCTACCGCCTCGGATCCGCCTAATCCAACCCTAAACCCTTTCCCGTCCCGTTTTAGGACACCCGCCCCTACTTTGTTAACCCCGCCCCCAAAAAGGGTTCACCCGTCCCCTCCTAGGGTGTCTTTTGGTCTTGTCGTTGGTCGAATGACTATGTACAAGGGAAAGGGTTTAGGGTTGGATTAGGCGGATCCGCGGCAGCGAATCCGCCTAATCCAACCCTAAACCCTTTCCCCGTCCCGCTTTAGGACACCCGCCCCTCTCGTTAACCCCGTCCCCCAAAAAAGGGTTCACCCGTCCCCTCCTAGGGTGTCTTTTGGTCTTGGCGTTGGTCGAATGACTATGTACAAGGGAAAGGGTTTAGGGTTGGATTAGGCGGATCCGCCGCGGATCCGCCTAATCCAACCCTAAACCCTTTCCCTTCCCGTTTTAGGACACCCGGCCCCTCACCGTTAACCCCGTCCCCCAAAAAAGGGTTCACCCGTCCCCTCCTAGGGTGTCTTTTGGTCTTGGCGTTGGTCGAATGACTATGTACAAGGGAAAGGGTTTAGGGTTTGATTAGGCGGATCCGCGTGCAGCGGATCCACCTAATCCAACCCTAAACCCTTCCCCGTCCCGCTTTAGGACACCCGCCCCTACCGTTAACCCCGTCCCCCAAAAAAGGGTTCACCCGTCCCCTCCTAGGGTGTCTTTTGGTCTTGGCGTTGGTCGAATGACTATGTACAAGGGAAAGGGTTTAGGGTTGGATTAGGCGGATCCGCGACGCGGATCCGCCTAATCCAACCCTAAACCCTTTCCCGTCCCGTTTTAGGACACCCGGCCCCTACTGTTAACCCCATCCCCCAAAAAAGGGTTCACCCGTCCCCTCCTAGGGTGTCTTTTGGTCTTGGCGTTAGATCAAGAACAGTTTCAGACTATAAATCATATAGCTTATTTTTGAATCCTATAGCTTATTTTGTGAGACTGGGGGTTTATTTTGTGCATCTCAGGTCTTATCCCTGGATTCAGACTATATAAATTTTATGCCTTATTTTGTGAATCATAGAGGTTAATTTGGGAAACTGGGGAGTTATATGGTGAATCTCAGGTCTTCTCCTCACATTCAGACTATATAAATCTTATGTCTTATTGAAAAGAATCCTTGAGGTTATTTCGTGAAACTGGAGAGTTATTTTGTGAATCTCAGGTCCTATCCCCCCCAAAATAGACTATATAAATCTTAGTTCTTATTTTTGTGTATCCTTTCAGCTTATTTTGTGACGCTAAAGATGATTATTGTGAAACAGGCTACAAGATGAAGCGACCATCACAGGCGGTTGTTGAGCAAGCTGCCGCTCCTCCGCCAGCAAAAAAACAGAGGGTGCGTACAGAGGGACTGCCTACAGTGAGGACTCGAATGTCGCCAAAAGGGTTGTACAACTTTCTGAAAGATACGAAAAATCCACCGAGCGATCAACAGATTCAAGCTATAAAAGACATGGGCTTTGGCGGTCTGTTAATGATTGAAACAGACAAGGTTCCCGGGGACCTTGCTTATTGGCTAGTGTCAAATTACAACCCAGCAAAGGGATGGTTATTTGACAAAAAAACTCCCTGTATTAGAGGAGGACATCCATCTTTGCATGAGCATTCCAATGGGTTCAAGACCCGTTGAGGAAGCGTCACATGTGGATAAGTGTCCTGCTTATTTAGCTACGTTGGAAAACTTCCGAAAGCAATATCCACACAAATATATCGATGATCACCACGTCTTGAACAAGTTATCCATGCAGAAAGATGGTGGAGATGACTTTAAACGAAATTTCATCGTTTACATATTCTCGTCTCTGTTGGGTGGTGTGCAAGGGAATCGCGCAAGTTTGAGGATTTTAAAAAGTTTAGGTGATACTTCATCGATTCCGAATTCAATTGGTGCAATTTCATCAAACGAAGTTGGTGACCAAGTTGAGTCTTGGCAAAAGGAGGAGTGGAGAGATGTCAAACGCTTGAAAGGAGATAATTTTTTTGGTGGACCCATTATGGTGCTCGTGTACATTTACTTGGACCGTTTCGTCTACAAATCAAGATTGGTCGTAAGAAAGTTTCCAACTTGTTGTAATTGGACGAAAGAAAAAATTGCAAAAAGAATTAAACAGGAGTTGAAGGCAAAAAAAGGTTTCGGTCAAGGTTCTGTGGAGCCTTCCCTTGGCATGAGCTACCACACACTCGCACCCGCACCTCAGCCACCGGTCACAAAGCTTGAGCATGTTCAGTCCAAATCAACCATCCAATACCACGAAGAAGGCAAACCAGATATAGGGTCTGATATTCCACATTGCGGTGACAAGGAAACTGATGGCCTTAGTGACAGTAAGTATGAGATTGTTCACAAACTTGCTGAAGCCGCAAAGGTAGCGGCTGCAGCTTTCGCTAGCTACAGATCTCTTGCTATTCAAGCTACGATCAAGCTACCTTCCTCAGCAGCGGTCTCTACTATGGTGGCAGCCGTTAATGGTATTGCGGACGGGTATATTTCATCCCAACAGGATGAGTTTGATGAGAATGTTGGGGATGAAGAAAATGCCGATGATGGGAATAAGGAGGAAAATATAGAGATGGGTAATAATGAGGATGCTAAGAAGGATGAGGACGGTGAACTGAATTTGGACAACGTGGTCAATAATATCGTTGGAAACACGTTATCCATTGCAGCGAATGTTGTGGAGAATGATCACGTTGTTAATGACGATGTGGACAGGATGGGTGGATGGTCCGACGCTGATTTACATGCGGCATTAGAAATTATGGATGACACTTTTGTACCGATTCGTGCACCAGATCCCAAAGTGACCAGCAAACCCATTCGGAAACGTCTTAAACCAAGATTGCCAACCCCATCAGATTGCCCACGGTGGAGGCTGCTAGCAGACGACGATCATTTTTTGTCTTCTGAAGAAGACAGATCTATTGATCCTCGGCCCCGCCAACACCAACACCGGTTGTCGAACTAGCCGAAACCCCAATTGTTATTGATTTACCTGATACTCCAATGATTCCAGTCGTCCGTCCACCATCTCCAAATCGTGTGTGGAAGAATCGAGCAATTGCCTCGAAAAACCATTGGTCACTCACCATTACATTCGTCGTCGTCATGGAAACCGTTTGTCGGTGATGAAACCACCGGTCCGTGCGGAAAGCGAGAATAAGAGGGACCAGGTGAGGAAAGCATACAAGGTGAGGAAAGAATAGATCAGTGTCAGAGGGAAGAGGATGAGGGAACCAGATTTCCTACATTATCGGTACCATCAGTTTCTGATCATGTTGATGTCAATAATGTTGATGTCAATACTCCTGCTATTGTGCGTCCTAGAAGAGAGATAATTCCAGCTGCTGCCTATCGATCTCCGTATCTCCAAAGAAACATTAGTGTTATTACTGCTTTTAATAGGGAGGAGAAAATACTGTTGGATTTCGGGCTTTGCTCAACAGTAGAACAAAGGTATTTGACTATGAACTTGTTTTGTAAATCTCAAGTCTCATTTTGTGAATCAGACAATTTATAAATGGTAGGGCTTATATTGTGAATCCAATAGACTGTTTTGCGAATCTGACGGCTTGTTTTGCGAATCTGATTGTTTTGATTGTTGAGTGCAGTGATATTCTTTTTCAAAGTAACACTCAGAGATTGACAAGGAGCATGTTGAGGACTATACCTGAAGGTGATCGAGTATGTTTCAATTTGTAAATATTTGGTGTGAGATCCTAAACAAGTAATGAGAAGTTGAAATCACCGGATTCCCCTGTTCGTTTATTTGTTCCATACTCCAATGACGGTGTTAGTTCCCCGGGTTGTCTGGAAAATATTGATGTTTCTTGATTCAATTAGTAAGTTTTGGTTTGGTGTTATTATGTTTTGTGAAACCTATTTTCATCTTTATGTTCTTCTTTTCATTTCATCTTGTCTTGTTTTCAGATTTGCACTCCAATCATGTCTACATCATGCCCACCGTTCTTCTTTTGTTTCGACCTTCGATGGAATAAATTGACAGTCATCCACCTTATGAATGGAGTAGATGTTAACTATTCTGATTATGTGCAACCTACGGTGCGTCTTTTCCTCCATTTCTGGTTATGCAAAGCTGTGAATTTACTTTTTTTTCGTGAATTCACGATCAAAGTGTTTGACAAGCATGTAACACATCCACATAATTAAGTGCTAATTTAGGTTGTGTCTGTGCAGAAAGACAGGCTCATTAATTGGGTTTCACCAAGATTCGCAGTGATGGGCGACATGATGCCTGAGTTGTTTATCCCTCCTTCAATTTTGAAGTCTGGTGAAATGGATACCGGCGTCTATTTGTTTCACCTGTTGGAGCATTACAAAGGGAACAAAACTGACTGTCCTTTAATTATAACTTCTGTAAGATACCTTTACTTAACCTTGTGAACTCGAGAGTTAGATTTGTCGGACACTGGAGTTAATTTCTGAAAACTGGGGCCGAGTTCGTGAACTTTGGAATAATTATAAGGACTTTTTGTTTTGCATTTATAGGTAAGTCAACTGAAACTCTATGCATTGAAGTTATGCCTTCGAATTATGACCTCCGGTGACAACATGTTGAAAGCTACTGTCGAACGAAGTGCAGAAGAGTGGAATTGTGTGCCTATGTATGACCCATTCCCTTATTAATCATGTTTTGTGAATCTTAGATGTTATTATTGGTTTTATCTGTTGTTCTTAATTTCTGAATCGTGGGTCTTATTATGTGAATCAAAGATCTTGATTTGTGAATCACGAGATCTTAAGTCTGTCTTATTAATATTTGTCGGGGGCTACCGGCGTCTACCTTATTCTGAAGACGACCTTGTGAAGTTTATTTGGCACCGCAAAGGAAGAGATGTCACATAGTAAGTATTTTTCCCCTTTACTTTTATTTTTTTGTGCTTTTCCCTTGCCCCTTTACTTTAATTTTTATTTTTATTTTGGATAATTCTAGTAATGTTTCTTAATGTGCCTTACTACAGCGAGGCTATGGTGTGTACTGAGTGGATGGAAGTCACACGAGCGGCTTTATCTACGCTTAGACCGCGCCAGTGGGTTATGGATCAAGTAAGTAGACTACTATCAGCGTTCATTTCATTGTATTATCTGTAATCTTTTGTTTCATTCCTAATATTGTTTTTTTAGGTGATTGATATGTTTGGGATTAAGACGACACTTCATCGACGGATCTTCTCGTACTTGCCATCGTTGTCATCGTGGGTAGCTTTGAACTTGTTTTAATATTCAAGTATCTTGATTATCCCAAATTGATATGGTTTGTAAAATCACCTTTTGTGGTATGTAGAACTGTACAAAGAAGAAAAACCCTTGTATTTGGAATCAATACATCAGTGGGACATACAAACCGGTGAATGGTGCCACAATCCGAAAGGTCTGGTCCCTCCACAATATTTTTTTTTTTTTTTTTTTTTTTTTTTTTTGTGGCGGACATGTAGGGCTGTAAATTGGAGACTAATCTTTATTATATCAGGTTTTATACCTGATCAAAGACAAACATTGGTGGGCTTGTATATGCGATATGGAGAGTAAAACGAATTACATCCTCAACTCAAGCAACAAAGTCTGGTCTTATGATGTACATAATACAACCATAGACACGGTATTAATTATTTGCCTAATCTAACCCTTGACAGTTTGTGAATCAGAGTATATAAAACATTTTTAGTGTACAATCAGTATTAACTCGAAACATTTTCAGGTGGCCAAATTATCTCCTATTTTGGCAAGTAGTTCCCCGTCATATTATCCCATGCGGTTTCTGCACTCTCACAGGGTTATAACTCTCAAAGTTCCTCAACAATCAAATAAGTAAGTTATTCCCTAATGTGTCCGCTTTACGGAAATTAAATATTGTTTACTAAACAGTTGAACACTATACTACATTCAGTTTTGATTGTGGAGCTCACGTGTTGAGGTATTTGAGTATGTTGGATTGTGAGCTCGGTGATTGCGAGAATCCGGACAATTATCGGTAAGAAACAAGTTGAACAAAGTATACATACATGAAATCTGTATTTGAAACTGTGTTGTTCATTAATTTCAACTATAATTTCGTACAATTGCGAGAGAATGCCGATTTTGAAAGTCCGTAATGATGCAACTACTTTCATGGGATGCAAATACTAGAACGGTGCGATCCCGGTTCTTTAATAACTTTTGCATATCAAATCCCCATTCATTCATAGTATCCGCGATATTTTGAATAGTAGCGAGCCATGCTTGTCCGTGTATATATTTTGAAATATTTTATGTGTTTTTCGATATAGGAGTATAAGTAGCAAGATGTGCTTGTCTATGGTGGTGATATGATGTGAAGCAGGGAGATCGTTCTTCAGTGTATGCTTCTCTGGTTGGGAATTTATTCTTCATGATTGTCTTTGTGAGCGTGTAGTAGAAACGGGACAGCATTTATTCTTTTCTTTGTGAGTTTTGGGTGTTATGCAAAGTGTATACTTACTTATCTCCGGTTGGTTCGTCGGAGGCATTTGTCCCTTATGCGTGGGATTTAACTTGTGGTGGATACAATCAAGTATTATGTTAGTATAGTATTAGATGGTATATGCAGGATCTATCAAGTATTCTAGTGAATATGTTATTAGTCATTTAGTTGGGTGCTAATCTGCTTATTTAGTAGATCTCCTTTTGTAATAGTTGATTTTAATCAATGGAATTGATTAGTCGCTTGAATTTGTGAAATTTGACGTGGATGATTTATAAAGCGTCTGATTCGCAAAATTAGACCTGAGATTCACAAAAGAATGTCTGAGATTCAAAAAAAAAAGACGATATTCACAAAAAGATGGATTCACAAAACAAGTCGACAAAATGAGACCTGAGATTTACAAAAGAATGTCTGAGATTCAAAAAAAAAGACGATATTCACAAAAGATGGATTCACAAAACAAGTCGATTCACAATATTAGACCTCAGATTTATATATTGTCATTCACACGGTAAGATTCATGAAATAATATTTAAATTGTGTCATTCACAAAATAAGACCGTTTAGCCAGTCGACCGTTCCTTTCTAATAAGATTACGAATCTTCCTAATAATCGCGAAAATTAGACCCAGGATTCACAAATTAATACCAACAAATAAGATTTCCAGGTCTTTTGTACATATTAAGATTTAAGATTCATAAAACAACCTCTTACATTCACAAAAGAACCTCTCAGATTCACAAAAATGAGATAAACAAATAAGATGTCCATATTTTTGGAAACCAATAATATGTTGCCAAACTAAAAGACTGCTCCTTTCAAAATTGTCAGTGTCTTCTTCAATCATCATATCTATTTCTCAAGGCTTAAGAAGACTCTTTCCTTCATTCTTCATCCTCATCCCCTTCCTCTTCTACTTCTTCGTCCGCTAGCTCTCCCTACGTAAAAGACAGAGCTGGAATTAGAAAGATGTTTACAAACATTAGATGTACAATAATAAAAGTGAGGATCATGCAAAATTGGGTGACACGACGTGAATCACATTCATATAAGCCAACTGTTGTCATTTATGTTACAAAGTGAGGAATTATATCAGGTTACTACATACAATCAGTCTCATTTCTGTGATTCACAAATAAAGATATGTGATTCACATAACAAGACCCAGGATTCACAACTTAAGACCTGGGATTCACAAAGCAACCTCTGGGATTCTCAAAATAAGATAAACAGATAAATAAAATACTTGAATAATATCAGATGTAGTTGCGTAGATGAATACAAACCTGATTCACTGGAGGAAGGTCTGCAAAATCATATGGACAATTCCTTTTGTCGTGGTTACCCTTGCCCTTGCGCTTAGTTAGCACACAACCTTTTTGCTTTTTCCGCCTTCTTGATTGCCTTATTTTTCTTGCTCACCAACCGTTTACCACAGCCTTTGTTCCTAGACACATTAGGCGGTAAGATGTTGGTTTCTTCCGGAACCTTGCAGCCCAAAGAGAAGCTCAATCTGTTGTTGTTTTGTCAACGGTTGAGTGTTTCCCTCTAGTTTTGTCCTGAATTCCTTGATTAACTTGGCAAACTCTCTCACATCCGACTCTTCTTTCCTTTTGAGCATACCAACGATTAATCGAATCTCAGACCACACCACAGACATTCCAATCTGTTTTGTCGGTATTGTTGTATTTCTCTAACAGATTCCCATTCCAATCATAAACGTCACTTTTGAGTGCATTCTTGCTCCACCTTTGCAAAATATATTTATCAGGTATGTCCTTAAACTTTCCCGAACAAACCCAAATGATGTGACTGCATAAAATACCTCTCCTTTCAAACTGTTTACATGTGCACCTTACATCATTCGTGCTTCTACTGCACTCAACTGCAAATTTTAGTCCTTTCTTTGCATCCTCAACTAACGACACTTCAAAGTTCGTCACAGGATCTGGCGGAGTGTATCCAACCAAACTGCAGGTATTTATTGAAAGCTTCACCTGGTTTTGGAACTCATAGAACATCGCATGGGTATAGCTTCTCACTGCTTGTGTCTCCCATTTTGACCCATACAGTGTTTCAGGGATTGAATTCGCATTCTCCTCTTCACGGAGCTTCAGCAGGTGCTTTTGGTGGTCAGTGGCGCTTTCATAGCGCACCAAGAACTCAGTTAATGTCCCGTATTTGTTTTCAAACCGCTTAAAGAAACTATTAGCACTCTCTGACCTTTGTGTAGTTCGTAGTAAACCGCCCATTGGCACATTTCTGAAATAAGCGGGTATCCATGTGTGTCTATCAGCGAACTTCCCATTCAACCACGTATTGTCTTCCAAGGAGAAATCGTTCATGACTTTAAGCCACTTCTCTTCAAATTCCCCGGGCTCCAGGTCATCGTCCCATACAACACCGTTCAGACGGGTTAAAAAGTCGGTATCTCTACAAATTTTACTCCCAACCTTGTCGGTTATTTTCTTCATGATGTGCCACATGCAAAACCGATGTTTATTGTTTTGAACTTAGCCGCAATGAACAAAATCAAATTATCGACCGTCACCATCATTTTATAATAACTAAATTCACGCAGTTTCACATAACAAAGTCATACGATGCACTATTATGTAAATCTCAAGTCTTATCCTCATATTCGGACTATAAATCATATACCTTATTTTGTGAATCCTATAGCTTATTTTGTAAATACGGGGGTTATTTTGTGAATCTCATGTCTTATCCTCGGATTCAGACTATATAAATTTTGTGCCTTATTCGCGATATAAGTACGTGAAACATATTTTTACCCCAGTTTCACAAATTCATGATCTAGTTTCGCATAATAAGCACTACGATTCACATAAACAAAAAACCAATCAAATTATTACAACCATCATATTTTCCAGTGCCAACTAGAATCAACAAAACAAATGTAGGATTCACAATTT
This sequence comes from Silene latifolia, assembly GCF_048544455.1. Classification (NCBI taxonomy): domain Eukaryota; kingdom Viridiplantae; phylum Streptophyta; class Magnoliopsida; order Caryophyllales; family Caryophyllaceae; genus Silene; species Silene latifolia. The sequence goes on from NC_133529.1 coordinate 89,473,396, forward strand.
AATATGAAGTTTCACAAGTTAATAGGTACGATTTGCAAATTTCAGAAACATACCGAACTCGCTTTAATTATTCCTGGGTCTTCGTCGGTGATTATGTAGTTAGGCTCTTTCCCACCCATGCATTTTGCCAGAAATCGGTCAAATACCCACATGAATGACTCATCGTTTTCATGTTCTATAAGCGCACATGCAAATGTGATTGACCTTTTATGATGGTCAATGCCCGTGAAAGGCGTGAACGTCATGTTGTACTTGTTTGTACCATAAGTTGGGTCGTATGAAACTCCATCCCCAAACAGAGCATACGCTCTTTGCATGTCACAATTCGTCCAGAAAATCCTTGTCAATGCATTCTTGGAATTTTTTTCAAAAACAAAGTGGAGCCCTTTTGTTTCAGCTAGGGTGTCTAAGCGTGATTTGAACATTTCCCCATCATGACTGTTCATTAGACACTTCATTTCCCTCTGAAAATTTTTGAATTGCTTGTATTTGCCCCGACATTTTGAAAACCACCCAATTGTTGAGTGCATAGTTGGTGTGTTAAGCTAGGACCAACATTTGCTTTTGAATTGCTGACAATCATTTGCATATGAAATTCATTGATATTTTCAGCAAGTTTCTCAAATTCCTTATTTTTCACAACATCAAGCGGGTGATTGTGACCCTCAATAAACACGTCAACCATGTACTTGTTCTCATGGAACTTGAACTTTATCATTCTTTGGACAGCCCCACCTTCTAATCTTTGTTATTCTTGTGGTTGACCCTTTGTTGGAACTCTCTGCCTCTCCTCCACCTTTTTTCACCCTACGTTTAGCAGTTGGTTTGTTCGGTTTGCTCTTTGTACTACCTATTTCTCGTTATTTCGATGCAACGGATTCATCCGCCTTTTCGCAACACCAGTTAGGGCAGGTCGTCTTTTCTTCTTATTACTGACCTTCCCGATTGCAAACCATGCACTTTGTTCGATAATATCATCACGAAACCTTTTGCTTGAAGATTTCCTTGATTTAAAACCACAAGCAACAGCGACGTTTCAAAAACAAAGATCGCCGAGTCTAAGTCAATAAATGTTTTCCCAATCGCTGGTGTAAACTTTTCATCAATCCTATTTATCCATTGTTGGCTGCCACTCGGTGTGTAAGTTATAAGAGTAGTAGGTGTGGAAATAGTTGGTACTGTAGGGCTTGTTAACACAGTAGAGGTAGAAGCTTCACCGCAATTAACATTGGAATCAACAACTGAAAATTGTAGATTCACAAAATAAGCCAAAAGTGCAAGATAGGAGATTAACAAATAAAGTTCCACAATATTAGCATATAAGGTTTATAATCTATGCCACAAACCAAGTTTCAGGATCTTATAGTCTATATTTCAATAGATAACCTACTAGATTCAAATAATTAGCTCTTATATTTACAAAATAAGCACTCTGATTCACAAAATAGACAATGTTAAACAATCTCTGCCACAAACCAAGCTTCATAATCTTATAGTCTATATTCACTAAATAACCTATCAAATTCACATAATTAGCTCGTATATTCACAAAATAAGCTATCTGATTCACAAAATAATGAGAATAGCAAAACAATCTCAAAAAAATAACATCTCAAATTCATAAAAGATTGATGTTTCTTCGGTTCAATTAGTAAGTTTTGCCAAAAAGAGCAACATAGGAGATTGACAAATCAAGTTTCACAATATTAGCATCTAAGTTCCTCTATCACAAACCAAGTTTCGGGATATTAGTCTATATTTTTCAAAATAACCTCTCAGATGCACAAAATTAGCTCCTAGATTCGCAAAATAACACTACTACAATTTAAGGCTACGAGAACGCCCCTTTAAGAACGGTTGATAGTGGAACTGGTCTCTTTTTTATTTTTAGTTTGGGCGGGCATATAGGATTCCAATAGAGAATGGTTATTTGTTCAAACCGTTCTCGTACATTAACAAAGAGAACGGTTAGGTTTGACCAACCGTCTTAATATATAAAATAGACCGGTTAATATCTGAAACCGTTCTCCTTGATAAAACAAAGAGCACGGTCTCATTCAGTGGCCGTTCCATTTTTAAATCCCTAAAGACTAATTGACATACCGTTCACATTATTCTCTTAACCTAATTCACTTTACCCTTTCACTTTTCACATCCAACAATTTCACTTTTCCCTTTTTACTGCTTCATCTTCCCAAATACGTACTATTGATCACCATCATCATCCCCATTCCCACCCTAATTGAAGATTACGGATTTCATAATCGAAATCATACTGTTATTCATCTTCCCCGTCCTAATTGAAGATCTACTTCAGGTATCATCACCATCAAACTCATGTTTCTGTGATCTTGAAGTGATTTAGTACACCATAGATTACTGATTTTCTTACTCTTAAAAATTGTAGTAATATTGGATTCGACAATTCAAGGGCCTACTTTTAATTAGTTTTAAGTGTAATTTATGTGCTTGTTAAGTCGGATTACCGATAGAAAACACAACCACCAAGCAACCTTGCAGGAGCTCAGTGACTCAATTTTAATTATTTATTTTGTTAAAGTATTAATATGTTTATCATTGTTGGTATTTCAAGCGTAATTGTAAATGACACGGACTATTTAATTCGACTTTGGTTTAAATTTGGTTTATTGAATATATGTGTGTTTGTGCTTAAAAAGGATGGGTAGCTGTGTTAGAAATACAGAAGTTGGACATGATTATTGTGGTGATAGGCAGAGAAGATAATAGATTTGGAGGGAAGGTTAAAAAGGAGTGGGATGAATTGCATAGATTGCAGACATGAACGTACGCTGGGAATGAAGTTTACTAGTTGGGTTGGTGTTACGTCTGCTCGGAGGCATGTTAGTTGCGTAGTGGAAACTTGGGACGATGTGGATGATGTCACGAGGCAAGAAATTTTGGATAGTATTACGGTGAGTATAAAAATTATGTACTTTATAATTTGAATGACATTATCTTAGCTTAGTTGTGTATGTTATTCAAATCATATCACATACGGCAAAAACTCCCACTCCCCTGATATGTATACATATGAAATATCCTGAGAAGATGAACAAGAAACAATACTATTAACATTAAGCTTGTTGCCACCCAAGCTGTGTAATTTGTGCTAGGTGGGAGTTATACTCTGCAGCAGACACAATGATGAATATTAATAGCTCTCGAAACTGGCTGCATCCCTTATTTATGGTTGAATTAACATAACTTCATTACATTTGGATTCAACTGTTTTGACCAATATGATGTTTTACTTGCAAATATGGATTTTACCAATATTAATAGCTCTCTAAACTTTTTTTTTTATAGCCATAATAGTAAATTCCATTTCTTATTTTGAATTTTATTTAGTTCACTTGTTTTTATGAACCATTTGAACAAGTTTAGTTCAAATTGTTGCAGGTATTTTAGTGAACTTATGGACCACCCAAAAAATGTAGTTAATATACTATATATTAGAGTCTTAGAATCATTTGATTCGACTGTAAGATGGTGCTCACCCTTTAATGGCTGATTGATCAGGGATGGCTATTTTTGGTTGCATGCCTACAACACTAAATGGTGGAGTAGCACTGACACGAGTATGTGATTAACACACTTGTTTATTCTCTTGATTACACTAAGGTGCCAGCTACTAATGTTGACTCCTTCTCTTGTGACATCGGCTTGTGGGTGCAAATTCTGCTTTAGCTCTTGCCCTGACAATTTCATCTGTTCTTTTAAGCATCCTAACTGTAAGTTACACATTCTTGTTGTCTCTGCAGTTTACTTCTTGGATCCTCTGTTTTCTGGAATTACGCTGTCATTATTTTTCCTTTTATTTTTTTCTGTTTTTTCTATTAACTCTCATCCCTTACCAAGTTACCTGAATTATTGAGTATTGGTCAACCTGCAAGACAGTCTAGTAGCATCAGCCATCAGACACTCTGTTCCTTGATGAAAGTGTCTTATAAAACTGTCACGATATTCTATTATGCCTCCTCTTTTTCTGAATCCAATGGTATTGATCAACCTGTAAGGAAGGCCTATCCAGTACAAATAGCCTGAGCACTCTCTTTCACAGAGGAACAATCCCGAGTTCTTTACATTATTTTCTCGGTACTCTCTCTTCTCCTATTTGAATCGAAGAGTATTATTCAACCTGAATGGGCTCTTCAGTACCCTACATACTCTATTATGGAGTACATAAACTTATCTGAGTATCTAACATGAATACATGATCACATGTCCAATTGTCCGTGCTTTGCAATATTATGATGTTTTGCACCTGTTTCTTTTAAGCTGAAAATCTATGGCCGTCTTGGCAATTGTTGAGTATTAATACTCAAGTCTATGATATGTGTGCCTAAGGTAAAGTAATATTCCTTTTGAGAAGGCTCATGCTATCATACATTTATCTGTCTGCGTTTCTACCACTAATTCCTTAATACGGAGTATTATTTTTGCTAGTAGAATGAAGGCAGGATTAATTTCCACAATACAGTATACATGCACCTCTTCTGGTTTTGCTTTAAGAATTGATTTGAACCGTTATCCTTGCTTTTGAGAAGGCTCATGCTATCATGCATTTAGCTCTTGCCCTGACAGTTTCATCTGTTTTTTTTTTCTTTATTTCAATCATTCGCATCTCGTTGTTTTTTGCATTTCCATCTTAGGTAGTAATTATTTTACTTTACACATCATATATAGTATATTAACTACATTTTTTGGGTGTCATGTGTATATAGTTCATGCTTAACGTCCCAAAGACATACACCGTTGAGCAAATTGACGAGGTGCGGAATATTTGGGCTGAATTCGCACTCTAATTTAAGCCTAAAAGCAATGGTGGATGAAGATGATGATTACAGTTTTTGGAAGTTGCACTTGGATGCGACTAAGTGATGAGGATTGAGGGATTTTTAATTTATGCTTTCCATAAGGTAGCGTATCTTCGATATTTGTTGGCTCTTAAAAACATGATAGGACTTTGTATACTTTTTCAAGGATTTGTCTTTATGGATTCAATTTAAATTTGAACGTTATTTGTTGCGTAAAACTTGCTGGATTTTCTGAATTGTAATATGTATAATTTTTATGAGCTATACGATTCAATCGTGTAGGGGTTACTATAAAAACAGAAATATTTATAAAAAAAAATGTCAGGATCAAAGAGAACGGTTCCATGTAAACCCGCTCTATATGAAATTAACAACCAGGACGGTTGTACATCATAACTATTCTCTTTGAAAAGGTCGAGCAAAGGCGCCAAAAAAGTCGACATCTTTATCAAAGAGACCTGCCTTATCAAAGAGACCGGTTACTACAAGCAACTGTTCTCTGAGATATATCAAAGAGCACGGTTCTGTGGCGTAACCGTTCTGGTTGTTATTACAAAGAGACCGGGTTGACTTTATTTCAACCGTGCTCTTATATAAAAGAGAACGCTTGGCCACAGGACGGTCCAAAATGCCTTTAAGAACGGTGTTTGACCGTTCTTTTTGATCAATATTGTAGTAGTGTAACCTCTCAGATTCACAAAACCAGAACAGTCTATATTTTCAAAATAACCTCTCAGATGCACAAAATTAGCTCCTAGATTCGCAAAATAACCTCTCAGATTCACAAAACCAGAACAGTTTATATTTTCAAAATAACCTCTCAGATGCACAAAATTAGCTCCTAGATTCGCAAAATAACCTCTCAAATTCACAAAACCAGAACAAAATAACGTCTCAAATTCATAAAATAGGGACAAAACAGAATACCTGTTGTAATAGCACTATTATCGAGGAGTCATTGCAGATGTCGGGAGTTAGACTGCAACATCGTGATAATACCATAATAAGTAGGGCGAAATTGATTATTTTTGATCAAATTCAGGATATTATAGCCTACATTCACGAAATAACTTCTCAGATTTACGAAATAACTTCTTAGATTCACAATATAACCTCACATATTCACAAAATCAGGAGAATAGCAAAACAACTTCATAAAATAGCGAAAAAACGGAGATTACTGTTTTTCAAATGAGATTATCACCGATTATTGTAATGTCCGTAATCTCCATTGAAATTAAAGTCGCAACGTCAATTTGAGCCTTATTAATGAATGAATTATAATCAATTAATGAATGAATTAACAAAATCAACAAATTTTACACCGCGAATTCCGAAATTGCTCAATTGCTCAGTTTTGATCGAATTCAAACCCTAAACTAACGAAATACTTGATTTTGATCCTTATAAATTTACAAAACGATTCGATTTTGTTCAAATTTGATCATTATATCATCAATTAATGAACGAAGTTAAGAAAATCAATTTTTCATCAAATAATATGAAATTACCTGGAAATTACCTCGAAATCTTCTAAGAAATCGATGAATTTGATGAATTCGCCTCTTTGATTGTCAGAATTTGATTAATTTGATGAAATCGTCTCACAAATTTGATGATATTTTAGCTCTCTTTGAAATCGACGCCCAAATTGAGTGTTTTTGTATAACGTGAAAGCTTATTAGTTTTGGAAGGAAAGAATTTGGGCCTTTTGTTTAGATTAGAGAGAATAAGGTATTTGGGCTTTTTTTTAGATTAGAGAGAGAAAGTGTTTTGGACCAAATGAAAAGTTTTTTGTTGACCCTTAATTTTCATCCTTGTTTTTTGATCAACATTACAAAATCAGCCCATCCATGTATAATGCAAATGAGTCCAAGGTAGTAATTTGGTGAGACCGGCCGCCTCGCCATAATGAGGTGCCTCACCGGATCCGGCCTCTATATATATATATATATATATATCCTATTTCTAAATATATATAGGCAGGATCCGGTGAGTCCGGTCCCTTAGATGAGTCTTGAGTCCAAATAAGGACCGTAGGATCTATAGGATGGAGCGCTCAGATTCGACCACATCAACAATTTAAGCGTGTTTTTTTATAACGCTGACATACTGATAGAAACAAAACCCCTCCCTCTTCCCTCTTCCCTCTTCCCTCTTCCGTCTTCTATATCTCTCTCTCTCTCCTACTCAAATCTCAGCAATTGACGGTCGTTCGTGAAAAAAATACTTAATTGTTCAATCTTCTCCAAATTTTCTTCAAACGAAAATGATTTTCTTCAGTATAATTGACGAAGATATCAACCAAGTTGATCAGCTATCATTATTGAATTACAATACGAAGAGGTACAATTAGTGTTGATTATATCAATCTATAAGTGAATGTGTCTTCATCTTCATCTAGTTACTGTGTTTTCATCTATATTGGTGTTGATTATGTCATTTTAATAAGTTAATTGCATTGTTACAATCAAAAGAATGCATTGTTACAATTTTAAGGATACATTGTTATTAACGTAGCCGTATCAAAAACTAATGTCGAATCTAAAGTGCCTATTCTTCATATGACATGGAATCGATTATGTACTATTCCTTTTGCTATCTTTTGAGAGATTATCATAATGTTCTACAAGTATCAAATGTATAATATATGAGTCTCGTGTTTTCGACATTTTACACTGCCTGGATCGTAACTGTTTGTTAGTACTATAACCATATGAATTGTTATTGTTATTTGTTCATATATGACTTTTACATAGTATTAATTGTTACTGTAACACGCACGTTTGATGATTGTAATACGTTTGTCTTCGTTTATCGAAAACTTATGTGTACTCGTATTGTAACACCGGTAATTGTTATTGTAACACATGTTTGATGTTATTGTAACACATATTTTCCGATGTTGTAACATGTTATATATTGTGGTTACTATAACACATATTTTTATTGTAACACATAATCGATGTTATTGTAACACATATTTTCCGATGTTGTACCACGTTATTGCGGTTACTATAACACATGGTTTTATTATTACACATAATAATTGTTATTGTAACACATAATAATGGTTATTGTTACACACTTTTTTTTATTATACAAATTTGTTGTTAATTAACACATTTTTACCCTTGTGGATGTGATTGGGATGAGTCTAAAGAGTTAAGTATGTGATTTTAATAAGATAACATACTACTTATGTGTTGTCATTTTTTTTCTTTGATTAACTTATTTTGGATTTATGTGAAGTCTTGGGTAGGATGATTTATGAAGGCCAGGCTATTAGCTCAATGGTAGAGCAATGTACAATCTTGTACAAAGATATGGGTTCGAATCCCACATAGCCTAATTGTTTGTTTTAATTTATAACTCTATTTCTAAGCGTGTATTGTTACTCCATAAAATAATTACCGCGACATTATAGCATAAACACTTGATTTTCTATAAAATAATTAGGGGTTATTTAACGACAGTAATCCAACCTAAGCCTCTCATTCCCCATTTAATCCATCCTATTGATTATCTCATATTAATCTGTTCTTTGTTATCATTTATCTTATTTTACACCAGCTTTCTTGTTTACTTGTTATAACCGGTTATTGCTACTTATTAGCAGGTTTCCTTCTTTTTAAAAAAAAAAAATTAAAAGACTTCATCTTTCTGGTTCTTCAATCTTCCTTCATCTTCATCTTCAACATTCATTTTTTTTTTTTAATTTTCTGACTTCATCTTCACCATGGCTGCATGATATCGATCTCTCATTCCCGCCTCAATTCAACCATAAACGTACTACCATCTCCCCCAAACTGACCCTTGCCATTAAAATACCACTTTGTCACCATCACCGGTCATTGCTACTGATTCCATCATCATCAATCACATTGCACCATTACCCATCTCCACCACTGCCACCCAAATCACGAATCTTAGACTCACAAACCTTTGCATCCCATGATTAAAAATTTGATTGATATTTTCCCCAAATTAATTAAGTTATCAACCCTAATTAAAAAAAATTCCCAAATCAATTTGGGGTTAGAGTTTCAGAGAAACACACACGCACCCCTCTTTTGGTAAAATAGGTGGCAATTGAGGGACGGCGACGACGACGATCTCGGTGACGCTAATGGCGGTGTGGTGACAAGCTCTAGTGAATCGTTCCCCTTAACGTCGAAGAGAAAGCTGCTAAGGAAGGGAAGCAAGGTGCTTACGTCACTACGTTGATTAGCAAAATTGCTAAGAAGATTAAGCTAGGTGGCGGTGGTGTTGTTCTTTTAGTGCTCAATTTTTCTTATTTTGGTTTGTTTTAGAAATGTAACTGGTTATGGAAATTGGTGAAGAAAGATAAAGAGAAACAAGGGGTAACTTTGTTTAGCAGTTGCCCTTCCAAAAGATCAAAATAAGATAAATGAAAGTAAAGATAAGATTAATATGGGTTAATTAATAGGATGGATTAAATGGGGAAGGGGAGGCTTAGGTTGGATTATTGTCGTTAAATAACCCAATAATTAGTGTGACGCTATATGAAAACTAGTGTGACACTTTTTTTATGATTAGTTAGTTGAGTAATGGATTATTATAGTTTTGACTACTCATTGCATTATTCGCCTATGCGGGGCTCGAACCCGCATCTTGTGCAATAACACAATGCTCTACCTTTTGAGCTAATAGGCGACAATAACCATATCTTTGTGCTTTTATTACTCCTAAAGCCAGCAACAATGCAACATAGAAACTAGAAAGTGTTGATGAAGTAGAACAATTTAAATAGCCTTTGCTTTCACTGGTGTTACAGAAAAGAAAAATTAATGTTACTTCTTAGGGCTCGCTTGGAATGGGAGTAACTATTAAGGGAGTAATAGAGCTAAAATGAACTAAAAAATGGAGGGAAGGGATGAGAATGAGAGATAGAAATGGATAGAAATGAGGAAATATAGTGTAATAGTTCCTCCATTAGAGGAGTGTTACTTCTTACAATGACTAGTGTTACGATAAGTAATAACTAGTGTTACTTGTTATAATAACTAGTGTTACAGAAAAGAAAAACTAGTGTTACTTCTTACAGCGACTAATGTTACGATAAACAATAACTCGTGTTACTTCTTAGAATAAGAGGGGTTAAAATACAAATAATTAAAGCTACCATTGAAAAGGATGGAACACAAAAATGATTGAAAGAAACATTATACCTATGTTGAAGCTCTACGAGAAAAAAAATAATGTGCAGAATGACATTATATAACAGAGTTAGACTACAATCGTAACACAGTTACACCTTTCTTATAACACAATTACACCGTTTCTTTATCATTGGCACAAAATTATAACGAAATTAAGGAAAACGAAATAATAAAAAAACAATTAATGTACAATACAAATCATCGTCAATTTAACATAATTAAACTTAGTCAATAAGAAGAATGACATTAATGAGTTCAATCAACAAGTAAAATCCATGTTTTTATCCAGAAATATAATCATATACTCCGACGATTTAAATATGGATCTACAGAAAAACTAAGATTTCTCGGCTAATAAAATCACCAATGCTTTTGTCCTATGATTGACGATATGTTTACATTGCTTGAGTGATGAATGGCATATTTATAATGGAAAAACTGTAAACTATAATCAAATGATCTTCAACTCACGAAATAATCGGCTAATAAAATCACCAATGCTTTTGGAGAAGAATAATCTAAAAAAGAGTTAGTGACAAACCTTATAAACAACAAATTAGCCGATTCTGTATCAAATAATTGTCGAGATTTGCATAGATGTTGAAATCGACGATCAAAGTGTTCGATTGTTTTGATTTGAGAGATGTGAGTTAGGTTTTGCTAAGAGAGAGAAAAGGCAGAGAGTGGGAGAGTTGAATAACGTGATTGTGAATGAACACAACTGAATGAGAATAAAAAAAAGAGAGATTTTATCTATTAATAAAGAATTACAAATTTGCCCTTAGTGACGCACATCAAATCTTGGCCGTCGATGGATTCAGATCTAACGGCTCAGATTGGGACGCAGGACTAAGTAGGGTGGACTCCCTTGATCCTATTTCATATATATATATATATATATATATATATATATATATATATATATATATATATATATATATAGGTTTAGATAAGTTATAAAGTAATTTGGAAACTGGTCGAATGTAACTACAAACCTCGCGTGTAGCCTGAATGTCGCTAAATCAAGACAACGTGCAGGCAAGCGCGACTCGCATGTAGGTCAAATGTTGCTCGAATGTAAGTGGCTGTAATGTTTCTTTGTTTTGTTCGTGTTGGACCATATAATTATATGTCCTATTGAGTTTTGATAATGAGAAGCATGTTGCATTTATATATTTGGTACTTGTAATGGTTTGTTGAATGTTACAAGACCCGTAAACATTGAAATTATCTAAAGAAAGAAGAGGCAAAGTTATAGTAACTTGAGCTATAACTATAGAAGAAAAAAGCTTGTTGATTATATCAAAGACAAATACAAGTTTTGAACCTCAAGATGAAGAGCTACGAGGATGACCAACTACTGAAGATCTCCAGGAATATTATATAGTATAGGTCGCCATTCGGTAATGGTATCTTTAGATGTGATTTTTGAGAAGAAAAGTTACAGCTATTTCATCTATAACTTTACTAACCAAATTTCAAGGTTATAGTCATTTTAACTATAAGTTTGGATGACCTATGAAGAACATGACTTTAAAGTTTAAAATATTTTAAAATGTTTTATAAACTAAAGTATTTATTTTGATTATATCTTATACTTATTTTGGGTGAATAATTCGTCATTATTCTATTGATTAGTAATACAACTTATGGGTTGTCATGCTATCTAGGATTTATGCAATTGTTCATGATAAACCCTAAAAGGAAACCATCTAGGGTTTTGTACCGTCTAGGGTTTCGTGTAAGAGGGATGACTACCTTGGTCGTGCTCCTCTTCTCGTTTACCCTTTGCACAAGTTAGGGTTTAGGATATCTTATTTGATAATAATTTGTTAGAGATTTCATATCTCCTTTTATTATCTAGTGAGATATCGTTTCCATAAAAATAGTAATATATCTTGTTATAAATATATTTGAAAGATTTCATATCTTCATTATTATTTATCAAGATATTATTTCCTTAAGATAAGATAATATCTTAGAAAAGAATTAAACCTAATTCCTTTCTTAGAAGACACGAAATCACGGCCCTAGGGTTTCGTTATTTCGAACCCTAGTTTTTGTCTTCTATAAATACTATCTTTACTCTTTTGTTTAAGGTTAAGACTTTTCACGCAAAAACACTTTCAAGCAAATCACGCAAATAGAGTAAAATTGTTTTTAATTGCAAACGCTTTTAAACGTGTTCTTACTTTATTTTTATTTGAAAAATTCGAGTTCTTCATTTGTCAATTACGTATATTGATATCGTTATTGGATAATAGTGCTTAGATTTTTTTCTTATACGTTCAATTGTGTGTACATCAAAAGAACAATCAAACACTTTCTTATTAACGTAAGATAGATAAACCGAGTATTTAACGGTACTCAATTGAGTTACAACTAGAGTTATTTCTACGAGTGGGTTGATAATTTTGTAATTCGTAGAAAGGTACTAAAATTATTAATCGAGAATAGTGGACGTAGGTTTCGACTTGTGAAACTGAACCACTTCAAAACCACGTGTGTCATTCGTTTTGCTTCGTTATTTTGTTTACGTTTCACATTAACGGAGGATTAATTAATCAAAGTTTAATCAATAAATTTTAAATAATTAGTTAGTAATTCACGCTCATATGGACAATCGAAAAAGTGGGCTAAAGTTTTTATACTCAATTCACCCCCTCTTGAGTATTACGGATCGATAGACTCCATAGTTCGACCTTCATTCGCCCTAGAGCTGGCAAACGGGTCAATCCGGTCGGGCCAATTTGGATCAGGTCTTTTTGGGTCTTTCACTAATTTCAGGTTAGTTCGGGTTAGGTCAGGTCGTTCCGGGTTTCGGGTTGTTTCAGGTTTGTTGGTAGGGTGATAAGTGCATATTTTATACATTCTAACCCCTTATATTAGTTTGAATTTACATATCATTTAGCACTTATCAAAGTGTTTTTAAGCTAATATTGTGTTTCTAGTGCAATTGTGTGCTCAAGTGTGTTTTGTAGGAAAATGAGCTAAATGAGCTAAAGTACTATAAAATGTGCCAACACTAGAAGCAAGGCTAAGTATGAGAGCAAGATTGGACTAAGTGTTGGAAGTGCATGGATTTTGCATGAAGAAAGTGTTGGATCAAAATGAAAATGCAAGCAAAGTCAATATGCAAGTCAAGCCCAAATTCAAAGTCCAAATTATGGTGGAAAATATTGGATGATAAGAAGCTTTGGATGCTAATATCACATTTAACCATGTGATTAAAGAGACATTAAGAATTTGCATGGGATACCTTTTGGCAATTACTCAAGAATTGAAGGAAAATTAAAAGTGTGCTTAGGATGCCATTTTGGGATTCCTCTACAAAGTTTACTCCCTTATTTCCTATATAAGGGGTGCTAATCTCACACACCATATACACTTCTTACATACTTTCTACACCACTTTTATACTCTCATTTTAGTTCTTAGTTTAGGTTAGATTAGATTTCCTTTTAGCATTTCCATTATGTTATAAACAATTTCAATTCAAGTTATAAACAATTTACATATCAAGTTATTTATATTTGCATTGTTCTTCAATTCCATTTCCATTTCCATTTCAAGGTAATTCTATTTACATTTCCATTATGTTTGTCATTTTAATTATCATTAGTGTAGTTTACATTTTCATCATGTTTGAGTAGTTACTTTTGTCTAAGGAGTAAGGGAAACCATGCATGACTAAGTAAATTGTAAATGTTAAAATGAGGCTAAGTTAAATTGATAAATTGTTTCTATCACATGTTTGCGCCACAACGTTTAATCTTTGGTTATTGGCCATAATCGTAGATTAAGTTTGTTAATTCATTCTATAAGTCGAGAGGCACGGAATAGGATTAGACTAAGCATGTGTAGTAGGACGACCTAGTCATAAACGAGAGTTTCTCTAGGACCCGGTCTATGGTTGACGCTAAGATCGAGAGGTGGGTGTCTTTAAGCCTAAACATTTATCGTAAAATCAACTTCCTAACTTGACATGAACATTTACATAATTAGCATGTGTGACCCGACCTCCCTAGACATTTTCTTTATTATTGTTTTATCATTACATCAAACCAAACCAATCAATCAACCGTCAATCTACCAAGGTAAAATTCAATCCATAACAACTAAATTATAAACTCCCGTCTCTCTGTGGTTCGCCCCTACATACTACATTCATTTGTTTTGCTAGGGTATAAATATTATCTTTGCATAGGTACACGATAAGCCTATCATAGGGTCTGTTTTAGGTCAAGCAGGTCGGGTTATTTTGGAGTCAATGAATAAGAGAGAAAACGCCTATTTCAAGTCATTTCGGTTCAATTAGAGTTATGTTTTGTCTGGTCATTTTCGGGATGGGTGGTTTCGAATTGGGTCATTTTCGGGTGGGGTAAGTTACAGATCAAGCAAGCTCGAGTCATGTTCGGGTCAGGTCAATTCGGGTTTTCGAGTCGCATTCGAGTGATGTAGCTCAGGTCAATTTCGGGTCTCAGTTCAGCCTTTTCGGGTCGGGTTGCTTATGCCTGGCCTAGGGCCGGGAGCATTCACTCACGGTAGCTTGCCGGGCTGTGTACATGGCCCACAGATCAACACGAGTCTTTTCCAGTGTATTTTGTCCTCACTCATGCGCATCCCGGGAACCTTCCCAGGAGGTCACCCATCCTAAGACTACTCCCAGCCAAACACGCTTAACTGTGGAGTTATTTTGCATGGATAACCAGAAAAGAAAGAGCACTTTGCTGATATGTAATACCCCATCACCCATCACCTATAGTGTAGACTATGAAAGAATAATAAGGTTATAGAACCCTTTGTCTATGTCCAAGTATAGTGTAGACTAAGAAAGAATAATAAGGAACTTGAACAAATGTCTTATAAGTTGGAAATGTGATCGCTTATTTTAGAGGAATTTTCAAATAGTTATATCTAGAGTTTTAGAGCTCCGATGTGGGTGATTCAAATTGGAGGTGAAATTTTATGGACTTAGCTTTCCAATGCATGGCCAGAAGCTTAATTCCGATAAGTAACGAAGAAATGGGAGTTGTTTGAAAATTAGTGCGCAAAGCTGAACTCGTTGAGTAGGACACGCGTTAATTAGTTTCCTAATTCCACTCTTTCCTAATTTTTTTCTAATATTATTATTTTAATCCAAAAGTAACCTAGCTCAACACTATCCCTATATATATATATATATATATATATATATATATATATATATATAAATTGAATCATGTGAGACACCCTTCTTAGGATGAGTTGGCTGTACCCATCCTAAACCGTCGGATCTAAAAATAATAGACTCACCAGATGATGACACGTGTCCCCCCTATGTTATCCTAACTAACATACACATTTCATTTACGCAGCTCATTTACTCCTTGCGCTTTCGCTCTCTTCTAACTCATCTTCACTGAGCTCTATCTTCATCTTTGTCTTCGCCATTATCACCGAGCTTTTCGACCGCCATTATCACTGAGCTTCTTCACCGCTATTATGATCCGGAAATTAGGTAATTTTGATCATCTATTTTTTCATTTCGATAAATTGTTATTGTTGTTCATTACTTATTTAATTTGATAATTACGGATTTAATTTGATAAATTTTCGCTAAACTACTTTCATTACTTATTATCACTGTTCTTATGCAGGTTTTGATCGTTTTCTAAGCATAATCGAGCACAGTAGGAACGCATAAAATCAATTGAAGTCGATTTCTCCACTTCTTTGTATGTTTCTTTCCCTTTCTTAACTATTTACTACCTCGATTTCGATTTTCGTTGGTTAATCTGTTATGAAATTACTTTAATTACTCAGTTTCACTCTTGTTCTACTCTTTCTATTCACTCGACTTCAGTAAATTTTATGCATTCCTACTGTGCTCATATTTTCGCACAATTTTCAGGTATTTGTCTCCGTTAATCACAATAAATTATACTAATTTCTTTTAATGTTCAAATTATTTTCCCGATTTCAATCATTTTTCTTCAGGTTTTTGTGTAATTCCTCTTCCTTTTGATTTCTCACCAGTTCTGATAATTTATTTTGATTTTAGGGTTTATGTTGAATGCATTATTATTTATTGAGAAATCTTGTAAATATATTGATTAGGATTGCATTTGTGAATTGTACTGCTACATAAATTGCTTGAGTGCATTAAGTATGTAAAGATTATAATCATTTATGTTAATTTTGCTTAAATTTTGAATTTTCTATGTTAATCGGATTAGAATTCGGTATACCTCGTCATTTTTCAATGAATAAGATCGTTTAATATTTTATGCTAGATTATGATAACATTAGGTTCATCCAGGACGCGACGGGTGTCGAACCATGGCAAGAAGATTGACCATTAGTCCAAACACAGGCTTCCGCATTGTAATTCATGTAGGCTGTTATGAAGGGTGCCTTTGACCAGTCTGTCTTAACTCGACCGCCTTGGGTTGCCCAGTCCTCGGTGTCTCATAGGCTCGAGTATGCTCTCATTTGTTGGTTGTTTGGGTATGGTACTCCTGCTGTTTGCATGTTCTTGAATTCTCTTATGGGTGTGCCGTCCACTGAAATTCTGTATTTATGCAATGTTCGGGTCAAATTGATGTACTATCGACTTATCGAGTATGAATGTCTTTGTTAAAGTATCATTTTCGCCTTTTCGGTCTGAAATCAGTTTAGAAGTGTTTTTTAAAACGAGTCATTATTGATTTCATGTTTGGGAATGATTAGCACAAGCGATAAGGATACCGTTTCTCAGCCCATACTTGAAGTCAATTGTATCGGATTTCAGACACGGAGCAAACTACGCAACAACATCATCCACAGTGAGCCTGCCAACTAGTTCCTTGTTTATCACTGGTGTCAGCCCTTTCTCTCTTGATATTCAGCTCAATCAAATGAGGAATTCCGGTCTAAAGTCATTGAACTTCAATCTCACTCGGCTCACAACAATGGTAAGAGTCGCTTCGATCAAAATTTGCTTTGCTATCGTTATTGTTTTTACATTGATCACTGCGGATAGTTGCATACTATATACTGTCAATTTCCTTCGTGCTACGGTGATATGTAATATGTAGTTGCAAATGGTAAACTAGAACAGTAGAACACCTCCACCTAATTTGATTCACGTACTTATCTTGAGAGATTCCTTGCATACACATAGTGTTATTATCCTTACTAGTTATAGTGTCGAAGGTTCACAAGAAGCAGGGTTAGATTCATAAAAATCAGATCCAAGTTTCACAAAATCAGGCTAATGTTCACAAAATCTGGTTGAGGTTTCACAAAAATAATGTGCAGATTCACAAAATCAAGTCTCATGTATGTGGATTTCGCTAAAACTCTAATGCATGCCAATTGTTTGACGAAATGTGTATGTGAAGTAGAAGTTAGTTGATACAATCATTTGAGTATTTGTGTTCAAATTGAGTATAATTAGAACTATTGTTCATGGTGATGAAATATGTGTGTTTTTTAGTCAGTAAAACACTATCAATACTAGTACTGAGCAATGAGCTAAAGGTTTAAGTGGGTCTGCTAGAGAAGGAAAGAGATTTCTACTTCGGAAAAGGTTCAGAAAATTAGGTCCAAGATTCACAACATCATATCCAAGGTTCACAGAATTAGGTCTTGGATTCAAGATTCACAAAATTAGATCAATTGTTCACAAAATTACCAGGTTCAACTTTATTTGTGATTATTTTTGTTTCTTTTGTTATTGTAAATGTTTACAAAGTTATGTTTTCACATGTACATCAAATCACTAGTGTTTCGATAGGTTTGTTATTTGTTAATACATAAATTATTTTTTGACTTATATCATCTATTAGCTCAAAAGGTAGAGCATTGTGCTATAGCGCATGATGTGAGTTCGAGTCTCATATAGATGAACAAATATAAATATAGGATTTTTATATACTTTGTTAATGCCAATGTACGTCAACAATCACTCAATCAGTTCTTAGATTTACAAAATAAGGTTAAGGTTCACAAAATAAGGTCTAAGTTTCATAAAATAAGGTCATAGTTTCACAAATCAGGTCTAAACTCAGGTGAGACAGACTGCCTCGCCATAATTAACAGCGCCCTACTTGACTTCAACCATTTATAACCAAGTTTCACAAAATCAACTTCTAGTTTCATAATATAAGCTAAAGGATTCACAAAACAAGATCTAGGATTCACAAAATAAGAAAAAGAGCAAAATTGGTGATTTCAACCATTTATAACCAAGTTTCACAATATTATCTTCTAATTTCACAATATAAGCTATATGATTCACAAAATAAGGTTTTGGATTTACAAAATAATAAAAAGAGCAAAATTGATGATGACCAAATTTCTAAAAAAACACCTTCTAGTTTCACAATATAATCTCCAGGATTCACGAAACAAGGTCTATGATCCACAGAATAAAAAAAAATACGTCATTGAAAGTTTCATAAACCCCTATTAGACTCTTATAATAGTGTATAAATTAACTCATTAATTTAGTGATGCTAGATCTAGTTGCACGCATAACAAAATAATGAAATAAGAAAGAAAATCGGGTTTCCTTACATTGTAGTATGGTTTGAAATAGGGCACCACAAGAGACTCCTTCTCTTGTGATTCTTGAGCTATTAATAAAATGGATAATCTTCCAAGACCGAGTATTCAAACTAGAATACCTTATTTAGTGAGCACCCAAGATTAGCACAAAGATTACTACAAATATTAACTAGATAGTTGTACTAATATACCCTTAATAATATTATTACTACTTTAGTAATTATCTTATAATATCATCATATTATTTTGGAGAGATTTTGTTTAGAGAGAAGTAGTGAAAAATTAAGAAGACCTAGGAATGAAAAATAAACCACAAAATGCTCTATTTAGAGCTCCCAACACCGGCACCCTTAGGTAAGTGGGTGGGTTTTCTTTTTCATTTTTTGTTCCATGCTTTTTAGGTAGTCTAGACTAGCTAGGGTGTGATTAATAAGGTTATTCATCATTGTGTTTTTAGCATCTTCCAAACACAAGAAGACAAAAACCAATGGACTCCCTATGCCCTCTTAAAACCGGTTATGGGGGCTTGTAGGATCCATTTCGATTTTCGACATTTGTTTCGTAAATGCTTATTAACCTCGTGTTTAATTATCGCGCATAATTAAATATTTAATTTGTCGTACAACAATTATGTGACAAATTAGCGGACGATGTATATATGCTCAACTTGTTGAGTATATTTTATCGTCGTCACATCAAATAACGGGTACTACGATGCCCATTTTAATTAATTTACAACTTGTTGTAAATTTAATTAACTACCAACCTTTATCTCAAAATATTTATAAATCTCATTTATAATTATGAGTTCTAAGCTCATAACAAATATTTAACTCACATAACTCAATTTGTATAAGGGATTAATTAACTTGTATCAAATACAAATAATTACTTTTCCATTTGTGCGTCATCCTATAGGTGTGACCGAAGGGATCAACTGATCACCACCGTCAAACGACAGTAATGTCAAACTCTAGTTAGCCAATCATTACCGATTAATGTTGATCAGTTGACAATATAATTGAATCATCTCCTCCGTATTCTTATTATGAGATTTAAATCATGTGATCGCACTATTGTTGAGGACACTTACTCCAACAATTTCCCACTTGTCCGAGACAAGTGTGCGTCACCAATTCTCTTGTCCTATTACATCATCTCCCAGTCAATGCAAGGTGTCCTGCAGGTCATACTTGCATTTGATCATATCTTGAGTGGTTTCCTCGATCTGGAGAGTAACTGTCTGACCGGAATTATCTAGCGTGGATACCTTCCGAGTGTGGCCACGCATTTCAGTTCACTACTCCTCGAGTGGCCTTGAGATTTTAAATAACCCTGACAAGGGGTGGACAATTCCTATCGCACTGTTCCCTTTGAATAGCCACAGCTCATCATGACCCAAAAGATGCCCATTTGAACTCAGTTACGAAAGTCGTAGAGCATAAATCAAAGTCACTTAGAAACTGTGCCACCATGGGCGAACAATCTTTAGTCTAAGAATTGACTCAAAATAATACTATAGTAGCTCTCGCCACGACCAGGCTATAAAAATTGCCAGAACTCTATAAGCGGTCATTGCCCGACAGAGTGTATCATACAGTCTGCCTATGTGATCGACTAGTCATCCCTTATGACCCTATGGCTTTTGAACTAGCCATCAATCGACTCACACTCCAGTTACATGGAGACGTCACCTCATGTAAGTAACTAGGGGCGAATACTATGTTAATCCAGTTCACTTTAATGGGGTTCAATATTGTCTCAACAACCCATTAGGATGTAACAAAGTAATGGATGAGTTTAAAGAAACTCAAACGATAAATGCGATTATCATATATGAATAGTCAATACCCTTATTACCACATCATATCTTATAATCTAAAGTGTATATTTTCACTTGTCAAAGTGCAATAAAAGCTTGGTTAGTGGATATACCATGTATCCATTCATTCCAACTTTATGAATCGCTTAATTCCTTCTAATCAATGTAATGTCTAACAATCATGATATTCTCTAAGTACATGTCAAGACTTCATACTAGACATGAGCTCTTTAACTTGAAAGACGCTCCAATTGTTATCACATAACTTGTGATGAAATCTTTGGTAGAGGGATCTACTCATAGTCCATATGTTAACCATCTTACCATAATGTACTTAGATTCTGTTTGTAGGACTTGCAATGGTTAAAACTAAAACATATTTCTAGTCACTTACTCCTAAGTTAATAAAATCAGCCTAGGATTTCGAGAAATCCTTATAAGTTTGGAAACTTGAGTTTATGTAACCCTTTAACACACAACTTAGTATGTCATCCAAACACAAGAACGAATCCTCAGTTCTCCTCAAGAATTTTAATGGATGTTCTTGAAGGCTTTCCAATGACCTTCATTCGAATTAACTTGTCATTGACTTATCATGCTCCAAGCATATGATTCATCAGGGCATGTGCATATAATGGCATACATGATCGTTCTAATGGCGGAAATATTAGCAATCGATTTCATGGGATCAACACCTCATTAGGTTCAGTGAATGACTATGACTCTACCATAGTAATTCCACTTTCATGAATATGAATAACCTCCTCAATCTTATTGATGTTAAACAGATGAAGAATCTTATCAATATAAGATACTTATCTAAGTGCCAATCTAAAATTCCCTATGTCATAATAGATTTTGAATTGTAGAATGCATCATGTCTTCTTTCATCGAGAACTGAAAACCAAAACACTCCTTCGTAGATGGTACGTCATCCTCAATGAGTAATATGACATTAATATGGAAAACAATTTCTCCCACTGAACTTCATGTTTAAACATGGCAATTTTGACTCCCACTCAAATCCATGTGTACACATGGCTTCTCGGCAATTCGAGTGAAACCATTCTCTTATCACATGATTTAAATGATCATTGCAATCTTTAAGTGTTAATTAAAACCTTGTGCTTATGTCGTACACATACCCCTTTCCAAATACCCATTTAGAAATTTGGTTTAGTTTGTTCATACACACTATGAGGTGTAGAAATGATGACATGGATCTTAGCATAGTTACATGTTAACTTAGCTTTGTAGACATCTTTATGTCTATCTATGCAACTCCAAATAAATCTATCTTTTGCACAGATTTCACTTTGGTTCATAAGGCTCTTATGTAAAAATTGAATTGAAATTACTTGATACAACCACTTCATAATCTTATTATATGAAGAGCATTTTCTTTTGGTCTCCTCACTAGTCTGAAGATTCACCTAAGAAAGCTTTCTTTAGGTCTCCTTGTAATACCCCGTATTTTAATTATATTTTATAAATCATATTTTATAAATTATATTGATTAGTTATATTTATTAGTTATAATAATTGCGGATTATGTTGTTAGACGGAAATAATTAATAAAATAATAGAATAATGTGTCGGGATGACAATTGAGTAATAACAATATACGATAATTAATGGAATAATAATAATACTCGATAATTATATTATAATAATAATAATCTAGTAATACTAATAATACTAATAATAATAATAATAATAATTGTATTTCACAATTATAATAGTAATAAGGTAATTTATAATAGTTTCCTAATTAGTGTCTTACACATCCTAAACCTAGCCTATAAATACAAAAGAATCTGAAAAATAATTTGTAAAAGAAGAAGAAGAGATCTAAAAGAAAGAAGAAGAGAATTAAAGAGCAATTAGCAACAAAAGGTAAACCGTCTTAAACTCAAATTGTTTTGTTATAACGTTTTAACATGGACTTTAATAACCACCGTATACCACCCTATGAACAACCATGAAGTCGTGACTTTGACCCTAGGCTAGCATTGGACCACCGTGACTCCGTCTAACCTTTCTCTGACCGTCTTTGACCTGACCTTGGTGGTTATTGGGGCGTCTTAAGGTGGCGGGTTTGGGCTGTAGCGGGTTTGAACCAGGGGAATCGAACCCTTATTTGACCCACCAATCGGACCTAACTTAACCTGGGCTATGATGGGTTAGGACCATGGGTGATAGTCGACCACCTTGGTCGTGTCTTGGTGGTCGGATATGGAGTTTTGTGGTGGTGGTGGCGGTGAAACATGGGAAAACAGAGGGGTTATCGTGGCTGCCTTAAGACGGGCACTGTGGCCGCATTAGTGGTTGTGCCGAGGAAAGGGGACCACCCCTGGAGTCACCGTGAGACAGTGGTGTCAACGGTGGTGGCCTGAGGTGGTAATGGTGGCCGTGGAGGTGTTGGCGAGGGGCTATTTACACGGTATTTGTCGATGTCGGGTTTTCGGTGTATTTGTGTTTGTTGTTGTTGTTGTTGTTGTTGTTGTTGTTGTTGTTGTTGTTGTTGTTGTTGTTGTTGTTGTTGTTGTTGTTGTTGTTGTTGTTGTTGTTGTTGTTGTTGTTGTTGTTGTTGTTGTTGTTACTAGGACGTGTAGGGCAGTCATAAGTGGTGTTGCTGCTGGTTGTTGGTGCGTGGCAAGGGGGTTGGTGTAGTGGTGGCTCACGGTGGTGGTGGATGCCGTGCTCATGGTGGGTATTGGGTGGTTGTTGGGTGAATAACACGGGCTGGTTGTGTTGGATGTTGGGTGGAGTGTTGAAACGGGTTTATTATCACGTGAAGTATTGTGTAATTTGTTGAGTCTGGTTTTTAAGACAGGATTCAACCAATGTTTGAGACGGGTTTAAACCATGGTTTGTGGGATTCGAATATGGGATTGATACGGGTTTTAAATTACTAATTCACATGATAATATAATTATTATAATTAATGAATAGTAAGTTAATTCAATTGTTTTATACTTTATCTAATTAGTTTAATTATTATATGAATTATCTAGTTAGTAATGGTATATTATTATTTATTTATTTAGGTGACGGCTTGTTGAAGATAATTATTAATTGAAATATTACTGGATTGCTTTAATTGGAGTTTTGCTGAAAAGGTAGGAATTTCCTACTCAACTCGGGTTTTATTATTAAGTGAATGAATATTTAATTGTGACGGTTGATGAGATTAATGTTAATATTGTGATTTATTATTGGAGAAGGAGTATTTGTGTATGCTAAGTTGTTGCCGGAGCTGTATAACTGGATGGTTGTTGTTCATTATTGTTTGTTATATATGGTGTGGTGCAATTGTTTATTCAGTTGAGCATAACACGCAGGGTGTTACTGCCAGTTGTGCATAGCGAGTAATCGTTACTGCCAGATGTGCATAGTAAGTAATTACTACTGCCAGAGATAGTTATGCATATTAAGTAATTACTACTGCCAGGTGAGCATGTTACGCAAGTACTACTGCCAGTTGAGCATAGCACGGTGTTAAGGGAGTTGTGCTACTGCCAGTGACGTAAGTGAGTTGTACGGATGAAGTGATGAGAATTCGAAGGATGTCTATTTTGGTTGGATTATTATTGTTGTTTAGTTTATTCCTAGTCAACCTCGTGGTTGACTGTGTATTCGTGAACATCTGTGATGAACCATAATGGGGAACAGATTTGACAGGTACTAAAGATTTGCTGACTTGGGGAGCTTATGGGAATGCGCGAGGACTCGACCAATCTACTTAGAAGTCTAGACCACATAGATTATTTTATTCACTTTATTTATTTCCGTTGCGAGTTGTATCTTAAATTATATTAAGTTAAGTTGGTTAATTTGTAATAAACATGTATTCGCTAAACTTTTAATTAAAGTACTTTGGTTTGTTGTACTTTGTTATTCACTACCTCGGGAAACCAAGATGGTAACAGTCCTATTTATTGGGAATGTCTTGCTAAAGGCTCCTAAATAAATGGGGGTGTTACACTCCTCACTTGTCATGAGTTTCACCTAAGAACATTTTATTTTGGTCTCCTCACTAGTTCCTAACTAGTTTTATGTTTGTTGCTAATTTTCTCCCACTCTATCTTTTGAAAAATACATCTATTTTTCTCAAAAGATAGCCTTATGAGCAACAAACAATTTCATACTTATGATTGTGAAGGAAGAAAATATCGCACATGATAACCTTAATTAATGACCCTTTGGTAAAGACATTGTAATCTAGCTTCAAGATAGACTAGTCCTTATAAGGTAAAGGATTGGACTCATATCCATGTCTTATACAATTTTAGGGTCTTAAGGCTTCCCATAGCTCGTATGGAGTCTTATAAGTGGTTACAAGTATTAGTTATAAGTGGTGTATCCAATTGGTTTGTAAAATTGTGGACATGGGCCACGTCCCGGTCTGTGGATTTGGGGCCGTCTACCGGTCCGTAGTCACGGGCCACCTGCACGCCAAGCCGATCTGTTGGACATGCAGCGGTCGTTTGAAAGCCACGCTCGGCGGCGTAAAAATGCCTTCGACCGGATCGTTTTAGATCGGTCGGTTTCGTCTCGGTAAGGGTCTCGAAATGATTAGAGATGTTCGGAGTCGCCACCAAGCATTTGTGGGATGCCTGGAACCCGTTCGAATTCCACTTTATACCTCGGTCAAATCGAAGCACAAAGCAGCGTTTGACATAGGTACTAAAGATAAGGAAATCGTCCCTCTTTAGCATCTTATCTCTAGAATGACTCTCGTACTCCCTGGATAAAGTCGTCCACTATCCAAAGTTTCTGAGTAAGAGGTGAAGGTACGTATTGGGAAGCCCTTTAATCAGACACCCAATCCCGCCCGCGTTTAGCGGCATCTACTGATCGATCTTGGTTGGTTGAATGCAAAAGTTGATAAAACGGTTTAAATGCATGAATGCGCATCCAATAATTTAAACCTAACATGTGAGAGCTTTCTAAGTCGGTTTGATTTAATCCAAGTATCAAGTATAAGATGTCTAGTTGGATTAATGGTTGATTTGCATGCAAGACGGAAATTAAACATCCATTTACCGTATTAGGTTTAGGGTGCATAACATGATCCATTTGTCTTAGTATGGCATTTTGCAAATATGGTTTTAAATAATCGAATAGTCATCTGATCCGTCCTATATCCGGTTTAACCGGAGTCGGGATCGTCCTAGACTAATCTTTGGAAGGGAAGCAGGCCTGTACTGCAGGCGGCTATAAGAGGCGCGAGCCAGCCTGCGATGTAAGGGGCCTCCCTCTGGTTTTGAAAATGAGAAAGAAAAGGCCTGCTTGAGGCGCGGGTTAGCCAACGGTTGTATGCCGTGTTCTGACTGTTTAGAAAACGTTATAAAACGTGTTGAAAATGGGTATTTGAACCCGATTTGATTTGAAGGGGTCGTTTTAGACCGCATTTGTTGATTTGAAGAACTAGACTCGAATAATCATCATTATTTGATAATATTCGGTGTCGGGTTCGATTTGACAAACTTGACATGAATAGTTTTGAAAATGATTATGGACTAGTTGTTTTAAGTCCATTTTAAATGTAATTAGTCGATACTCATCATCGTACCCGGGTTAAAATCCGGCATGGGATGTAGAACCAAGGATGATTTCGTGTTGGTGACTAATATGTTTGTTTGAAAACATGAAGAAATGAAATAAAAGGCTTTAAAATACCTTTTAAATGTCATTAACCAAATATTATCACCGAAACACGGATTTAACCGTCATGGTATGAAGAACCAAGGGTGAAAAATGCTTTATGGTTAAAACATGTGAAATGAAACAAAAAGGTTTCGAAAATACTTGAAATGGTAAAAACCGATTACAAATATCAAAAATAGATTAAGGGAAATGACGAGAACAAACACGGTTGATCTCGGTCCTGAGTACCCCATTTAGGCGCGAGCTGTTGGCGACCTAAGGGGCTTACGCCTCGGACCAAAAATCGGTTTTGGCTCGTTTATTCCATGTTTTGGTTCATGTTATGCATGTTTTAGCATGTTAGAGTCATGAAACAAATGAAAACATAATAAAAGAGGATTTTTACACCCTCATACTTACATGTTTGGTTATGGCGAGTGACCGACGTAAGTGTAACAACTCGTTTGATCGGAAAAAACTCGGTTTAAAACCGTTTTGGTAAGTAAAAGAGTGTTTTAAATGGTTAGTGATGGTGTAGTGGTCGAAGTGGTCGGTCAAGTGGTTTAATGCACGATGACGGTACCAAACAATGTCTAAGGCTCGTGTTTACGATCGGTAGGTCGTAAATACGCGTCGGATTGTGACTTAAGAAGTCGAGTCGAGAATTTTAAGGGAGAAAAGAGGGGGCGGACACTCGCGTAAGTCTCAAATGGGTGGAATTTGAGGGGTATTTATAGGAGAATGAGTGGTTGTGTGAGTTTTGAGCGACGTGGCCACCTGGGCTGCTCAAAGAGGCGCGAGCCACGTTGCGGGTCTTCGAGCTGTGTTGTCGCTTTCGCAATCATGATTTGTTCTATCCTAGGTTTTGTAGTCACATGTTTGGTACTTGACCAACATGAATCCGGGAAAACTTAGCATAGAAGGTTTGAGATATTTTGGTTTTTGTGTTTGGCTCGGTTTGACTCGTTGTTGGAGTCGGGATTTGAATTTTCGAGTCGGTTTTTGGTCCGGTGTCGGTTTTGACTCTAGTTAGTGTCATCGCGACCCCGTCGCCGTGCATTAAACACTCCAGGTATTTTTGAAATGTTTTGAAATGTTTTGTTTTCGAAATCGTTTTAAGTTTTCCGACGTAAAGTTGTACACAAACTGTCGATCAAATGCTGCGATCCCAAAGCATGTTGTAGTCCGATAATCATCGGGTGTTTGTTGGAGTCTCGGAGAATCGGGTATCTATAGAGCCCCCACTTTGACCGAGGCTTGGACAGGGCGAAAGTCAAAGTAGAGTCCCCAGTCAATCGAAGATTACAACACGAAGACCCAAGCGACGTCGAGGCAGCTCGAAAGGATTCGGGCCAAGGACCTGCCGTCGGGAAGGGCGACGCCAAGGCGACTCGAGGGTACGAGTCAAGGACCTGTCGTCGGGAACATTTTAGAGTCTGTCAACTGTCCGTGCGGGTCGTTTAAAGTCCGTTAGACTACGTACAAAGGCTCGCCAGCCATAATAAGGAGTCATACCTGAGGCATCTTCGGATATGTCCTTGCATGGTTGCGGATAAATGCTCGCCAGCTGCGGTGCGTATGTGAGGAGGGCTCGCCAGCCGTGGCGCGTATGTGAGGAGGGCTCGCCAGCCGCGATGCTTTGTAAGGCTCGCCAGCCGAGACAAGGAAATGTACCCGAGGCATCTTCGGGATCTATCCTCGAAAGGGTGCGGACAAAGGCTCGCCAGCCAAGACAAGGAAATGTACCCGAGGCATCTTCGGGATTTGTCCTTAAAAGGGTGCGGACAAAGGCTCGCCAGCCAAGATAAGGAAATGTACCCGAGGCATCTTCGGGATCTGTCCTCGAAAGAGTGCGGACAAAGGCTCGCCAGCCAAAAGATAAGGAAATGTACCCGAGGCATCTTCGGGATCTGTCCTTGAAAGGGTGCGGACAAAGTCTCGCCAGCCAAATGATAAGGAAATGTACCCGAGGCATCTTCGGGATCTGTCCTTAAAAGGGTGCGGACAAAGGCTCGCCAGCCAAGATAAGGAAATGTACCCGAGGCATTTTCGGGATCTGTCCTTGAAAGGGTGCGGACAAAGGCTCGCCACCCGAAAGATAAGGAAATGTACCCGAGGCATCTTCGGGATCTGTCCTTGAAAGGGTGCGGACAAAGGATCGCCAGCCAAATTATAAGGAAATGTACCCGAGGCATCTTCGGGATCTGTCCTTGAAAGGGTGCGGACAAAGGCTCGCCAGCCAAATGATAAGGAAATGTACCCGAGGCATCTTCGGGATCTGTCCTTAAAAGGGTGCGGACAAAGGCTCGCCAGCCAAATGATAAGGTCGGTTGATGGACCATAAGAGTAGCCGCGTCAAATGGGCTTGCTTTGAAAGTAGCGAACTCATGATGCCGCTGTGGAAATAGTGAGCTTGGATTTTCACTATCACTGTTTTTGGAATGAGCGGGTTCCGCGAGGAAGCCCCCTGCTGGTGTTGGAAGGAAATAGTGAATTTGGAATCTTCACTATTGATTGAAGTGACGGTTTATGTGCCGCCGTTGACGTGTGATGAAAATAGTGAATTTGGAATCTTCACCATTAATTGAAGTGACGGTTTATGTGCCGCCGTTGACATTTGAAAACAGTGAATTTGGAATCTTCACTATTGATTAAAGTGACGGTTTATGTGCCGCCGTTGACATTTGAAAATAGTGAATTTGGAATCTTCACTATTGATTGAAGTGACGGTTTATGTGCCGCCGTTGACATTTGAAGAAATAGTGAATTTGGAATCTTCACTATTGATTGAAGTAACGGTTTATGTGCCGCCGTTGGCATTTGAAGAAATAGTAAATTTGGAATCTTCACTATTGATTGAAGTGACGGTTTATGTGCCGCCGTTGCTTGAAAAATAGCGGTTTTTGAAATTTCGCTGTTATTTTGAAGTTGGAGGGAAATAGCGATTTTGAATTTTCGCTATTATTTTTGAAGTTGGCGGTTTTGATCGCCGTTTGCTTGAAACTTTTGAGAATAGCGAATTTGAATTTTCACTATTTGGTTTCGTTTGTTTTCGAGGAAATGACGACATTCAATATCGTCAACGAAAATCTGAATTTGTTGTGAGGAATTGGGCCAAAGCCCAAATTTCGCTGAAAAAGCAAAGGGGAGGCTTGGTTTAGGCGCGAGCCATCTGGCGATAGAAGCCGGCTTCCCTATTTTCTGTTAAAAAGACGCGAGGTTGAGCTGCGGATGATTATTCATCTTCATCCTCCAAAATCTCGCAAAATCGCCATTAAAGGACCTTCTAGCTTGCTTTCGCTTGTGCCATTGTCAACAAATGTCATCTCAAGGTAAGTATTTCCTCTTGAATCCTTTCAAATTTGTCGATTTTAGCTTGATTAAATTAGGGCGAAATTTTGCCCTAAAAATTAAATTGGGCGTTTTTGATTGAGCCAATTTCGAGTGAAATTGATGCTTGCATTAGGTTAGAAACCTGTTTAGGAGTATAGGGGCGCTTTTAGTTTGCATTTTGGTCCCCGTTCCCGCTCCCTATGCTCGAAAAACGTGAGTGAGGCGAGAAACCGTCTCATTTCACAATGCCAAGTTTATTTGCTTGGGTAGTGGGTCCCACTAGGTTGCATTGTAGTTGGGAAAACCCGTATTTGCCATCTAAGGACCTTCGTTGGATGTTTGTGGGCAAAATGGGATTTTTGCCTTTTGCGACGGTCTTACGTCTGACGGAATAAGCGCCTGTTTGGGCTTGAATTGAGTCAGTTTGCCTTAAAATGGACCTCATTGGTATCTTAGGTCACCTTGAGGCGCGATAAAATCACTTTTGCCTTTTTGCGGTCGCTTTTGAATTTTTGACCGGTTTGGGCTCAAATTAGCGTATGAATTGCCCTTTTGAACCGTAGAAAAATCCCCATTGTGTCGGGAATGTATTTTGGGTTGTTGGCAGACCTTGTATGGGTCTTGAAATGCCGTTTTTGTGGTTTTGACTCGTCTTTTGCTTGAAAAGAGGGGCGAGTCGTTTTTGTGTTGTTTTTTTTTTGTGAATGGTTTGGGGGCGGGATTGCCCCTTGTTTTTGTATTGCAGGTTGTTTTTTTGTTTTTGGGTTTATCCATTTCATGCCGTCGTAATGCCGAAATTCCGGCTGACGTTTATTTGTTTGTAGGAGAGTGTTCGGAGCAGGCCGAGTTCATGGCTGCGACTCTTGAGGAGTTTTTCGGGTCGGGCCCGGTTAGTACTCCGGTTAGCACGCCCGCCGTGGTTGTGGAGGACGTTACTGAGGAGGAGAGACCTCCTGAGCAGACTGTCGGGGCCTTAGAGGCCGTCGAGGAGCGTGAGGAGCCCGTTGTTGGGGCTGTTAGCACTGGTAGAGCTCAGACTGGGGCTGAGGCGAGTACCTCCGGGAGGAGGGTTTCTTCGAGGGAGCGACGTCCTCGGGCGACTAGGCGGACGTTGCGGGACGTCAACAGGGTCGTTGAGTTGGGCCCTATCCACCACGTTGAGTCTCGCGGCCATAAGAGGCGGAGAGCGGAGACAGCCGAGGACGATGCTGACGCCGCGAGCTGGAGAGCCAGGCGAGTTACGGCCCCGCGGGGGTTACTTTTACGGGCGGCGCCAGAGTGGGCCGAGGGTTTTGACGGTAGCCGATTGTTGTTTATTTGGACCGACACCTTTCCTACCGTGCTCACGAGGGCATGGTGAGTCGCATTCCCTGGTTGAATTTTGTCATTTTTGAAGTGTCGGGCCTAAAATAGGCATTCTGACGTTGTCTGTTTTTGATTTCAGGAGATCGGCACCATGGGGACTTTCTCGGGCTTTTCTACCTGCTTGGGCCTCTACGACGTTCTCCGAGCTGGGTCGAGGGCGTTGATAGAGAGGTCGGCTTTTGGGCCGTTGGTGGCCGCTTGGCGGGACATTCACAGGTCCTCGATTTGGTCGAACCTGTGTTTGATCCGCGCTATGTTGGATCGGTACTGCTTTAGAGGACTTTGCCATGGTGTCCGACCTTCCTTGTGGTGAGCTGCCCATTGAGTTTACCGCGACACCGGAGAGAGTGTCCTCTTCTGCGGTCACTGCTTTGATCGGTACTGCTTTGCCGGAGCCTTCCGACGTCACCCCGTACCTGATTGCGAGTTCCTACGTGAAGGACCACTTCACTGAGAGGGTGGCAGGTGTTGGTCCGGCGCCGTTGGCAAGCCCGGAGGCAGAGGTTGTGGCCGACGCGAAGGAGGCGCCGCTGTAGTTGTGGTACTTCTTGGGTGCCACGTACTTTGGTGACAAGGGCGAGCGCTTGTCGACCAAGGTGCTTCCTCTCCTCGCCGACCTTGACGCTTTGGGTCGGTTTGACTGGGTTACGCCGGCTTTGGCCAGTTTCACCCGGTACTTGCACGCGGCGGTGCGTCCGGAGACAGTGGGAGCGGGTAGTGCTCCTGCTCTGGTTGGTCCCGGCCTCATCTTTGAGGTACGAGCGTTTTTTTGTGGTAGTTTTTTTTTTTATTTTGATTTTGATTTTGACTTTGGCAATTTTTGAGAAATTGGCTAATTTTTGTTTGCTGTGTTTGATTACAGGCTTGGTTGTATGCTTACTTCACTCCTCTTCGTCAGGGGACTACAGACGGTGTTCCCTCGGCTTACCCGCTGTGAGGGGTTGGACGGTGGGTCGGAAGAAGTCGACTAAGTCGACTTACGAGGACTGCAGGCGTCGCGTGAACAAGCTTCGGATTGCTGATGTAAGTTCTTGCTCTCTTCCCCTTTCTCCTTTATAGAAATAGATAGACATAGGATGATTAGGTAGCTTAAGGAGCCCCCAGTTAGCTGAGTAGCTTTGTTTCGAATGCAGTTTGTTGGGCGGCTTTGGGAGCACTACACGGACGTGCCGGCTGCCATCAGGGAGCGTTTGCGACCTCGCAGCTCTCTGCGTCTGTACTTGGAGACGACGATTGAGTCGGTCTGGTACTTGGGTGAGCGTTTAGTTCGCCAGTGCCTTACCGAGACTTTCGTCGTGCCGGTTGACCCGCCTGAGGTGTTGTTCCAGGAGTCGACTCCTGATGAGGTTGAGGAGCACCTTCACGGTCGGGGAGGTGAGGAGCTGTTGCTGCGGGACGCCGACTACAGCACCTTCCGGTTGTCGAGGCTTGCTTAGTACCCGATCGAGGTATGTTTTCCTCTTTTCTTTTGTTTTCATTGCCTCCCTTGATCGGAGGGTTTGTAATTTTTGATGTGGATCCAAATGGCAGGGAGTCGACCCGCTGATGAGGACTCAGTCCCCAGCTTTCCCAACGGAGACCACTTTTCAGGGGCCGGGTGGCGAGGAGCTTCAGTTGCGCTTACCGGAGCCCGCGGTGGCCGAGGTGGCCGATGCCGGCATAGAGTGGAGGTTGGTATTCGAGGGTGAGTTCCTGACTTGAACATTTTCTCCATTTATACTTTGCCTTGCATTGTTTTGAAGGACATTTTTGTTTTGTAGGTGACGACTGTTAGTCACCAGAACTTGTGGCAGATGGCCAACCACTGGAGGGCGCTTGCTGGTGACCTGGCTACGAGGGAGGCTCGTCTTTCTCAGGTTCGTTTTGTGTGTTTTTTTTTTCGTGTATTTGGTGCTGTATTTCACGTTTTTAGATCTTGAGGATCTGTTATTGTGTTTTGTAGGGTACAGCGGATCCGGCGGAGCTTGCCTCGGGTCCGTGCTGAGTTGGAAGCAGCCAGGTCGACGATCGCGGGCCAGGAGCTGGGGATCATCCGTCGGGACCAGGACTTGAGGCGTCACGAGGACGAGCTGCGGAGTCGAGACGCGGAGATTGCCTCTCTGAAGGCTCAGTTGGCTGCAGCGGAGGAGCTTCACGTCGAGATGGAGCGTGAGACGCTGGAGAGTTCCCAGAGGGAGTCCGAGCTGGTGGTGGTGTCTGCGTTGGCGGCGACTCCTAGTGAGACCAGGGCCGAGTCCGGTCCGACGGGAGACGTCGAGTAGTTGTTGTAGTTTGTCCGTGTCTTGGACTCTTGTCTGTACATATTTACATTTTGCGTGAGGCGGTTTGTATATATGTGTTTTTGGATTGTGGTTTATTTTGTGATTTTTGGCCTTTTGTGTTGTGTTTCGGAGGAGCGCTGTCGGCTGTCGATTCCCCTTTTGCTTCACACTAGTTCCTGCATCGTTAGTGTAGAAAAACAGGCAACAGATAGCACATACGCATAAACGTAAACACGTAGAAGCATTTGATTGAAAATAAAAAATTAACCAAGATGACTTGAAGTTAAAATTGAGATTTTGAAAATTCCGTGACAAATCGTCACGTTTGGAATTCAAAAGGAATTGATTTGAAAATTTGAGCAATTAACTCGTGTCGTGAATTAAATTGCATCGAAATTATTGAAAATTGACTCGAAAAAAATATAAAACTCAAACCGTCAGGAATGAATTTTTAGAAAAGTATTTTTGCGAGTATATTTGGCTTTTGACGTCAAGACTCGAATTTGTGAGCGCTTGAATTTTTGAGGAAAATTGATGTCGTGTTATCAATTTTCGATTTTGATTTTTGCCGGAAAATTGCGAAAAAAAGCGAAAAATTAGCGAAAAATTTTCGGAATTCGACTGACATGGAAACGATCCATCGTGGATCGGGGCGACTAGCCCTTCCCCCCTTAAAAAAAGAAAGAAAAATCCGTATGTTTAAAGCTGCGTCATGGAAACCGTGTTGGATTTCGTAAAACGCGAAAACAAGGAAATGTGAGTGTGAAGAAACACAAAATTTCCCGGAATCATCCCGAAGAGGCGCGAGGTTCCTGGCGGGAGGTTTGAGGTGTCAGGAGAAAACACATGTTGAAAGAGACAAGTCAACAGCGGGAATCCTGGAGGAGCCTCAAAGAGGCGCGAGCGTCTTGGCGATGGAAGCCGGCTCTCCCCTTTTTCTGAAAAATGCGCTGATCATTTTGTATAAATAGGGACGTTTGCGCTTCATTGTTTCATCATCCGAAACACAAAATCATCTCTACAAAACCTCTTCTTCTTCCACAAAAATATTTCATGGATGCTTTCGAGAACGCCTTGCGACAATGGTGCCGGGATTTGTCGCCTCCCGAGAAGTATCAACTCGATTGCATGGGAGTTGGTCAATTTTTGGTGCTTCGTCAAGTCAAGGTGCAACCTTCGTTTCTTGAAGCGTGTTCTCGGTTTTGGGATTCGAAACATCATGTTTTCGTTTTCTCGAAAGGTGAAATTTGTCCTCTTGCCGACTAAGTTAGAGCCATTGGTGGGTGGCCGGGTTGTGCTCCGGTGCTTCCCCCGACTCGGTTGTGCTACAAGGAGAAATTCCGTTCCATGTTGGGCTTACCAACAAGCCAAGTCAACTTTCTTCTTGCTCCACATGGTGTGGATATGTTGGCTCTTATCAACATCTTCTCGAATCGGTTAGATGCTAATGTCTCGGAGGTTGCTAGGAGAAGGGCTCTTGCATTTTGCCTTGTCCATGTGTACCTCTTTGTTGATGTCTTGAAGAAGGAGGGGCCAAGATGTCATGGTAGCATGACCCTTATCCATGTGATTGAGCAAATGGAGCATGGTAGAGATCCATCATGGTTGGTGCTTGGGGAGATTATCCAAGCTTTGGACAAGGAAGGCTCTTGTGGAGAAGCTCCCTCTTTCGGATTGCCAAGGATCCTCCAAGTGTGGCTATTGGAGAGGCTAAGGTATGTAGAGCCTCTGGTTAATCCTTCTTCTTACTCCTTCCGTCACCTTACTATGAGGAAGAAGTTGTACCCGGATAGTTTTGCTTCCACCGAGGCCTATTGGGCCGCAAGATTGGCGGAGGAGGGCGGTCCTCATATCCGTTGGGTGGTGCCGTGGTGGCACTTGGGGTCCTTCACGGGGTTGCCCGCTTCGGGTGCTAGTCCTCGTTCTTTGATGGTGGTGGGTTTGAAGGTTGTTTCCTTCATTTATCCCGAAAGGCTCATGAGGCAAATGGGGCGTCAACAAAAGGTGCCCGCTCAAGATACTCTTGTCCAAGAGAATGTTTTCCGGAACTCCGAGCTTGTGGAATTCTTTGAAAGGTGGTGGGCCACTCGGCCACTTTGGGGGGTGCCAAACCCCGTTGCTACGACATGGGTGACTCCCGCTTATGTCAAGTGGTCGCGTGCTCCGTCCTTGGAAGAGAGATCCAAGTTCCATAAGGACGAGGTTGTCGACTTGAAGTATCGAGAGGTTGGCAAGGCCAACCGTGCTTTCTTTGAGGAGTATGTTGATGGAGCTACCCCCGATGTGATGAGACCACCGAAGAGGAGGAGTTCCGGTCCCAAGACTATGGTGGGCCGTGCATAGGCTCGTCTTGGGTCGAACATGGGGTCTTGCGCTAGACCGGATGCCGTTGCCGTCTTAGATCCGTTTAGGATCCGTTCCGAGGAGGAAGTCCATGCTAGGCGGGCCAACAAGAAGAATAAGGGGAAGATGTACCCCGAGGGAAAAGGCAAAGGTAGAATGGAAGAGTGAAGACCTCCATTACCTACTTTATTATTATGTCGTATTATTGTTGTAGGTTTTTATTATGTTGTACTAGCTAGTTATTGTGTGTTTTGTGCTAGTTTTACTATGTGAGGTGTGTTAGTTGACACCTTAGCTTTGACAAGTTGTAGACTCGTCGAGCTTTATTTGTTGTTGAAATTGTAATCCCTCCCATTATTAATTTAAATAAGGGGATTACCCGTGTCGAAAATTGTGAACGCTTGTTTCTTCCATCCGTTTTGGTAAAGGCAATTCGATTTGAATCGTCCTAAACATTTGCACTTAGGAAAGTGGTATTTTGTGGAAAGGGAGAAAGGCTCATTTTCGTATTTTTGGTGGGAAAGGGAATGATTTTCCCTTTCTTTTTTGGGATGTTTTTCTTTTGTATGTGGGGATGGTTGTTTTATTTTATTGTGGGAATGGTTGTATCCTCCTTGTGTAAGGAAGGATTGCCTACGTATTCACCCGAAGAGGTGAAATCAAACCATGATCGTAGTTCGAAATGTTTTGTGAATTTGATTGGGTTTTGTGGTTGTATCCCTCATGCATAAGAGGGACTGCCTACGTATTCACCTGAAGAGGTGAAATCAAACCATGCTCGTAGTTCAGGGGGTTTGTTTTTGTAGTGCAAATGGACGTTGCCTTTGACGGATCAAAGGACATTCGAAACGGGCAAGGTGCCGCAGCTTAGACTCGATAAAACATGCAATTTCAAATCAGAACGTATTGAGGAACTTGACTTGAAAAGGGTTGAGGTCGATGCTAGTTGCAAAACTAGGCTAGGTTGTTGGTTGATAGGGTTTAAGGATAGTATTTCTTGAGTTGGTCTAGGTTGGTCGGGTTTGTAAAGTCCTCCCCATCTAGGTCACTCAGTCTCACTGCGCCCCCCGAAAGTATTTTCTTGACCAGGTATGGCCCGGCCCAGTTGGGTTTGAACTTTCCCCTCGGATCGACGGGTAATGGTGCTCGAACTGACTTGAGGACCAAGTCGCCCTCCTGGATGTTTCTGGGTTTGACCTTCTTGTGGAATGCCCGTTGTATACGTCGTTGGTATAGCTGGACGTTGTGCAAGGCGTTGAGTCGCCGTTCGTCTAGAAGAGTGAGTTGTTCGTACCTTCGACGGGTCCATTCTGCCTCAGGGACTTGACTCTCCAGTAGGATGCGTAGAGATGGGACTTCTAACTCTACCGGTTGAACCGCCTCTATACCGTATGCTAGGTAGAAGGGTGTGGCGCCTGTCGGTGTTCGAATGGAGGTTCGGTATCCCCAGAGTGCGAATGGGAGTTTGCTCGGCCAATCGCAGCAGTTGTCTTGCATTTTCTTGATAATGGTAACAAGAGTTTTGTTCGCTGCCTCCACCGCTCCGTTGGTTTGGGGACGGTAGGGGGATGATCGATGTCGTTTGATCTTGTATTTGTCCAGCAAGGCTTGAGTTTCCGCCCGGAAGTGAGAGCCTTGATCGCTGATGATCTCATGGGGTACCCCATATCGGCAGATGATGTTGTTTGGAATGAACTTGGCCACTTGTTTGGTGGTCAAGACTGCATATGACTGTGCTTCCACCCATTTGGTGAAGTAGTCGATGGCGACGAGGACGAAGCAATGCCCTTTGGCGCCTATCGGGTTGACTTTCCCGATGATGTCGATGCCCCAGGTCGAGAATGGCCAGGGTGATGTCATGGTGTATAAAAGGGATGGTGGTATGTGTTGTATGTTGGTGAAGATTTGGCAATTGTGGCAATGTTTGACGTAGTTACGGCAATCGGCTTCCATGATTGTCCAGTAGTAACTTAGCCGCATGATTTTCCGTGTAAGCATCATTGCACTCATGTGAGGGCCACATTCTCCGTCGTGAACCTCACCCATGACTTTCTTGGCTTTGTGATGGTCAATGCAAAGGAGGAGAATTCCTTGGGGTGTTTTTTTTGTAGAGTTAATTTTGGTTTATCACGAATTGTGATGCAAGTAAACGGATGGCTCTTTGTCCTCTTTGATCAGAGTTGGGAGGGAATTCGTTTTTGGTTTTGTAATTGAGGATGGCTTGGTACCAAGGTTCATCATGGCTTTCCTCGTCGTCGATAATGGCACAAATGTGAGCTGGCTCGCTCCTTCTTTCGACGCATAGGGGCATCGATGTCATGTCGTCAGGTATGTTGACGAGCGCGGCAAGTTTTGCCAGGGCATCAGCAAATTGATTTTCCTCTCGTGGCAAGTGGAAGTAGTCGACTTGGTCGAAGAACTCGGCCTCTTGATTGATCTTTGCTCGGTAGGGAGCTGTGTCGATCGATTTTCCATGATCCGGATACCTGATTGATGATGAGTGAGGAATCGCCATGGACCCTCAATCTCTTGATGCCAAGTGTGATGGCTGCTTGTAGGCCGATGAGACATGCTTTATAATCAGCGGCATTGTTGGTGACGGCGAAGTCTAGCTTGACCGAGATCGGAACGTGTTCTCCCTCCGGTGATATTAGGAGGATTCCTACCCCGAAGCCTCCCAGATTAGATGCACCATCAAAGTATAGGTCCCATGCGTCGGAGTCGGCACAAAGGATGTCTTCGTCAGGAAGTGACCATGTGTCGGTCGTTGGATCCTCGTTGACGGGATTTTCTGCTAGTAAATCAGCGACTGCTCTTCCCTTGATGACCTTGAGGGGTACAAACTTGAGGTCAAATTCGGACAGCATGAGTGTCCATCTAGACAGCCTTCCGTTTAGTACGGGTTTTTCGAAGATGTATTTAACCGGGTCCATCTTGGAGTAGATGTGGACCGAGTAGCTGAGCATGTAATGCCGCAGCTTCTTTGTTGACCATACTAGGGCAAGGCATGTCTTTTCCAGTTGGGTATACCTCGTCTCGTACTCAATGAACTTTTTGCTGATGTAGTAGATGGCTCGCTCCTCGTTGCAAACTGTTTGTGCTAGCATTGCTCCCATGGCTGTGTTGGTAACAGTCAGGTATAGGGATAGAGGAATCCCCGTTTGAGGTGGCATGAGGACAAGAGGTTTGGATAGGATTTCCTTTATCCTGTCGAAGGCTTTCTGACAGTCGTCGTCCCAATCGGTGTGATCGGAGGCGCGAAGCTTCTTGAATATCGGTTCACAGATCATAGTGAGCTTGGCAATGAACCGGCTGATGTATTGAACCTGACCGAGAAATCCCCGAATCTCCTTCTCGTTCCTAGGTCGAGGCATTTGTTGAAGGGCTTTGATTTTGGTTGGATCAATCTCAATGCCTCTTTTGCTGACGACATGTCCCAAGAGTTTTCCGGAGGTGACCCCGAATGCACATTTCTGAGGATTCAGTCTCATGTTATATTTCCGCAGACGAGCGAAGAATTTCCGGAGGGCATTGATGTGGCCGTCCCGTTCTTTTGATTTGACGATCATGTCATCGACATATACCTCTGTTGGAGTAGTGTCCTCCACAATGAGTGCGTTTACATATTAAATCTCGTAAAAGGAATATCGGGGATTTATTTTATTTATTTGTCAGCTGGTCATCGTTAATCGTTAATGATTGGCTGACTAGAGTTTGACATTACTGTCGTGTGACGGCGGTGATCAGCTGATCCCTTTAGGTCACACCTATAGGATGACGCCCAAATAGAATAAATTAATTGTTTGTATGAGATACGAGATAATTAATTCCGTGTATTACTTGACTTTTAATTAGTCACGTAAAAGTATTATTTGATGACGGGTTACGAACTCGGGACAAGGAGATTTATTATTTAATTATGTGATATTTAAATAATAAATAATTAGAATTTATTAATTAATTGTTAATTAATTAATTTTATACGATATGTGTTTTTGTTTTGAAATGGAATTAATTAGCTATTTAATTTTTACAAGAGGTTGTAAAATTAGCTAAGTGGGATAATATTGACACATTGTATGTTGATAAAATGGTCTTATGATTACTTAATGGTTAAGTAGTTATTGGTAGTTAATTTGTATTATTTAAGTGTAAAATAATTAAATTAATATTTAATTATGTAAGATAATTAAATATAAGACTTATAAGCATTTGTGGGGCAAATGTCGAAAACCGAAATGGACTCAAATATGTCCACTTGACCGATTTTTTGAGAGGACAACAAGTGTCCATTAAGTGGCAATTTCCACTTAGTTTTGTTCCCCATTTTTGCCTATAAATACCCACTTAATCACACCATTTCTTATGTTCGGAAAAATTTGAAGAAAATTTGGTCCTTTTTGTGTGCTTTGGCCGGTTTACCTTCATCACCAAGAGACCAACTTTTCTTCTTATTTTGTTCATCATTTTCATCTTAAAACACATATAAAAACTAACTAATAATATTATCAAAGTAATAATATTAATTAGTACATCAAATATACAATTACAAGGTTACTACTATTATTAACTAGTTATTAATTTTAGTAGTATTTTGGGTTATTCTTGGGTGCCACCAAAGGAGATTACCTATATTGGTAATTGGTGTTCTTGGAGGATCATCCATAGTTGCATAGCTCAAGAACTATAAAGGTAGGAGACCTTTATAGTGCCCATATTTTGCCTTATAGCAATGTAAGGAACTTTTGTCTTAAGTTGGTTTAATACCATCTTTTATACATTTTATTTGCATGCATGTAGATTTAGACCACATTAAATTAATTTGTAATTTTAATATCATAAGTTGAGTATTAATTTGGTCTAAATAACTAACAAGTGGTATCAGAGCATTGTTAAATACATGCATGTTGTCTTAAGACGATTTTAGTAATTTATGAGATAAATTAATAAAATTGATATTATGTTCTAAAATTCGTTTTATCACATAATATAGTCTTGCATGTAAATAATATGGTCATAGGATGATATGGGACGAAAATTTTATTTTTGTTAAATTTTTCAACTTTTTATAACTTAAATTGGCATAAAATTGAGTAAAAATGCATTAAAATTAATTAAGAGTTAATTAAATTGGGTTGCATGTTAATTTTATGCATATTTATTTTTAAATAACCACATGCATGTTCTATTTATGAGATAAGTAGATACTTTAGGTTAATGTGATTAATTTAGGTAGTTTATTGATTTTTATTTGATAAAAATGGGTAAATAATGGTTATTTTGTAAATAAATATTGATTTAACTTTAGGGCTCGAAATTTCTGAATTTTTTGCTCCTGGAAATTGTTCCAAAATGTACAAAATTTTATTTTAAGTCATTTCAATTTTTATGGTTTGATTTAGAATTAAATCGTAAAAATTATCGCTTTACCGATTAAATTGTGAAATCTTTTTAAATAAATTTTAAAAACAAAAATTTTCACTTGCATGGAATTTTTGGTGTAAGACCAGAATGTTCATGGTTTTGAAATTTATTTTTCCATAAATTTTTATATTAAATGGAATTTTTGTATGATAATTGTGAATTATTATATCATTTTTGTCACAATTGTGTTTTAATTCCCATATAAATTCAAGATAATTGTTGAGAATAATTATTTTGATATTAGACCAGATTAGTATGATGAGTATTTCTTAAAATTGTTTTAAGAATTGATTATGAATTTTTATTGGTAAAAATTCCGTCAAAGCAAGCTCAAATGATCGTTGTTGGTAAGTTAGATGATTTGGCATGTCATTTTCCATAATGCATTTTATTATTCATTTAGATGAATGGTTTTTAGAATTATTGTTATGTAATTTTTCCTAATATGGCCATAGGTAGAAGTTGGTATTTCCCGAAATGTAATGGAATATCGACTTGCTTTGTAATTAATTGCGATTTCGCATCGCCTAATTTGTAATTAATTAATAGTTTTATTTTAATTTTATTACAAATTGTATAATAGGGTATTGTTATGTAATTTAATTATTAGTAATTAGATGAAGCTACTAAAGACGGAGTTTTCATGAAGATGGTGTTTTCGGAAAGGCGTTCCGAAATCCTAAAGAAGGAGGCCACTTTATGAAGACTCAAGGGACCAAGGAGTTGGTTTCCGAAGTGTAATAATTTTAGTTAATTAGATTAACTAGGTGGCCATATTAGGACTTGTTTGTTTTAATTCTTTTATGCATTCATGCCAAATCGTCACTACATGTTTTTTTTTTTTTTTGTTATCGATTTAATCGTCTAGCATTCACTAATTTTGTTCACTTGAAAGTGATAGACAATTAAATTGATAAGATCTCTCACATTTTGTTTAAAATTGAGATTAAGCCTTACCAAATAATAGCACCTATGAATCCCTTCTTCATTAGAGGTAGGTTCGGATCACCGAGGTACACTCTTTTTACGTTGGGTAAGTAGGGTAATAAAAGTTATTACGCGTGAAAATTGGTTGGACTCAACGGGATAAATATGGGTTGAATCGGTCCACCGTGCCCATATTTATTCTGGGGCTAAAAGATAGATTTTAAGAAAATCCGTCAACCAAGAGTTCTAGTAGTAGAATCAGTCAAAATGTTGAATCACCAAATTTATATAAATATGGGTTGAATCGGTCCACCGTGCCCGTGTTTATATAAAATTGGATCTTGGAATCATTTATATAATTCAATGGGAGATCATTATATAAATGGGAACTTGTTAAATAGTTTCACAAGTTAAATATTTCTAGACGATAAATGTTAATCTTTCCTTTATTTCCTTTGTAGTAATCACGATGACTTCTACTAGTGAAACCGCCACCATAGCTAGAGATTCATGGCTACGTTCTTTTATGGACAAATATGTATTAAAGGCCGACGGTAGTAATTTTAAAGATTAGGAAGAACAACTTCGATTAGCTGCCGCAGGTGATGGCAAATTACGCTACCTTGTCGATCCCTCTCCCCCTTCGCCTAGTACTAGGGCCACTGCCGATGTAAGGGAGGCTTTTTCAAATTATCAAAAAGAATTCGCTGCAATAAAAAATGTTTTGATTTTTTCAATGGATCCTGCTTTACAAAGGCAATGTGTCAAGTTTCGTGATGCACATGAAGTATTCTCGAAGCTTTCCACTATGTTTTCTCAAGCCCCGAGAATAACTCAGTATGACACCGCTGTTCGTTTATTTGAGGCTAACCTCAAAGATGGTTAACCTGTAAGTTCACACGTACTTAAAATGATTGAGTACGTGGAAACTTTAGAGGGGTTGGTGTTGGGGCTGGTGTCCTCTACAGTTAGTGCAATGACATATAAATCTCTAAAAGGATTAAAGGGTATACTTTTGTATTATTATCAGTTGGTCCACGTTTATCAATAACGGTTGGCTTGCTAGATAAGTTTGATGTTATTGTCATACAGATGGCGGTGATCAACTGGTCCCTAAAAGTCACACCTATAGGATACGTTTGAGAGATGTGACAGTATGAAAATACAGTCATGTTGATGCCTATTTTGACTAAGCAGTTAGTCGGAGTTATTGACTAA
Source organism: Silene latifolia (assembly GCF_048544455.1). Lineage (NCBI taxonomy): Eukaryota > Viridiplantae > Streptophyta > Magnoliopsida > Caryophyllales > Caryophyllaceae > Silene > Silene latifolia. Next base: position 89,516,293 of record NC_133529.1, read on the forward strand.
TAATTAGTCAAACGCGATGTTGAGATAATTATTTAATACGGATTAAATAATAATGGCTAAGACGAATTAAGCGGTTAATTCGTAAATTGAATATAAACGATTATATTTAATTGATGTATATTGAATTAATTATACAATATTGTCTTTGTCGGACTAGTATTAATATATCGACTGAGTCATATTACTAGTTGATATTTTAATAACCGATAACCGATGACGATTTATAATAAAAAACCCGTCATATACATTTTAGCATTTTGAGTCGGACCACGAGTTAAAAATAAGGAGAAAGTGGAAGCCCACTCCCTCCCTTGTGAAACCCACGGCCGAACCACATGAACAAAAGGAGAGGGTTTCTCTCCTTTTGACCTAAGCATATTCATTTGCACAAAAATTAGGTTTTTGGAGGCATTTTCTCTGAAACCTAGATCTCACATCGAAAACCTCACAAAAACTCTCTCAATATTGCAAGGCAATTAGAGAGTACTTTCTAGCACAAGGGGCATAGTCTCAGACGGTCTTGGGTGCAACGATTAGGAGGAAATCTATATTGATTTCTGTTCTTAGGCCGCATTCACAAAGGACCCGAGGTTGATTCTTATACCTTTATCGTTTCTCTTGTATTTTTCGTTTATGACAATATTCACATATTAAAGTTACGTTATAGTCCTAAATTTTAAGGGAATTTTACGGATATTTCCCTACAAGTGGTATCAGAGCGAGGCCACGTAAATTTTTCATTGTGTTTTTCATTAAACGAATTGAATCGTTAAATTTTTGCATTAAAAAAAAAAAAAAACGTGCGGCCGAATTTTTTTTACACGGCTGGTTTTATTTTTTTTTTGCATTGGAAGCCGTGCCACACGGCTTACTGCTGATCAGTCTCAATCGTCTGATTTTGTTTTTCGATTTGTTCTTTGCATATTGTTTTTTTAAACGATAATCATAGCAATATGTTAAAGATTTGTCAATTGTAATTTTTGTTTTAATACGGATTATGTTCAAATTGCAATTGGTTTTTGTCAAATCGATTTTGTTTGGCCTGTTATTGCTCACGGCATGAGCCATTGAAAATAAAAAAAAAAAATTTTTTTGGCAAGCTCTCGGTCAGGCCGTGAGAAAAAGAAAAAAAAATTTATGTTTTTTGTTTTTTTTTGCTCTCGGCAATTGCAGCTAAAATAAAAAAAAAAAAATTTCGGTATTTTTGGCCATAACATGTACATTATACGGATGTTGTACACTCGCTTGATAGTGAAACGGTTCACTCACGTACCATTTAGTTATTTTAAAGCGATTTAAAGTAACGGATTATCATGAATTAAAATTAAGTTGATAGAAGCGGTTTTGTCACATAATTTTAATTGTTAAAAGGTGGTTTGGGTAAATTTAACATAATTACGGAATTATGTCACGAATAAATTTAGTTTTAGTTGATGCTTTTTTATTTATTTATCGTTACTTTTGAATGCCATGAATGAATTTATTACGTATTTTTTTTTTTACAAACGGTTGTAACTTAGTGTGGCCTTAGTAGAACGTGTTACCGTAATGATGGAACACGGTCTTGGTTGTATTTCGAGATCTCGCATCTCCGTTTTGATTTTTCCTTGTAATTACAGTTTTAATTTAGAATGTAAATAGGTTTATATTTTGTAAATTTTTAAATTGTAATTTTGAAAAGACCAAAGATGGAGATCGGATGCTCACTCCCGCTGCATGGACAAAGATGGAACATCAAGACAAGCTTCTCGGGTCCAACGGTGGATTCCAAAGTTGTATTATGTTCTTTTTACTAGGATAGGCCACACTAGGATTTTTATTTACGTATTACTTTTTTATTTATGCTTTCATCGTAACGATAGTTTGCATCATTTTCCGCCTAAAACCAAACCACCCAATAATTGCATGAAAACTGACTCATATAGAGGTCACGCGTTAGTTTTCTTTGATATACAGATATCACACGTTTTTTTTACTTAAGCCATCACCTAAGTTAATTCATTCACGTAATGCTAGTTTTTCGTTCACTTAAAATGAATTAAAACTAAGTTGATGGGATCTTCCTCGTATAACCAAAAATTGAGAATAGTTTTTATAGGTCAAACTCCAATGAATCCCTTCTTCGTCGGTAGGCATAATATGACCCCTTCTACGTCGGGTAAGTTGGAACTGATTGACCTATTTTATCTCAACACTATGGTCACTAAATGCGATCCTGTGATTATGGTGGACTATAGATAGGATTTACGGAAATCTATCGACCAAGAGTTCTAACGGTAGAACTAGCTAAACAGTTGGCTTATCAATTTACGGAAATTGAGTCTTGGGATCTGTGGACAGCGGGCCGCCCACGGGGGCGCTTGGTGAGGATCGAAAACAAGCGTTTGCATTTTGTATGGAGTCGCCACCAATTTTTATGGGAAATTGGAACCGTTCGAATACCTCGTGTCATGTCAAGACACAAAGTAGTGACATGAACACTAAGCAATCGTTACCCTTAGCATTCTATGTCTAGAATGACTCTCGTGGATGCCAATGAACACGGGTGCTCACGGAGATCTAGAGTAAGGGGTGAGGGTACGTATTAGGAAGCTCTTTTGATCGAACACCTAATCCCGCCCGCCTCGATAGCGGCCTCTACTAATGATTAGGGAAGTTATTTATACTCGATATATCGTCGGCTATATGCATGCAATGCAACATCCATGGATTAATCCTAACATGTGAGAATTAGACTAAGTCGGTTGACACGTAATTAGCATACAATTGGGGTCGAAGTAGGAATTAATGCTCATTACATGTGGAAACATACAAACAATAAAAGAAATACAATAACTATAAATTACAATAACGAAAATTACAATAATTACAAAGGAATAGGCGATTTATGTCGAAAATACCTTTAAGACGGATAATTTGATAAAACGAAAGAACAAAGGAATTAACGAACAGGAATTAGGTGATAATACGATTAATTAGTTAATTAATACGTAGATTAATTAAACTAAGTCAAAGCAGAAAGGAGTTCGAGAGAGAACTCATCCTGGAGCAGCGGCAGGAGATCGCCTCGGAAGAGGCGCGTGACGACGCTGCGTCTGTTCCAAGGGTGAATTCTGGTCGTGAAGCCGGAATCGCAAACCGTTAATGTCGATTGGTAAATTTAATGATGGGTTAAAATTATTTACTCGGATGGAAGTGTTTAACAGATTAATTATATGTGAATGATGGTCATAAAAGCGATAAAGCACGGATGAGACGGAATATAACGGATTATCTACATGATGAAGCGATGCTAATGAATGAGTCCTCTATTGAAATCAATTAACTAGTCTAAACATGATGAATATACAACGAATATACGACAAACATGTGAATAAACAAACGAAAACTATATCAATGACGAATCCCAAAAACTCAATATGGTTAAATTGAATCTCTAAAATCCGGGTTTGAATTTAATGACGAAAACCCGTAAATATGGATTATTTAGGATTTAAGTCGGACTTATGACAAATTAAACATGTGGATGAATGATGAATTATATACATGTGATTATTAAACTATCATGTGAAAGAATTAAAGAACAAACAAATACAAATCAAATACGAACAAGAACGAATTACAGAGGACGAAGAAGAAGAAAAGAAGCAGGAACTGCGGCAGCCTCACGAAGAGGCGCAGTAGGAACTGCGCTCCTTCGAAGAGGCGCAGCGATTCTTTGCGTCTTTTCTCGATCGATCTTCAAAATCCGTAAAAAAGGGTTTTAGAAATCGGTTTTAATGGTATTTTCGACGTAAATCTTACAATGGATGATACGAAAAGTAAAATACAATAAATAAATAAGGATTATACACCCTCAGACTTACATGTTGACGAAACGAGAAGGACTAAGAAAATCGATTAGTGAATGCTCGACGCGAATGCAAAGAGAGTGCCCTCGTAAGAGGAAAACGATTGATTGATTAATTAGATTGATTATTGGTGTAGTTGGTCAAATTGGTCGGTCATGCAACGGAGAGGCTGGTACCCGGAAAGATCCGAGCTTACGTGGTCGGAAGTCCAAGCACGTAGGCGCCAACTAGTAAGAACGAAGTCTAGAATGCAAAGGGAGAAGAGAAGGGCGGACACTCGCGTGAGAAATATGAGGAACGAAGGCTCCTATTTATACTAATCACGCCGAGGAATAGGGTTTCGGAGACTCTTTGGAAGTGAATCTCGGAAAGATATGAAAAAGATACGTAAATCATGCAAAGAAGGGCTGGGAAGAGGCGCGGCAGCCCATCGCGTCTCTTGGAAGAGGCGCAAAGACACTCTTGCGTCTATTCCCAGGAGGTTTCCTCTATCTTTGAAGAAAGATTTCGCGTTTGAGTTATGGTAGGACGGAAATAATTCGATTATCTTATGAATATTACGGGATATTATTTGCCAAAAGATAAAATTTATGAAATATGGAATAGAAGTATCCGGAACATTCCAGAACATTCCGACTCGGGATTTAATGATTATCGAGAAAATGGAGACGGTTTTTGACCGGACTCGAATGTACTCTAATTCTGCCAAAACGACCGTATTAGGGACGTATATGACAACTAAGAGGTCGACATTAATATTTGAGCAATCACTTGATGATAATCTTACGAATTGTCACAAATCGTTCTGCGAATCAAACATGCGGCCCAATCATCACCGGGTGGTTTTGCGGGAGGTGCGAAACAAGGTGTCTGAGCCCCCACTTTGACCGAGGCTTGGACCAGGCGAAAGTCAAAGTATAGCCATCAGGTCAATCGAAGATTACAACCCGACGACTATGGCGACGCGAGGCGCTCAAGGGGTGCGAGCCAAGGACTGTCGTCGGGAACATTTTAGAGTCTGTCGACTATCGGGGAGGGTCATTTAAAGTCCATTAGACTACGTAAGGAAGCTCGCCTTGACCATAAGAAGAGACCATACCGAGATACCCCTGGGTGAAGCGGGATCAAGACGCTTCGGCAAAACTCTTTGGTCTGAAGATAACTTGGTGTCCGAAGGCATTAGGGGTCACAGGAACTTTGGTCGAACTCTCTGGGAAACAAGAACTATTGAAAACAGCGGGACGCGTCAGAAATGGCGGGGAATCCGCTGCGTCGGTCTTAAGCGAACTCTGGCGAAACTTGAGGTTGAATCTGCTTGCGTCGGTCTCAAACAAACTCTTCTTTGGGTAATATTGACGACTAGGAACATCTTGATCGTCGTGGGAGAAATCTCGAATGAGCGATCGCAAAATACTCTGCTTAGGAGATAATGATCTTGAGCAATCTTGCAAAAATTCTCGCTTTTTGGATAAAAGGATTTGAGCAATCTTTGCAAAATATCTTTCTTACTGGATATAAGGATTTGAGCAATCGCAAAAATCTTTGCTGCGCTTGATATAAGGATTTGAGCAATCGCAAAATCTTCATTGCTTATTTGGATAAAGGGATCGAGCAAATCGCAAAATCTTATCTATTTGGATAAAGGGATCGAGCAATCGCAAAATCTTTATCGCATTTGGATAAAAGGATCGAGCAATCGCAAAATCGCTACGATACCTACCTGCATGGTTAGTAGCCACACAAGAATGCAATCTAATATATGCACGTAAGCAATTATCGCATGGACGTCGAATGAGGAGACACATAGGCTTTGCAAAACTTGTTTCTTTATAAAAGTTGTTTAAAACTTGTTCAAAGAAGTTTGTCGTTTGTAATGCGTTATGCATATTCAATGGGCTTTAGACACGTGACTTGACATGACGCAGATCTTATATGGACGTGAAAATATAGACTTAGGTTTGACTGACGCGACACTAACTTAGATTTGACGCGACACAGGGATGACTTTGACAGACTTTGCTTAAGTATGCGCAACCCCTAGCCAAGTGTGGGTGACAATGCGTATCATTTCCAAAGGTAGAAGAATTGCAAGAAAGATGGGGGCATATAAAAGCAAGACATGAGCCATGGATAAGCTGTCTACTTTGACGTCTTTTGACACCGTTTGCTGTAAAAGAGACCCCTCTTGAGGCACGATGACTTGGAGAATTGATCTAAGATCCTTGTCATTGCCTGGACCGAGCACTAGCTAGACTTAGAGGAATAAAGGAAGGGTGGCATCTTGGAAGAGAAGCCCCCAGGATGAGAAGATGACTCTGGACTTTGGTAAAAAAGAGGCTGGGCGACAATAAGGAGCCCCCAGTATAGAGGTGTTGGTTGTGGAAGGAATGTTAATTGATGTTGGAAGGTTGAAAACTGGGATGGTTGATAATTGAGATTGAAAGTTGGGATGGTTGTGTCCTTGAGGACTGCCTACGTATTCACGTGAAGTGAAATCAAACCAGATCGTAGTTCTGAGGTTTGGTTAATTTTGTTTGGGTGTTGTGGTTGTATCCTTCTTGCGTAAGAAAGGACTGCCTACGTATCCACCTGAAGAGGTGAAATCAAACCATGCTCGTAGTTCAAGTGTGTACCTAAGCTATGTTGTCAGGACCTTAAAGTGCAGGGGTCACAAGGGTAGTATTCCTTTGGTGACTCGAAGAATTGATTTGAGATAACTCCCTCTGATCATAGACCAAAGAGGTATAATTAATTTGTAAAATTTCCTTGTCATGTGAGCACACTTAGTGGACCCTAAGGATGAATATGGGTATGTCCCATTCTACGTAGCAAAGTATTGAAGACTCCGTGTATGGGTCAAGGTGAAACTGGATTGGATATTTGGAATGTGGAGCTCGGTAATAAGAGGCTTTGATGAACAAATCTCTGGAGCTTGATTTTGTGGAGTTAAGGCTTTATGGGGTTATGGCTTGTAATGTGGCTTGGAAATGGAGTCTCTTGGCTTGATGTAGCCTGAGCACATAAAGGTAGGTTAAAATGATGTGGGTTCAAATTTCCATGTCTTGGCCCTAAAGGATAGGTATACTTGACGAGCTTGAGAGGATTCTCAAAATTCCTAACTATCTCCCTGTGGCGGTCTCGAGAAGGACTTAGGGTGTGTGATATTCGAAAGGCTAAGTAGGGGTGCTAGCTGACCATCTTCATTGATGTCTTGATTCTATATAGACTTCAGCAGTATTCTATTTTCAGGCTTGTTCTTGATTCAGATTAGGATTCTTGGTCTAGAACTTATCTTGGCTTTTGCTCAGATTCTTGATTCATGTTTTTGAAGATAGCTTTGACTTTGGATATTTACATGGACATGCTTGATTGAGCCTTTGTCTTTGACCATGGCTCGTATTGTCTTGGATTTTCTTGTTACCATGGATTTGGGTCAGACTAGCACCTTTGGTGTGAAATGGGTTGGTTTTTTAGTAACACGGGTTTTTTATTGTGGGGAATGGGCTTGCCTTTCGTCATGGGTCGTTAACAAGGGAGACGGTCTGGATTCGTCCTAGAATCTCTTGAGATAGGCTCGTCCTAAACTGGGGTTATATTGTGGTTTCTATTGCCAGACATGGAATAGGTAAGAAAAGAACACGGAGTTTCAGGTCCTCTATAACTTGGAATGGAACATCATCTAAGTGCACTCACATCGACTGACATGCGTTGTTGTTGTTCATTTTAAAAAATGTCTCAAACCAATTCTTGTTGTCACAGGAAAAGGGTAAAGGAAGAGATAGGATAGAATATGTGGATTGAAAAGTGTGCTTTTATTGAAATGAAAAATAAATGTATTTAACGTAGACTCGAGAAGACATGTGACTCGTGGGACAGCCCCCAGGTTGTCACTAGAAACGGAAATGGACACAAAGAAAGTTACTAGAACAAATATGAGATAGAAAGCCTAAAACTCGGACTCGGACTCGGACTTTGACTCGATCCTAGAACTAGACTCGTAATCATCGGCCCACGCTTGAACATTTTCTCTTCCAAAGAACAAGCCGACATCCGGCTTTGAGCATTCACCCATTTGAGCACCTCGTCCTCATCATTGGGAACGTTGGAAGGATAACAGTCAAGAAGAGTTTCTTGATAAGTGGTATATCCATGAGGATTGCCTAAGCTACCTTGTGGGTTAAAAGTAGAGAGAGACAATTTCCCGTTTTCGATCATATCCTGAATGACATGTCTTAATTTGTAACATTTTTCTGTATCATGCCCTTTGCCTCTATGGTATTTGCAGTACGAATCCTCATCCCAGAACTTGGATTTCTTTTCGGGTTCGGGAGTAGGTCCTATAGGCTTCAACATTTGTTGTTCCATGAGTCTCTGAAGGACATCGGTGTATGTAATACCAATGTTGGTAAATTCCCTAGGAGGTGTGCCTCTATTTTCGGAAGCCTTTGTAAATGACCTTGGAGGGTTGTTAGGTTTCTTTGATGAAGGCTCCATGAGGTTGCCTTTGTAGATTCCGATTCTTGGATGAGAAGAACCAGGAACAGGTCGCTCACTTATTGCTTTCTCCTCGAGACCATGAGGTTGAGGGTTTGTCTGGACATTCTTCATTTTGGAAGATTGGGTCTCAAGCTTCCTATCCATTTCAGTAAATCGATTCCCCATGTGGGAAAGCCGAGAGTTTAGAGTATCAATGGCTCCCTCTATCTTGGAAAGCATGAGCATTCCACTTTGGACATCGTCCTCCTTCGGCGCTTTGATTTCTTTGTCATCACGAGGACCGAGGATACGAGAGAAGTCTAGGAATGATTCTTCATCGTGTTTAGTGCTGTTAGACCCAAGAGGGTCGGTTCCATCGAATTGCTCCACAAATGGTGACATTGGAAGCTTGCCCTCTTCGATCATATCTTGAATAATATGCTTTAGACAAAAGCATTCCTCCGTATCGTGTCCCCTACCTTGATGGTATTGACAATATGAATTGCCCTTCCATCTAGGGAGTATCTTTTCAGGGTCTGGGGTTGGACCAATTGGATGAAGTTTTCCTTGGGAAACCAGTCTTTTTAGAGATACTTCATATGTGGTTCCAAGGTCAATGAATTCCCTAGGAGCTCGTCCCTGCCTTCTGGGTGGAGTTTCCAAGAGGTTAACTCCCTTGTCTTCATTGGCCTTTTTAGATGGGCGAATCGTGTTGAAGCTATGCCCTGGCCTTGGGGTATGAGAAGATGGTAAAGGTTTCATCATATCTATCTTCTTTTCCATATTGATGACCCGAGTGCTCAAGTCTTCAATGGTGGCCTGAAGCTTAATGATCGCAGCTCTTAGTCCCTTGACGTCGACAGATAAACGTTCTTGAATACTTTCATTGGAAATTGCGGAATTCCTACCGAGAAGAAAATGATGCGCATTACAACTTGATTTGACACGGGATCACGCATACTAGAGCAACAAACAAAGGAAGGGATAAGATGACACATCTAGACTTGACTTGTGAACTCGTGAAATGTCGTGAGCGACTTCTCGTGTTCGAATTCACGGTGTTTGACCTTGACCTTTAGACTCGAGTGTTGACTTTGACAGAGTGACGTTTATGTGGTTGACTTGATTGACGGGATTGATGACACGTGCTGATTCTGGACTCGAGGTTTGCTTATAGGTGTTAAGAAGACTGTTGTAGTTTAGACTCAAATATGAGGCCCATTGAGACTCGTGTGACTCGATGTGTCGAAAATGCTTAGATCCTAACTGAATTGGGGTAGGGAGTCCAAAATATCGGCGTGACGCCTTAGGACTTGACTTGAACTTTGAAAAGACCCAAAATGTAAGGGAAGACGGGTTCATGACTCGACGGAGTTCCGACTAGGACATAATCGGTTTGAACTTTGACTCTAACTTAGCCCAATTGAATTTACATATTTACATTTACATGGTTTGAAAAATATTTTGATTAAATTTTTTTTGCCCTTTTTTTTTTTCGTTTGATTTTTTTTCGTTTGATTTTTTTTCGTTTTTTTTTTTGACCTTTTTTGTTGTTGTTTTGTATTTAGTTTTGAAATGGGTTTGGGCCCGAATTTTGACTCGACAAAGGGACAGAGTTTTGAATGGGTTTTGCGCTAATCAATGGCCTATTTCGAAATTTTGTTTTGAAAAAAGGGTTTTGATTTTTGAAAATTCGTCATGGTTTTGTTTAGAAATGGTGATAATGTAAGGTTTACACATTTATACAAGCATTATAACGGGATGCTGAGTGCATTTAGAAGGGTTTTGGTTTAAAGGGTGGGTTGCCATACCGAACCATCAAACCCGAAGTCTGTGGAGAGGCTCGTGCCAAACAAGAGTAAGGCCGATTCCTAGTCCATTTCCTCAAGTAGTGAAGGCCCTTGATACAAACAAGAGTAAGCATCATGGTATGGATGACGTCAATCGCTATCCATCCTTAGGCCCAAATAAGAATTAGGACCGTTTAGACGGGACGATTGGTCGAATGGGTTGGGTTGGGCCTAGGAAGGCCGAATTAAACGATCTAGGAAGACCGAGTTATGAAAACCGACAATTGTCTTGTACAAATTTATTCCCTAACCTTGTTCGAGTTTCACCCTAGCTACACGTAAGTGTATTATCCCCAGTGGAGTCGCCAAACTGTGGACAGCGGGCCGCCCACGGGGGCGCTTGGTGAGGATCGAAAACAAGCGTTTGCATTTTGTATGGAGTCGCCACAAATTTTTATGGGAAATTGGAACCGTTCGAATACCTCGTGTCATGTCAAGACACAAAGTAGTGACATGAACACTAAGCAATCGTTACCCTTAGCATTCTATGTCTAGAATGACTCTCGTGGATGCCAATGAACACGGGTGCTCACGGAGATCTGGAGTAAGGGGTGAGGGTACGTATTAGGAAGCTCTTTTGATCGAACACCTAATCCCGCCCGCCTCGATAGCGGCCTCTACTAATGATTAGGGAAGTTATTTATACTCGATATATCGTCGGCTATATGCATGCAATGCAACATCCATGGATTAATCCTAACATGTGAGAATTAGACTAAGTCGGTTGACACGTAATTAGCATACAATTGGGGTCGAAGTAGGAATTAATGCTCATTACATGTGGAAACATACAAACAATAAAAGAAATACAATAACTATAAATTACAATAACGAAAATTACAATAATTACAAAGGAATAGGCGATTTATGTCGAAAATACCTTTAAGATGGATAATTTGATAAAACGAAAGAACAAAGGAATTAACGAACAGGAATTTGGTGATAATACGATTAATTAGTTAATTAATACGTAGATTAATTAAACTAAGTCAAAGCAGAAAGGAGTTCAGAGACAGAACTCATCCTGGAACAGGCGCAGCAGGACTGCGCCCTCTGGAAGAGGCGCAGCAGACGCTGCGTCTGTTCCAAGGGTGAATTCTGGCTGTGAAGCCGGAACTGCAAACCGTTAATGTCGATTGGTAAATTTAATGATGGGTTAAAATTATTTACTCGGATGGAAGTGTTTAACAAATTAATTATATGTGAATGATGGTCATAAAAGCGATAAAGCACGGATGAGACGGAATATAACGGATTATCTACATGATGAAGCGATGCTAATGAATGAGTCCTCTATTGAAATCAATTAACTAGTCTAAACATGATGAATATACAACGAATATACGACAAACATGTGAATAAACAAACGAAAACTATATCAATGACGAATCCCAAAAACTCAATATGGTTAAATTGAATCTCTAAAATCCGGGTTTGAATTTAATGACGAAAACCCGTAAATATGGATTATTTAGGATTTAAGTCGGACTTATGACAAATTAAACATGTGGATGAATGATGAATTATATACATGTGATTATTAAACTATCATGTGAAAGAATTAAAGAACAAACAAATACAAATCAAATACGAACAAGAACGAATTACAGAGGACGAAGAAGAAGAAAAGAAGCAGGAACTGCGGCAGCCTCACGAAGAGGCGCAGCAGGAACTGCGCTCCTTCGAAGAGGCGCAGCAGTTGCTGCGTCTTTTCTCGACTGTCAGTCTTCTGAAAATCCGTAAAAAAGGGTTTTAGAAATCGGTTTTAATGGTATTTTCGACGTAAATCTTACAATGGATGATACGAAAAGTAAAATACAATAAATAAATAAGGATTATACACCCTCAGACTTACATGTTGACGAAACGAGAAGGACTAAGAAAATCGATTAGTGAATGCTCGACGCGAATGCAAAGAGAGTGCCCTCGTAAGAGGAAAACGATTGATTGATTAATTAGATTGATTATTGGTGTAGTTGGTCAAATTGGTCGGTCATGCAACGGAGAGGCTGGTACCCGGAAAGATCCGAGCTTACGTGGTCGGAAGTCCAAGCACGTAGGCGCCAACTAGAAAGAACGAAGTCTAGAATGCAAAGGGAGAAGAGAAGGGCGGACACTCGCGTGAGAAATATGAGGAACGAAGGCTCCTATTTATACTAATCACGCCGAGGAATAGGGTTTCGGAGACTCTTTGGAAGTGAATCTCGGAAAGATATGAAAAAGATACGTAAATCATGCAAAGAAGGGCCTGGGAAGAGGCGCAGCAGCCACTGCGTCTCTTGGAAGAGGCGCAAAGACACCTCGTTGCGTCTATTCCCAGGAGGTTTCCTCTCTTTGAAGAAAGATTTCCGCGTTTGAGTTATGGTAGAACGGAAATAATTCGATTATCTTATGAATATTACGGGATATTATTTGCCAAAAGATAAAATTTATGAAATATGGAATAGAAGTATCCGGAACATTCCAGAACATTCCGACTCGGGATTTAACAGTTATCAGAAAATGGAGACGGTTTTTGACCGGACTCGAATGTACTCTAATTACGCCAAAACGACCGTATCGGGCGTAGATGACAACTAAGAGGTCGACATTAATATTTGAGCAATCACTTGACGATAATCTTACGAACTGTCACAAATCGTTCCGCGAATCAAACATGCGGCCCAATCATCACCGGGTGGTTTGCGGGAGGTGCAGAAACAAGGTGTCTACAGGATCACTTGTATTATTCTTGAGGGAGATCAATTATGCAAGTGCAATGAGTCTACACGTTAAAATGAATTTTAAGTAGACTTAAATCACCTCGATGAGTTGCTTATTTCGTTTTGTTTTTCCTTTCTTTTTCAGTGTAGATCACGATCACTTAAACTGCTAATAACAAAATGGTCGGGCCGTCTGACGACCCAATGCCAAGTGCCACATTGGACCGAGAGTCCGGCCGGATCATCATGAATCGAGATGAATCGTCTACTCGATCGAAGAATGATGGATCAAACTTGCGGGACCGGGAGGCGGCATTACGGAATGCCGCGCCGCCGACGGAAGCTCAAATATCCGACGAGCCCATCCCGTCAAACCCAGGCCCCACGGCTGGAGCTAACGAGATCGCCAAGTATAACGATTTCGTCATGGAAGCGGGTGCGATTAAAAACGTACTCATTTTTGCAATGGAATCCAATTTGTAAAAACGCTTCATAGCCCAAGGTGCAAACAAGATTTTCACCACGCTCACTAAGGAATTCTCGAAAGCACCGAGAATCGTGACCTATGAGCATACCACTCGCTTCTTTGATGCGAAACTCCAGAAGGACCAACCGGTTAGCCCACACATTCTCAGCATGATTGAGAATGTCGAGAAAATGGAGGCGCTTGATTGTAAAATCAGCGAGAACATCGTGATTGACCGCATGCTTCATTCACTCCACGATGGTTTTGCGCTCTTTAGAGCGAATTACTATATGAATGATTTGAATAAAAGTCCTCATGAACTACACTCCCTACTAAATGCGGACCGAGAAGGATATGAAGTTTAGTGGGAGCTTGAAACAGGATGTTCTCGTTGTGTCAAACAAGGGCAAGGGTAAGGGCAAAGCTCAGGCAGACCTAGCGGTAGGCAAACCGAAGTTTAAGAAGTCGGGATCAGGTAAGAGTGGGCCTGGTGAGTCGAGCACCTCATCAGGTGCGACAAAGAGCAAGACCGGTAACATGGAATGCCATCATTGCCACAAGACTGGGCATTGGAGGCGTACATGTCCTGTATACCATGAGGACATAAAAGCAGGTCGCGTTAATCCTGTTGGTATGTCTTCTTCTTCTTCTTCTTTTATTCATATGATTGAGATTAACCACGCAAGTTACGGAACTTGGGTACTAGATACTGGTTGTGGTTCTCATCTGTGTAATCATGTGCAGGGCCTCCGAAACATCGAACCCCTCGTAAAGGGTGAGGTGGACCTGCGTGTCGGGAATGGAGCACGAGTGGCTGCCGTCTCGAGGGGAACATATGTGATCCAGCTTCCTAGCGGATTTGAGTTATTTTTATATAACTGCTATTATGTACCCAGTCTTTCTAAAAACATTATTTCAGTTTCTGCACTTGACAAACTTGGTTTTTCATTTGTAATAGAGAATAATAGTTGCATTTTCTCATTACACCATATGATTTATGGCAAGGCAGTCTCCATGAACGGAATTTATGTTTTAGATCAGACCACCGAAATATTGCACGTAATGAATAAGAAGTTAAAGGTTGGTGACAAAGATCAAACGTATCTATGGCACTGCCGTATGGGACACATTAATGAGAAACGCGTTAAACAGCTCATAAAGAATGGAGCTATCTCGGCCTTTGATTTTCAATCATTTGGCACGTGTGAATCATGTCTCATTGGTAAGATGACTCGAATTTCCTTCAAAGGTGTTGGAATGCGTGCTGCTGACCTATTAGGACTCATACATACGGATGTGTGTGGACCTATGTCAATCACCGCACGAGAAGGCTATAGGTACTTCATCACTTTCACGGACGATTTAAGCAGATATGGCTATGTCTACTTAATGAAGCACAAAAGTGAATCCTTTGAGAAATTCAAAGAATACCAGAATCGGGTGCACGAACCAACTGGGTAGAAAGATTAAAACACTACGATCAGACCGTGGTGGCGAGTATCTTTCTCACGAGTTTGATCAACACCTTAAGGACTGTGGGATTGCCTTACAGTTAACTCCACCTGGAACACCTCAGTTGAATGGTGTGTCCGAACGGAGAAATCGAACACTACTTGATATGGTTCGATCCATGATGAGTCACACCGTGTTGCCTGACTCATTGTGGGGTTATGCTCTTCTGTCAGCTGCTCTAATACTTAACCGAAGTCCGTCTAAAGCTGTTGACAAGACTCCATATGAACTATGGAAGGGAACGGTCCCTAACTTGTCCTTTATACGGGTTTGGGGCTGCGAGGCTTATGTCAAGTGGAGACACGAGGATAAGCTCGGCCCGCGATCGGTCAAGACATACTTTATAGGTTATCCTAAAGGAACACTTGGTCATTACTTCTATTCGCCAACCGAACAACGTGTATTTGTTGCGGCTAGTGCGACATTCTTAGAGAAGGAATTTCTCGAGAATGCAAAGAGTAATAGAACCTTCGAGCTGTCGGAGATTCCAGAACCAAATACCGAGCAACCATTGGAGGAACCAGTTCCTTCAATCCCGTGCGGTGAATATTCCGAGGAACCTAGGAGGTCGGGAAGAGTCTCTATTCCTCCGGACAGATACATTGGTATGGTCGAGGAACATGACATAGATGACATTCTACTCTTAACGAGTAGTGAACCCGCAACCTATAAAGGTGCCATGACTAGTTCCGACTCAAAGCTATGGCTTGAGGCCATGCAATCCGAGATGGACTCCATGTATGAGAACAACGTATGGGATCTTGTTGACTTACCTGCTAAGGTTCGTCCCCTTCAATGCAAATGGCTTTACAAGATAAAGCATTCTGTGGAAGGTCAACAAGATATCTATAAAGCACGACTAGTTGCTAAAGGTTTCACCCAAGTGCCAGGTTTGCACTACGATTAAATTTTTGCAGCCGTAGTCATGCTGCATTCCATTCGGATTATCTTAGCGATTGCCGCTTTTCATGACTATGAAATTTGGCAGATGGATGTGAAAACCGCCTTCTTAAACGGCTTTTTGGAGGAAGAGTTGTACATGGTACAACCCGAAGGTTTCATCGATCCTGAACATCCTAAGAAAGTGTGCAAGCTTAAACGTTCCATTTATGGACTTAAGCAAGCTTCTCGGAGTTGGAATCATCGTTTCGACCAAGCGATAAAAGAAAATGGATTTACTCGATCGGTCGAGGAACCATGTCTATATATCAAGTCGAATGGGAGCAAGATTGTCTTCCTAATATTGTATGTTGATGACATACTCCTGATTGGGAATGACATACCTCTCTTAACTTCGGTAAAAGTATGGTTGAAGAACCATTTCCAGATGAAAGATCTGGGTGAGGCACAAAGAATTTTGGGCATCCGTATCTATCGAGATAGATCACGTCGGATATTATCTCTCGTCGGGAGTCTTACATAGACAAGATCCTAGAGAGATTCAAAGATGACTAACTCCAAAAAGGGGTTTCTTCCTATGGCTCCGGGGGTGCATTTGAGCAAGTCTCGGGCACCAGAGACACCGGAAGAGAAAGAGCGCATGACACGGATTCCTTATGCCTCGGCTATAGGATCAATCATGTATGCCATGATATGCACACGTCCGGACGTGGCATATGCATTGAGTATGACAAGTCGATTCCAACAGCATCCAGGTGAATCACATTGGATGGTTGTCAAGAACATTCTTAAGTACCTACGTAGGACTAAAGATTGGGCATTGACTTATGGAGGCGAACAAAAGCTATGCGCAACCGGATTCTGTGCAGATGCTAGCTTCCAAACGGATCGAGATGACTCGAAATCTCGATGTCGGATTCGTTTTTACTCTTAATGGCGCTGCAGTCATTTGGAAGAGTTCCAAACAAAGTGTTACAAGCAGATTCTACGACTGAGTCCGAGTACTATGCCGCGTCCGAAGCTGCAAAGGAAGCGATATGGATGCGTCGGTTCTTACAAGGACTATCTCGTAGTGCCTAGTTCGAATGACCCGATCACCATCTATTGCGACAACAGAGGTGCCATCTTCCAAGCTAAGGAGCCTAAGTCTAGCAACAAGTCTAGACATGTACAACGGAAAGCTCATCTAATCCGAGATTACGTGAAGCAAAAGGAGGTAGTGATAGAAAAGATTGCTACAGATGATAATATAGCAGATCCTCTCACTAAACCATTACGACAAGATAAGCATGAAGGGCATGTTAATTCCATGGGAATTAAACGTGTTCCTGAGTTGAAGTACTCTTTTATGGATTAGATTCATTCTCTTTTGTACTCTATACGACATCATCGTTTTGATATTTATATATTTTGTTTTTCATGTGGATTTGTACGACAATTTTTGAACACCACAAAGTGAACTGAACAAACATTATATTTTGGTCCTTAATTGCCCACGTGAGTGATAACTAACGGCAATTATTTTGTGACGTTGGTTGATGGTGGGTTCAACGAGCCATAAGTCAAACGGTTGACTGACCAATCACAGAGGCGAGTTATACGGATATCTCGTAGGACAAAATTGTGACAACGACGTGGAGTCCTAAATGTTTTATAACATTCGGTGCCAGGTCGTGGATAGGACCTCCATGGTGATCCTAAGAGTCGATTCTTTTGACTATCGACCGTCTCTTGAGACTAAGGCAGATTTTGGGTGACTTTGGTTTCTTTCTCACGGTCATCCGTAACGGGGGGCCAAGTAGATTTTTTTCGGGTCATTTCATGCCGTGCTTAGATCGCAGAGTCGAGTTGAAGGAAATATTCAGCCTTTATCGTGTACTCGATATTTCTCGGGGCCACTCGAGGAGTCAGAATCGAAATGCATGGCCATGCTCGAATACGAATTCGTTTTATCAGTTAAGTTACTCTCTAGTCGGGGAAACCACTCTAGATACAGATCGATTGTAAAATACGACCTTTGCGGATCCGGATCTGCAAATTGTTTTACATTGAGTGGGAGAAATTTTAAATGGATATGAGAATCGGTTATCGCACATACACTTGTACGGACAAGTGGGAGTTTGTTGAGCCTGGTGTCCTCCGTTAGTGCGGATAACGTCATTGCACGTACACTTGTACGGACAAGTGGGAGCTTGTTGGGGCTGGTGTCCTCTACAGTTAGTGCAATGACATATAAATCTCTAAAAGGATCAAAGGGTATACTTTTGTATTATTATCAGTTGGTCCACGTTTATCAATAACGGTTGGCTTGCTAGATAAGTTTGACGTTATTGTCATACAGATGGCGGTGATCAACTGGTCCCTAAAAGTCACACCTATAGGATACGTTTGAGAGATGGGAAGATGAAAATACAGTCATGTTGATGCCTATTTTGACTAAGCAGTTAGTCGGAGTTATTGACTAATAATTAGTCAAACGCGATGTTGAGATAATTATTTAATACGGATTAAATAATAATGGCTAAGACGAATTAAGCGGTTAATTCGTAAATTGAATATAAACGATTATATTTAATTGATGTATATTGAATTAATTATACAATATTGTCTTTGTCGGACAAGTATTAATATATCGACTGAGTCATATTACTAGTTGATATTTTAATAACCGATAACCGATGACGATTTATAATAAAAAACCCGTCATATACATTTTAGCATTTTGAGTCGGACCACGAGTTAAAAATAAGGAGAAAGTGGAAGCCCACTCCCTCCCTTGTGAAACCCACGGCCGAACCACATGAACAAAAGGAGAGGGTTTCTCTCCTTTTGACCTAAGCATATTCATTTGTACAAAAATTAGGTTTTTGGAGGCATTTTCTCTGAAACCTAGATCTCACATCGAAAACCTCACAAAAACTCTCTCAATATTGCAAGGCAATTAGAGAGTACTTTCTAGCACAAGGGGCATAGTCTCAGACGTTCTTGGGTGCAACGATTAGGAGGAAATCTATATTGATTTCTGTTCTTAGGCCGCATTCACAAAGGACCCGAGGTTGATTCTTATACCTTTATCGTTTCTCTTGTATTTTTCGTTTATGACAATATTCACATGTTAAAGTTACGTTATAGTCCTAAATTTTAAGGGAATTAAAGACAAGTGTTGTACTTTTTCCCTTAATGGGATTGTATATAGTCAAGCTATTTCAATCAATGGTATTTATATTCTAGATACTTGCAACGATGTTTATCATTTAGATAATAAAAGACTCAAAACAGGTGATCCTGATCTATCTTATTTATGGCATTGTCGATTAGGACACATCAATGAGAAACGCATTAAAAGACTAGTGTCGACTGGTGTAATTAAACCTTTTGATTTCGAATCATTTGGTACATGCGAATCTTGTCTTGTTGGCAAGATGACTCGTTCACCTTTTCTAGGAAAAGGATCTCGAGCTAGTGAGTTATTGGGTTTAATACATACCGATGTTTGTGGCCCAATGATCAATCGCTAGAGGTAATTATGACTATTTCATTACTTTTACCGATGACATGAGTAGATATGGGTATATCTACTTAATGAGGTATAAAAGTTAAGCTTTTGATAAGTTCAAAGAGTTTCAGAATGAAGTAGAAAACCAATTAAATAAGAAGATTAAAGCATTACGATCAGATCGTGGTGGGGAATATTTAAGCAATGACTTTAAAGATCACCTTATAAACTGTGGTATTGTATCTCAGTTAACTCCTCTTAGCAGACCACAATTAAATGGTGTGGCTGAAAGGAGGAATCGAACTTTATTAGATATGGTTCGATCGATGATGAGTCAAACAGAGTTACCTAAGTCATTCTGGGGTTTTGCCATTTTATCTGCTGTACAATCACTTAATAAAAGTCCCACTAAAGCAACTAACAAAACTCCATATGAGATATGGAAAGGGAAAGTCCCGAATCTGCGATACATGAAAGTATGGGGTTGTGATGCTTATGTCAAGAGCAAGTTTGACGATAAGCTTGCACCTCGTTCTGAAAAGTGTATTTTTGTAGGCTACCCTAAGGAAACTTGTGGATATTACTTCTACAATAGTAACGAGAACAAAGTGTTTGTGGCTCGTGAAGCTGTCTTTCTAGAAAAAGAATTTATTTCTAGAAGACAGAGTGGGAGAAAATTTGAACTTGACGAAGTTCAAGAGCCACAAACTGATATGACAATACAGGAAGATGTTCCTTCTACGTCTGAATCGGTTATTGTTCCTTCTGAACCTAGGAGGTCAGAAAGGGTTAGTCGCTAGCCTGATAGATACCTTGGTATTATCGAGGAAGATGGTGACTATGAGGTTTTACTTTTAGAATAACATGCAACCCAATTTAATTAACTCTTAATTAATTTTAATGCATTTTTACTCAATTTTATGCCATTTTAAGTTATAAAAAGTGGAAAAATTTAACAAAAATCAAATTTTCGTCCCCTATCATCCTAAGACCAGATTATTTACATGCAAGACTATATTATGTGATAAAACGAATTTTAGTAACATAATATCAATTTTATTAATTTATCTCATAAATTACTAAAATCGTCTTAAGACAACATGCATGTATTTAACAATGCTCTGATACCACTTGTTAGTTATTTAGACCATGTTAATACTCATCTTATGATATTAAAATTACAAATTAATTTAAAGTGGTCTAAATCTACATGCATGCATAAGAATGTATAAAAGAGATGGTATAAAACCAACTCAAGGACTCCTTCCTTGATGTTGTTCTTGTGCTAATGCAATAAGGATGATCCTCCAACACCTTAATTACCAAAGTTGGTAATCTCCTAAGGTGGCACCCAAGATTAACCTAAAATACTACTAAAATTAATAACTAGTTAATAGTAGTAGTAAACTTGTAATTTGTATATTTGATGTACTAATTAATATTATTACTTTGATAATATTATTAGTTGGTATTTATATGTGTTTTATATAAGATGATGAAGAAAAATAAGAAGGAAAAATTGGTCTATGGTAGTTGGAGGAATTCGGCCAAATGAAAACAACAAAGACCAAATTTTTCCTTCAATTTTTCAACCCCTTGAGTTAGTGGAATAACATGGGTATTTATAGGGAAAATGGGAGACAAATATGAGTGGCAAAATGCCACATAATGGACACTTGTTATGTCCTCATAAAACCGGTCCAAGTGGACCAAATATGGCTCCATTTCGGTTTTCGACATTTGCCCCACAAATGCTTATAAGTCTTATATTTAATTATCTTACATAATTAAATATTAATTTAATTATTTAACACTTAAATAATATAAATTAACTACCAATGACCATTTAACTATTAAGTGATCATAAGACTATTTTATCAACATACAATGTGTTAATATTACCCCATTTAGCTAATTTTACAACCTCTGGTAAAATATAAATAGCTAATTAATTCCACCTCAAAACATATACACATATCGCATAAAATTAATTAATTAACAATTAATTAATAAATTCTAATCATTTATTATTTAAATATCTCATAATTAAATAATAAATCTCTTTGTCCCGAGTTCGTAACCCGTCATCAAATAATACATTTATGTGACTAACTAAGAGTCAAATAATACAAGGAATTAATTATCTCGTATCTCATATAAACAATTAATTGATATGACAATACAGGAAGATGTTCCTTCTACGTCTGAATCGGTTATTGTTCCTTCTGAACCTAGGAGGTCAGAAAGGGTTAGTCGCCAGCCTGATAGATACCTTGGTATTATCGAGGAAGATGGTGACTATGAGGTTTTACTTTTAGAAAGTGATGAACCCAAGACCTATAAAGCAGCTATTATGAGTTCTGACTCTAAGCTATGGCTCGAAGCCATGCAATTCGAAATGGATTCCATGTACGATAATCAGGTATGGGACCTGGTTGACTTACCTAAAGATGTTCGACCTCTTCAGTGTAAGTAGATATTCAAGATTAAAAGCGGCATGGATGGACATAAAGATGTCTACAAAGCTAGATTGGTTGCAAAAGGTTTCACTCAGGTTCATGGTTTACACTATGATGAAACTTTTGCACCAGTTGCTATGCTTAGATCTGTTCGGATAATGTTAGCGATTCTTTGCATTTCATAATTATGAGATATGGCAAATGGATGTCAAAACCGCTTTCCTGAACGGGTTTCGGAAGAGAGAAGTGTTCATGACACAACCCGAGGGTTTTGTGGATCCTAAAAATCCTAACAAAGTATGCAAACTTAAGAGATCCATTTATGGTCTTAAGCAAGCGTCAAGGAGTTGGAATCATCGTTTTGATCATGTTATTAAACAGAATGGTTTTTCTCGAAGTGTTGAGGAACCATGTTTATACATGAAGTTTAGTGGGAGTAAAGTTGTTTTCTTACTTCTTTATGTGGACGACATATTACTCATTGGGAATGATGTAGATATGCTTGCTTCTGTTAAGAAGTGGTTGGGAAATCACTTCCAAATGAAAGATTTGGGAGAAGCTCAGCGCATCTTGGGTATCCGGATCTATAGGGATAGATCCAAAAGTATATTAGCATTGAGTCAAGAAGCCTATATCGATATGATTCTTGACCGATTCAATATGAAAAACTCAAAGAGAGGTTTTCTACCTATGGGCAGTGGGATCACTTTGAGTAAGTTACAGTGTCCTACTGAGCCTAAGGATATTGAACGCATGAAATTGATTCCCTATGCTTCCGATGTTGGATCGATCATGTATGCTATGATGTGTTCTCGTCCTGATGTCTCGTATGCTTTGAGTATGACGAGTCGTTTTCAGAAAACTTCAGGTGAGAGTCACTGGATAGCCGTCAAGAATATTCTGAAGTACTTGAGAAGGACTAAACATTCATTCTTAGTGTTTGGAGGAGAATCTGAATTACGTGTAAGAGGTTATACGGATGCCAGTTTCCCA
Organism: Silene latifolia; assembly: GCF_048544455.1. Classification (NCBI taxonomy): domain Eukaryota; kingdom Viridiplantae; phylum Streptophyta; class Magnoliopsida; order Caryophyllales; family Caryophyllaceae; genus Silene; species Silene latifolia. Next base: position 89,538,998 of record NC_133529.1, read on the forward strand.
ACCGATAGGGATGATTTGAAATCCCAGGCTGGTTTTGTCTTTTTGTTGAACGGAGGGGCGGTTTTCTGGAGAAGTTTCAAAGAGTCTGTGACTGCTGATTCTACAACGGAAGCTGAGTACATTGCAGCCTCTGAAGCTGCAAAGGAAGCTGTTTGGATTAGGCAATTTTTAGAGGGACTGAAAGTAGTTCCGACCGCCGAGGATCCTATCACTTTGTATTGTGATAACAGTGGGGCTATTTTTCAAGCAAAAGAGCCCAAGTCTAGTAACAAGTCTAGGCATGTACTTAGGAAATTTCATGTAATTAGAGATTTAATCGAAAGAAAAGAAATTACAGTTTGTAAGGTTGGGACAACTGACAACATCGCTGATCCTTTAACCAAGCCCTTGTCTCAAGCTAAACATGATAGTCATGTAGTTTCGATGGGGTTGAGACGAATGCCAGAACTGTTGTAAATTATATGATATGTAATAATCAAAATATTGTATTTATTATTTCATATATGATAAGTTGCATTTATCGTTATATTCAGTTTTATGTCTGAATTTATATACTTTATTTTCTCCAAATAGGTTGTAAAGACAATGTCGAACCCTATTAAGTGAACTGGATTCACATTGTATTTTGTCCCTAGTTACTTAATGAGGTGACGTCTCGGAGTGACTAGATTGTAAGGCGATAGATGACAGGTTCGACTGTCATATGGTCATAGTGATGACTGGTCGATTACATAGGCATATTGTGAGACAATTTGTCGGACAGTGACCGTTTATAGAGTCCTTTTGTTGCTAGGTCGTGGCGAGGACTTCTATTTATTCCTTCGAGTCAATTCTTTAGACTGGTGACTATTTGTCTGAGTTGGTACGGTTTTTCGGTGGCTTTGGTTTTTGTTCTAGGTCGCACCGTAAAAGGAGGCCGATGAGCATTTACTGGGTCATTGTGATCTCAGATCGAACGAAGAAAATAGGTCAACAGGATTGTCCTTTTAAGTCATATTTTATCTCAAGGCCACTCGAGGAGAGATGACTGTGAATGCGTGGCCACGCTTGGATGCGATCTATAGTAGATTATCCGGTTAGACAGTCATTCTCCTGATCGAGGAAACCACTTTATGATATGATCACGTGCAAGAACGACCTGAAAGACATCTTGCATTGAGTGGGAGATATTATTGGACAAGAGAATTGGTAACGCACACTTGTGTCAGACAAGTGGGAGATTGTTGGAGTAGTGTCCTCCACAATGAGTGCGTTTACATATTAAATCTCGTAAAAGGAATATCGGGGATTTATTTTATTTATTTGTCAGCTGGTCATCGTTAATCGGTAATGATTGGCTGACTAGAGTTTGACATTATTGTCGTGTGACGGCGGTGATCAGCTGATCCCTTGAGGTCACACCTATAGGATGACGCCCAAATAGAATAAATTAATTGTTTGTATGAGATACGAGATAATTAATTCCTTGTATTACTTGACTTTTAATTAGTCACGTAAAAGTATTATTTGATGACGGGTTACGAACTCGGGACAAGGAGATTTATTATTTAATTATGTGATATTTAAATAATAAATAATTAGAATTTATTAATTAATTGTTAATTAATTAATTTTATACGATGTATGTATTTGTTTTGAAATGGAATTAATTAGCTATTTAATTTTTACAAGAGGTTGTAAAATTAGCTAAGTGGGATAATATTGACACATTGTATGTTGATAAAATGGTCTTATGATTACTTAATGGTTAAGTAGTTATTGGTAGTTAATTTGTATTATTTAAGTGTTAAATAATTAAATTAATATTTAATTATGTAAGATAATTAAATATAAGACTTATAAGCATTTGTGGGGCAAATGTCGAAAACCGAAATGGACTCAAATATGTCCACTTGACCGATTTTTTGAGAGGACAACAAGTGTCCATTAAGTGGCAATTTCCACTTAGTTTTGTTCCCCATTTTTGCCTATAAATACCCACTTAATCACACCATTTCTTATGTTTGGAAAAATTTGAAGAAAATTTGGTCCTTTTTGTGTGCTTTGGCCGGTTTACCTTCATCACCAAGAGATCAACTTTTCTTCTTATTTTGTTCATCATTTTCATCTTAAAACATATATAAAAACTAACTAATAATATTATCAAAGTAATAATATTAATTAGTACATCAAATATACAATTACAAGGTTACTACTATTATTAACTAGTTATTAATTTTAGTAGTATTTTGGGTTATTCTTGGGTGCCACCAAAGGAGATTACCTATATTGGTAATTGGCGTTCTTGGAGGATCATCCATAGTTGCATAGCTCAAGAACTATAAAGGTAGGAGACCTTTATAGTGCCCATATTTTGCCTTATAGCAATGTAAGGAACTTTTTTCTTAAGTTGGTTTAATACCATCTTTTATACATTTTATTTGCATGCATGTAGATTTAGACCACATTAAATTAATTTGTAATTTTAATATCATAAGATGAGTATTAATTTGGTCTAAATAACTAACAACCTCTACCTCCTTGTGCATCATATCATATAGGAGAGTATTAGCGGTTCTTTGATAGGTTGCTCCGGCGTTGATGAGGCCGAAAGGCATGACCGTGTAGCAATATGTACCCCACTGTGTAGTGAACGCAGTCTTGTGCATATCTTCCTTAGCCATCTTAATCTGGTTGTACCCAGCATACCCATCCATGAATGATAGGAGAGCGTGCTCGGCGGTATTGTCCACCAGAATGTCAACACGTGGCAAAGGGAAGTCGTCTTTTGGACTCGCCTTGTTCAGATCCCTGAAGTCGACGCAAACCCGAATTCTCCCGTCTTTCTTCGGTACAGGAACAATGTTAGCCACCCAATCAGAGTATTCAGACACTTTGATGAACCCTTGACCTTGAATTTGTTTGTCCACTTCTTCCTTGATTTTTAGGGCCCACTCAGGACGCATCAGGCGTAGCTTCTGTTTCACAGGTTTAGCCCCGGGTTTAATGGGTATCCGGTGCTCTGCAATTTCTCTGTCAATCCCAGTCAGATCTCTGTAAGACCAGGCGAATACGTCCTTGTATTCGTGGAGGAGGTCAATGAACTGTTGTCTTTTCGAGGGGTCCAGGGTTGTCCTTATCCTAAGTTCTTGAGGTGTATTGTTGGTTCCTACGTTAATAGGCTCGGTCTCCTCAATGATGGGGGTTCTGGTTTCCCGCTTGTCAAGTTCTTTGGCTAAGTGAGGTGGGTAGTCACTCAAGTCAAATTCCTCATAATCATTGTAATTGCATTGCGATTAAATTGAGACGAGTCATAAGCAAACTTAGCGTTCATTAAGTTGACACGAGCGAAAAGCTCGGAAAGGACGGACATCTCGTGGTCGGTCGAGGCGACAGACGAGAGGAAGTGGCCCCTAGAACAGCTCCAGGTTGTCACCTTTCATGGGAGTGGGGGTGACCTTAGTAGACTCGGCCCACGAATCACCCACGACTTTGTGATAAAACAGTGGGAAGGGGACCTTGACTGGGACATCCGGAGTGTTAGGAGCAATAACAGACTCTGACTCCGACTCAGACTCAGACCCGGATCCTTCTTCACTTCCCTCCTTGAACATAGGACCTTCTCCAGTTGTTATCTTGAGAATGCGGCCTTGGCGATCGGTCCATTTGATGGTTTTCCTCCAGCCTTGGGTAGCCTTCTCCGGGTCAGTATCGGAGATCAAGGCGGTTGGATCAAACTGATTGTCTTTCAGGGCGATGTTGATAATGTCCTCATAGTCGAGGCGTTTGATGTTGTCTTCCCCCAAAGAGGAGTGTGACAGCTTGTCCGTCAAGGCATGGTGACGGTTTGGACTCAGTTGATGCAGCTTCGATGTTGTCGGGGATAAAGTAGCAGTCCTGGAAGACTTCCACTCCCGGGTATCTAGTCTTCGCCACAGAGTCATAGATTGGTTCCGGAAAACCGTGGTAGAGTTCACACTCTCCCTCGGGGACAAAGTATCCGTTGAGAGTCAGGTGGTAGGGACGGAGGATGACTCCGTGCTTCTTGCGTTTTCGGATTAGGAGGTTCATCTCCCGGATATCTTCATTGGTAGGTTCGTATCCTAGTCCAAAGGGAATGTTGGGGACCTTAGCCTGTTTCAAGGGAGGCAATGGGTCCTTTAGTGGATTGAGCGACAAACCCGGGAAATAACCCTGACGCATCATGATACGGTTGATCGTGAGGTTGGAGAACGGGTCACACTCAGAGGTCGCTGATTCATCAGTTATGGCGTTCACGGCTTGGAAGCCCCACATTTGATTGTCGTCCTCCTCAATGGCTTGGGAGGCTACCCCCCTTCTCATAACTGCTTTGATTGGGGAAGCGGGGATCGTGATCGTTTTCCCGTTGAAGGGGACCCTGATCTTTTGGTGGAGCGTTGATGTGACCGCCTTGACGGCGTGAATCCAGGGACGTCCCAGGAGCATGTTGAAGGATGCGTCGATGTCGACCACTTGAAAACGGTTTGTCTTTTGGTGGCCGGTTGCGACGGTCAAAGTGACTAGCCCGGCGACCTTGCGACGAGTGTCGTCGTAGGCGCGTACTCCTTGATTCGTTGGGATTAAATCGGATTCCTTGATACCCGGCACTGTGGGCGATTTTAAGAGGAATGACATTCACGGCGGAACCGTCATCCACGAGGACCATTGGTATATTTTTTCGGGAGACATTGTACGGTGATGTACGGGGCCAGGTTATGATTGGCTCCGAACAGAGGATATCCTTGTCGGAGAAGACGACCAGGGTTACTCGGATCGGGCGTCTCTCGTCATGTGTGCCACTATTTCTTCGGGGAAGAGGTGGAGGGCACGATTAATTTTCCCAAGGCCTGCAGCAAGGCCTGTCGGTGCTCAAAAGACGTTGCGATCAATTGCCAAATTGAGATTTCGGCCCTTGCTTTCTGGAGCTGTTTCAGGATTGAGTTCTCGGGAGCCTTTGGTTGAGTGTCCACTTCCGGGACGATTTGGTCATTCGTTGATGGAACGACCGCTGGGTTGCTCGGATTCTGATAGGGACGTCCGGACCGGGTGAGGTGTCCGATTTCCTTCGTCCGCTTTTCCTTCCCCGGGATGACATAGACATCCTCAACATCATCCCGCCATATGCCGTTAATTTCAGGGTCTCGAGGATACCTTGGAGGGGTATTCCTCGGTGGGTAGTTCTTGTGGGGGATATTTTTGTGAGGGCGATTTTTATGGGGGTAGTTATTTGAGGGTAATTTTCGTGAGGTCTATGCCAGAATGGTCGCGGGAGCAATCCATCCTGGGGTGGGTAGTTTTGAATGCTTGGGGAATTCTCCCTCGGACGCGGTGTTGGGGGATTGAAGATGAGTCGCGGTAGGCGTCGTCGAGTCGGGTGATTCTCTCAGAGAGGCTGGCTATGGCCTCTTAAACTTGCTGAAACATAGTGAGCATGGTGGCAGCACTGAACACGAACACTCCGTCTGAAGGATCCTTTTCCAGATCATTCACCTCGTCGTCAATTGGCAAGATGAGATGAGAGCAGTCTAGGGTCGGCTCATCGTCGGAGATGGCGTGAATTCCTAGGGGATTCGTCTTGTTGTTCGGCTTAGTTGGTAGGGGTATAGGCAAATCTCCCTTCTCAATCATGTCTTGAATGAGGTGCTTGATTTTGAAGCAATTTTCGGTATCATGCCCTTTCCCTCGATGATACTGGCAGTAGGCGTTGGGGTTCCAAAATCGGGACTTCTTGGCGTCGGTCGAGTCCGGGGTGGGTCCGATCGGTTGTACCTTCCCTTGGTCCATGAGCCTTTTCAGGGCACTTGCATAAGTCGACCCTATGTTGGTGAACACTCTCTGGGGGCGCTCGGTCTTCTTAGCAGATGGTTCGACGAGGTTAACCTCATCAATCTTGTTTGTCTGACCGTAAGGGCGAGATCCGGTTGAGGTGGATCCTGGTAACCCCGCCCGGTGGTCTTTGCTAAGACACCCTTTCGGAGGTCGTCCTCAATACGTGTCCCCAGAATCTGCAGATCTTGAAAAGTTTTGATATTCTGATACCTCAGTAGGTTGGCATAAACCGGGCGGAGGTTGTTGACAAAATTTTCCACCAGAGTTGATTCACTCGGCTTACTGACCAACTGAGTACTCACCCTCCTCCAACGGGTTAGGAACTTAGTGAATCCTTCCTTGTCGTTTTGGGTTAGCACCTCGAGAGTACGGGTGTTGGCCTGGATTTCGACGTTGTCGGCATACTGTTTGGCAAACTCAACTGCGATCTCATCCCATTGGCGAGGAATCGGCTCCAGAGAGGATGGGAAGATCCTGGTAAAGAGCTCCTGTTTGACCCCCTTAATGGCCATGTAGTCTTTGAAAGCACGGATGTGGTTGAGTGGGTCCTCCACTCCCTTGAACTTAGGCACATCGGTCGGGGTGAAGTTGTCGTAACTTGGTCCCCAACGAGTTCGAACCTTCGGTTATTTTCAAGGTGGATATTGTTGCCCGGGCTAGGAGCATTCTTCCAAGAGTTTGACCTCTTCCCGATTTCGATCGAGAGGTGGGGTATTATGTTCCCCAATTTCCTTGTTCTCGAGGGCGTCGATACGAGTCTCGACGCGATCCAGGGTGACCTTAAGAGCGGTGAGCGGTGGCTAGCGATCGGTTGTGACATCTCTCCGTTGTTATCATTGTTGTTGTGGTTGACTGACGAAGTTGAAGACGGGGCCATGGCTCTGAGGCAGAAAAACGGCTCACATTATAACTCAATCCGACACGGTTCCAAAACTGAACGCAGACAACACAGAGGACGAGACGAAGATCGACTCAACAAGACGGGGTGACCGTGTGTGGTCCCTCGGTGCTGACTCGATTTATAACGTGACGGTGTTGACCGAACCTTTGACACGAGTCCTACATAACGGCGTGACGCCACTGGACGGGTCTCGTGGTGAGACGACTCATAAGTAAAGACCCATAAGTACGTTTGCTTTGACTCGATAGACACGAGGCGGAATTGGAATGGTGGACTGAAGTTTTCGAAAATAGGAATTTTCAAAAAGATTCATTTGTCGCTTTATGGACGGCTTCCAAAGATAGAAATCTCCGCAAGTCGATCAGTTGAAAGGGGTTGTCTTAAGTTTATTTGCAAAATACGGTTTAAGTTTGAGTCGGCTCGGAAAACAGTGTGTTGCTTCCCAAGACGGTTTTGAAATTCAAAATTGTATGTTTTGAAAATCGAGTTTGAAAAGTTTGAAAAGGTCTCGGGGACGGTGCATGGTCCTCGGGATCTCGGAAGTGTCTCGAGAAAAGGGTGTGTGCTTTTCTCGGGTTTTGAAAGAGCCAATGTCGGCGCGAAATGGGTTAAAATCCGTGTCTAGACGCGACGATTATAACGGCGTAAAAAAGTGATTTGAAATGGTTATACAAAACCGGGTTTGAAAATCGTCATTATGACGGCCTAGAAAGGCGTGTTGAAATGGTTATACAAAACCGGGTTTGAAAATCGTCATTATGACGGCCTAGAAAGGCGTGTTGAAATAGTTATAAAAAACCGGGTTTGAAAATCATCATTATGACGGCCTAGAAAGGCGTGTTGAAATGGTTATACAAAACCGGGTTTGAAAATCGTCATTACGACGGCCTAGAAAGGCGTGTTGAAATGGTTATACAAAACCGGGTTTGAAAAATCGTCATTATGACGGCCTAGAAAGGCGTGCATCGGTCGGCGAAAGACCGACGTTTGAAATGGCCATTATAACGGCGCAAAGAGGTGTTTTTTGAAAGTTTGAAAATGACACGGAAGGACTTATGATCAAATAGCACATAAGCACTCACAGTTCATTATATTATGCATCATGCTGACACGGGTTTTATCTTAGAAGGGTGGGTTACACACCAAGCAATCAAACCCCGATTTGCGAGAGGGATACCAATCCAAACAAAATGTGTAAGGAGGGTGTCCTAGCCTCGTGCTCGAAGGTGATGAAAGCTCTTTGACGAAACAAAATGTGTAACGTCAATGGTATGCTTGACTCAATCGGGATTCGAAACGCGGGGATGAGAAAACTCACGCCGACAGGACGAGCCAATTGGTCGAAAAGGGTTAGGTTGTGGGCCCGGACAAGGAAACCCGACCGTGACCATAATATCAATTAATGCATTCCAACCAAGACCTCGTTCGAGTCTCACCATCTAGGGATCACAAAGACGTAAGTGTCCTAGTTATCCCCAGCGGAGTCGCCAATCTGTGGACATGGGCCACGTCCCGGTCTGTGGATTTGGGGACGCCTACCGGTCTGTAGTCACGGGCCACCTGCACGCCAAGCCGATCTGTTGGTCATGCAGCGGTCTTTTGAAAGCCACGCTCGGCGGCGTAAAAATGCCTTCGACCGGATCGTTTTAGATCGGTCGGTTTCGTCTCGGTAAGGGTCTCGAAATGATTAGAGATGTTCGGAGTCGCCACCAAGCATTTGTGGGATGCCTAGAACCCGTTCGAATTCCACTTTATACCTCGGTCAAATCGAAGCACAAAGCAGCGTTTGACATAGGTACTAAAGATAAGGAAATCGTCCCTCTTTAGCATCCTATCTCTAGAATGACTCTCGTACGCCCTGGATAAGGTCGTCCACTATCCAAAGTTTCTGAGTAAGAGGTGAAGGTACGTATTGGGAAGCCCTTTAATCAGACACCCGATCCCGCCGGCGTTTAGCGGCCTCTACTGATCGATCTTGGTTGGTTGAATGCAAAAGTTGATAAAACGGTTTAAATGCATGAATGCGCATCCAATAATTTAAACCTAACATGTGAGAGCTTTCTAAGTCGGTTTGATTTAATCCAAGTATCAAGTATAAGATGTCGAGTTGGATTAATGGTTGATTTGCATGCAAAACGGAAATTAAACATCCATTTACCGTATTAGGTTTAGGGTGCATAACATGATCCATTTGTCTTAGTATGGCATTTTGCAAATATGGTTTTGAATAATCGAATAGTCATCTGATCCGTCCTATATCCGGGTTAACCGGAGTCGGGATCGTCCTAGACTAATCTTTGAACGAACAGTGCCCTGTGGCGACGGCTATAAGAGGCGCGAGCGGCCGGCGGTGTAAGGGGCCTCCCTCTGGTTTTGAAAATGAGAAAGAAAAGGCCTGCTTGAGGCGCGGGTTAGCCAACGGTTGTATGCCGTGTTCTGACTGTTTAGAAAACGTTATAAAACGTGTTGAAAATGGGTATTTGAACCCGATTTGATTTGAAGGGGTCGTTTTAGACCGCATTTGTTGATTTGAAGAACTAGACTCGAATAATCATCATTATTTGATAATATTCGGTGTCGGGTTCGATTTGACAAACTTGACATGAATAGTTTTGAAAATGATTATGGACTAGTTGTTTTAAGTCCATTTTGAATGTAATTAGTCGATACTCATCATCGTACCCGGGTTAAAATCCGGCATGGTATGTAGAACCAAGGATGATTTCGTGTTGGTGACTAATATGTTTGTTTGAAAACATGAAGAAATGAAATAAAAGGCTTTAAAATACTTTTTAAATGTCATTAACCAAATATTATCACCGAAACACGGATTTAACCGTCATGGTATGAAGAACCAAGGGTGAAAAATGCTTTATGGTTAAAACATGTGAAATGAAACAAAAAGGTTTCGAAAATACTTGAAATGGTAAAAACCGATTACAAATATCAAAAATAGATTAAGGGAAATGACGAGAACAAACACGGTTGATCTCTGGTCTGAGTACCCCATTTAGGCGCGAGCCAGTTGGCGACCTAAGGGGCTTCTGCCTCGGACCAAAAATCGGTTTTGGCTCGTTTATTCCATGTTTTGGTTCATGTTATGCATGTTTTAGCATGTTAGAGTCATGAAACAAATGAAAACATAATAAAAGAGGATTTTTACACCCTCATACTTACATGTTTGGTTATGGCGAGTGACCGACGTAAGTGTAACAACTCGTTTGATCGGAAAAAACTCGGTTTAAAACCGTTTTGGAAAGTAAAAGAGTGTTTTAAATGTTTAGTGATGGTGTAGTGGTCGAAGTGGTCGGTCAAGTGGTTTAATGCACGATGACGGTACCAAACAACGTGTAAGGCTCGTGTTTACGATCGGTAGGTCGTAAATACGCGTCGGATTGTGACTTAAGAAGTCGAGTCGAGAATTTTAAGGGAGAAAAGAGGGGGCGGACACTCGCGTAAGTCTCAAATGGGTGGCATTTGAGGGGTATTTATAGGAGAATGAGTGGTTGTGTGAGTTTTGAGCGACGTGGCCACCTGGGCTGCTCAAAGAGGCGCGAGCCACGTCGCGGGTCTTCGAGCTGTGTTGTCGCTTTCGCAATCATGATTTGTTCTATCCTAGGTTTTGTAGTCACATGTTTGGTACTTGACCAACATGAATCCGGGAAAACTTAGCATAGAAGGTTTGAGATATTTTGGTTTTTGTGTTTGACTCGATTTGACTCGTTGTTGGAGTCGGGATTTGAATTTTCGAGTCGGTTTTTGGTCCGGTGTCGGTTTTGACTCTAGTTAGTGTCATCGCGACCCCGTCGCCGTGCATTAAACACTCCAGGTATTTTTGAAATGTTTTGAAATGTTTTGTTTTCGAAATCGTTTTAAGTTTTCCGACGTAAAGTTGTACACAAACTGTCGATCAAACGCTGCGATCCCAAAACATGTTGTAGTCCGATAATCATCGGGTGTTTGTTGGAGTCTCAGCAGATACTGGGTATCTACAAAAATTCCCTACTTTGAGTTCAAATAACTCTATTTGACTTTACAATCGTTCTTTCTTATATCAAATAAGATGTGATATTTAGTCATAAAAGCATAAGGGAGAATCAAATTCATAGCTTATGAACTCATTACAATGATCCAATCGTTGTAGTTCTTTTATGATCAATTTAAGTCAATACAATTTATGTTTTTGATGTAAATAGTGTATAATGATAAGTTTTAAAACAAAGAAATTCCATAAAACGAGTGACTTGGGTTGAAAACCAAGTCACCAAAATTCAAATACAACCATTATCTTTGAAAACAAAAGGAAATAAATTAATTCCCATGTCAAACAAGGAAATTATAAGAAGTTCTAAAATAACATTTCAAAATACAATAATAAAGAGAAGACAATCAAAATAAGGGCCAAGCTTCCATAGGTCTTCCACTATGGGCGGCTACTCTAGCTTCCCTTGAAGAGCCTCCTTAGGCTTGCTTGTCTTTGCCTTTGTCTTTGCTCGGATGCCCTTAAATACAATTAAAAAAGGGTAAGAATCACAACTTGTATCCAAATACCAAAGTTGAGATTGAAATCAAAACATGAATGATAAGGATTAATATATATTACCTACTGGAACAATCTTTCCAGTTTTGAGATCTCCTAGATACTTCGGGCAATTCCTCTTCCAATGTCCTACGCCATTACAATAATGTCATTTGTCCTCGGAAGTAGCACCTCTTTTGGAAGAGTTTTTCTCAATATCTTTTCCTTTTCCCTTGAAGGGAGTGGGCTTCTTACTCTTGCTTTCACTCTTTTTAAAAATCCCTTTGCTCTTATTGTTAATAACGAGCACATCCTTGGTTGAGCTAACATTTAGACCCATGTCTCTCTCGGCTTGCACAAGCATTTTGTGCAACTCATGGAGAGTATTCCTCATATTTTGCATATTATAGTTTACCCTAAACTGTACATATGGTTTGATTTTGTTCAAGGAATGTAGAACTCGGTCTATAACGAGTGTTTCGGGAATGTCGACCCCTTGCATTTTAAGGGTCTCAACAAGCTCAATCAACTTGAGCACATGAGGGCTAACCTTTTGGCCCTCTTTGATGTTGATCTCGAAAAATGCGGAGGCCGCCTCATATTGGATGATCCTTGGAGCTTGCGAAAACATGGTCACAAGCTTGGTGTAGATCTCATAGGCGGTGCTTATCTTAATAGCACTCCTTTGGAGATCGGCTTCCATAGAGAAAATCAAGACGTTCTTTATTGAGGCCGATTATTTTAGGTAAGCCTCATAGGCTTGCCTTACGGTGGGGGTAGACCTAGTAGTAGGTGCAGCGGGAGCGGCTTCGGTAAGGTAACGAAGCTTGTCGTCACCTTCCACGGCCAAGCGGAGTTGCGCGTCCCAATCGGCGAAGTTAGACCCATTCTTTTCAAGTTTACATCGATCCATAAAGGATCGGAGCCAAGAAGCATTGGTGAGTGGTGGAGCGGTTGCGCTAGTTGAAGCGGATGAAATAGGAGTTGTCATTGCCTAATTAATCAAATTGACTACAAAATAGAAAAATGAAGGAATCATAAACATTTATCGTTTTAATAAATCTTGCAAACATTTTAAACAAGTCTAACATTTATATAGTGACCTCTACCCAACTATAATAAATGATTTCGAGATCCATCTTTATACAAATATGGGTACGGGGAAACCGATACATCCCATACTTATGTAAATTTGGTGAATTAACTCTTTAATTGATTCTACTTTAGAACTCTCGGTCGATGTTTTTCATAAAACCCATCTCTAGCCCCGGGACATAAGACTAGTCATAATATCCCGTTGAGACCAACCAAATTTCGTGTGTAATAACGTTTTAATACCCCACTTACCCAATGAAAAATGAAAGCACCCCGGGAAAACCGAACCTACCCCAAATGTCACGGGGATTCATGGGTCCTACCCCAAATCGCCCTATTTAAACTTATATCGTAAATATAACCCGGTTTTATGGATATTCGTGATCTTTAACTTATTAAAATCGCAAAATAATACTAAAGTCAAATTTTAGTCCAAGTAAATATAACCTTTTGGGACTCAAAAATTAGTTATCACTCAATTTTTGACAATAATTCAACTCGATTTAACATTTATGCTCATAATTGACCTTAAAATCATAACTTTTATGAAATAAATCCAAATTAAATTACATAATTTCAAAATTTGAATTCTAAATTTTGTGAACATTCTGTATAATTTCCATGACACTCATAATGTAAAAAATCAAGGTTAAAATTTTCGAATTTATTTCGAGAAAAATATAGTTGCGATTTATCGGTTTTATCAAATAAAACATCTAAAGCATATGAAAATTAATCTAATCAATGTTCTAACTTTATATCTGATATGTGGAATATAAATGCAACCTAAAATAATTTTCTCATGCCATGTAATTCATTTTAGCTATTTTTGCTAAAAATAGTCACTATTTATGTCATTTTTACACTAAAATTCATAAATCATGCAAAATGAATCGTGTTCATCTCAAATTTTACACACAGTGAGTAAAATATGCATGTGACAACATATTAAAATTTCATGGCCCGTTTCAAAGATTAACTATTTTTAACCATTTTACCTCCATTTATTCCATTTTTATCACATAAAAATCATAAGTCATGCATAATAAATCAAATTTATACGAAATGTTACATACAATAAGTAAAATATGCACGTGAGGTCATATAAAAATTTCAAGGTCAGAAACTAAGTCTAACTATTTTTAGCATTTTAAATACCATTTTACTCATTAAAATATAATAAAATTACTAAAAATCATTAAAATGAGCAATAAAATACCATAAATCATCCAAATGACCTAAATAAATTTTAGGACCAGAATACACAACATGCAAAATGATTTCGTGATATTATCTAATAAATCACAAAATTTTAGTTTTATTTAAGTTACTATAACTCGAAAAAACTATAAATCGATTATGCATGCAACATCCTATGCTCTGATACCAATTGAAAGTTTCATAAACCCCTATTAGACTCTTCTAATAATGTATAAATTAACTCATTAATTTAGTGATGCTAGATCTAGTTGCATGCATAACAAAATAATGAAATAAGAAAGAAAATCGAGTTTTCTTACATTGTAGTATGGTTCGAAATAGGGCACCACAAGAGACTCATTCTCTTGTAATTCTTGAGCTATTAATAAAATGGATGATCTTCCAAGACCGAGTATTCAAACTAGAATACCTCCTTTAGTGAGCACCCAAGATTAGCACAAAGATTACTACAAATATTAACTAGACAGTTGTAGTAATATACCCTTAATAATATTATTACTACTTTAGTAATGATCTTATAATATCATCATATTATTTTGGAGAGATTTTGTTTAGAGAGAATAGTGAGAAATTAGGAAGACCTAGGAATGAAAAATGAACCACAAAATGCTCTATTTAGAGCTCCCAAAGCCGGCACCCTTAGGTAAGTGGGTGGGTTTCCTTTTTCCTTTTTTATTCCATGCTTTTTAGGTAGTCTAGACTAGCTAGGGTGTGATTAATAAGGTTATTCATCATTGTGTTTTTAGCATCTTCCAAACACAAGAAGACAAAAACCAATGGACTCCCTATGCCCTCTTAAAACCGGTTATGGGGGCTTGTAGGATCCATTTTGATTTTCGACATTTGTCCCGTAAATGCTTATTAACCTCGTGTTTAATTATCGCGCATAATTAAATATTTAATTTGTCGTAAAACAATTATGTGACAAATTAACGGACGATGTATGTATTCTCAACTTGTTGAGTATATTTTATCGTCATCACATCAAATAATGGGTACTACGATGCCCATTTTAATTAATTTACAACTTTTTGTAAATTTAATTAACTACCAACCTTTATCTCAAAATATTTATAAATCTCATTTATAATTATTAGTTCTAAGCTTATAACAAATATTTAACTCACATAACTCAATTTGTATAAGGGATTAATTAACTTGTATCAAATACAAATAATTACTTTTCCATTTGTACGTCATCCTATAGGTGTAACCGAAGGGATCAACTGATCACCACCGTCAAACGACAGTAATGTCAAACTCTTTTTTTTTTTTGGTGAAATGTAAGAATAATATTAAAATCAAAAGAAATATACAAGGAGATGTACCAAAGTACAAATCAAGATAAATAAAAACATTACATCCAAAGTATCCCACAATTCCATTTTCTCAACCAAGCTCTATCCTTACTACAAATGCTGCTGCCTATCTTGCTTAGGATTCTCGTTTTAGCTTCAGCAATGATCTTTTCAGCCAGCTTAAGAGGAGGAGTAAGCACTGCATTTAATCTTGCGTTATTCCTTTCAAACCAAATATGGTAATGACAGAAGGTCCAAATCTGACAGTGCACTTGCTGTTTCAGACCTTTCATATTGTTGCCATTGAGCCCAGTCTTGCCATTGTAACATCAACACGAAATCCACACGATTGTTTAATCTCCATCAGGACTCTCTTACTATACTCATACTGAAAAAATAGATGCTCTTGAGTCTCAGTTGAGTTCTCAAAGATACAGTAATGCTGCTCTTGATAGTAACCATAAGAGAACAATTTAGCTCTAGTATTAAGACCATTGTTCATGGATATCCACGTGATAAGGGAGTGTTTAGGGAGATTCCATGAATTCCATACAGCAGGTGCCCAATTCTGAGGAGCAGCTTTATGTCTTAGCCATTCATAGCAGCGCCTGATAGTGAAGCCAGCACCATCAGGGGTCCATTGATCCTCAACAAAAGCATCCTTGATCATGTCTTTAACCTTACAGACATTTTTCCAAGACCAAGCTACATCAACAGGAGGTTTATAATCATGCCAGCTCCTACCCTTGATATGAACCTGATTGACCCACCTAATCCAAAGCCTATCAGCTTTACAGTACAGCCAGTCAACTAGCTTGGCCACAGATGCAATGTTCCATACAGCAGTCCTTTTAATTCCTAACCCACCTTCTTCCTTTGGAAGAGTGACCTTGTCCCATCCCACAGAGGGGACTCTGTGATAAACAGCTGAACCATCCCAGAGGTAGTTCCTGCAAACTGCCTCAATGCGTTTAACAACACACTTTGGAATAAGGAAAATACCAGACCAGTAGTTATGAAGTGTGTTCAAGACTGAATTAATCAATACAAGTCTGCCAGCATAAGACAGTTTTTTAGATCCCAAGCTACGGATTCTATTAACCATTTTCTCCACCAAAATATTGCACTCAATCTTGGTTAATCTGGTAGCTTGTACAGGCACCCCTAGGTATCTAAAAGGCATGGAGCCTTCAGTAAACCCTGTGACCTGCTGGATGTCATATTTAATAGCTTGAGCTACTCCATTGTAATACACCTCAGATTTGGAACTATTCATTGACAGGCCAGAAGCTTTAGAAAAAGAAGAAAATGCTCTCATCATCAGCATTATGGACTGAATATTACCTTTACAAAACATCAACAGATCAACAGCAAACATTAAGTGATTCAATTTGAGATTCTTGCAAAGAAGATGATACTGGAACGACCATTTATCAGTAGCAAAGTGCAACATCCTGGATAAGTAATCCATACACAAGGCAAAGATAAGAGGTGAGGTAGGACCCCCTTGTCTAAGACCCCTCTTACCTCTGAAGAAACCAAAGCAACTTCCATTTAAGTTCAGAGAATAGGAAGTGGTTTGAATACAGCTCATGAATTTTTGGGAGAATTCTGTGGGAAAACCCATACCATCAAGCAATTATGCCACAAAACTCCACTCAACTGTATCATAAGCTTTTTGCAAATGAATTTTGAATAAGCATCTTGGAGAGACAGCTTGCCTGTTATACATCTTGACAATATCTTGGCAGATTAGTACATTCTCAATAATGGACCTGCCTTTGATAAAAGTTCCTTGATTCTCACTAATAAGATCAGGCAAAACCATAGATAATCTATTACAAAGCAATTTAGAAATGACCTTGTAAATCAGATTACAGCAAGCAATAGGTCTAAACTGCTTAACAGATGATGGTCTCTCACATTTAGGAATGAGGGTGATAGTGGTAGCATTGATTTGCTTAAGCAGCTTACCAGTAGAGAAAAAATCTTGAATAGTAGAGCAAACTTCACTCCCCACAACATCCCAGCTATCCTTGAAAAATCCACTGGTGTAGCCATCAGGCCCAGGTGATTTTTCAATAGGCACCTTAAAGAAAGCCTCTTTAATCTCCTCAATAGTGACTGGCTTATTCAGGATCTCCTTATGAGCTTTAGTGCAGCATTTACCAGTGTCAATCACCTGCTGCCTCACCATTTCAGTAGGTTTAGACGTTCCCAGCAGCTCTTGATAATAAGTAAGGAATGCATCCTAGATGCTCTGACTGGTAGAGCATATATGGCCATTATGTTCTTCAATCTGAGTCACTTTATTCATAGAACATCTCTTCTTAATGGCCCCATGAAAATAGGAAGTGTTAGCATCTCCATCTTCCAACCACTGAGTCTTAGCTTTCTGTTTAAGATAGCTTTGCCTTGCATCACTGAGTTCCTTAAAAGATTTCAGAGCTTTAATTTCCTCCTGGATCAATTCAACATTAAGAGGATCTTGCATCAGTTTGCCCTGTATATTCATCACCTCCTTTTCAGCAAGAATTGCAGAGTTCTCTACATCAGAATAACATTCCTTATTCAACTCCTTAAGCCTCCTCTTTAGAGATTTCAATTTCCTAGTAACACAATACATAGGATATCCATAATAACTCTTTTGCCATTCCTCTTGGACAGTAGTAAGGAAAGAAGGGGCCTTACTCCACATGTTAAAGTATTTGAAATTGGATTTCCTAATAGTATCCAGCTGATTATCCCTCACTACACAAGAGCAACGATCAAAATAACCAGAAGGAAAGAAGTGTGCAGTCATATTAGGGAACTGTTTAGACCAGTCCTGATTAACCAAGAACCTGTCCAGTCTACTGTATACCCTTGTTTGAGCTTCCTGCTTATTAGTCCAGGTATAAAAAGCACCAGTAGTATGAATGTCAGTCAATTCACATTTAGCAATGCAATCTATAAATTCATCCATATCACTTTCTTTAGTGTTACCCCCAAGCCTTTCTATAGGGTTAAAAACAGTGTTAAAGTCCCCAGCAACTACCCAAGGCCTAGTAGTAGTACTATGAATCAATTCCAATTTCCTCCACAAATCCCTCCTCTCAGAGCCATCATTAAACGCATAAACCAGAGTGATGTAGAAAAGAGACAAGGAACCCCTTTCAGTAACTAGAGCATGCACAAACTGAGCATCAAATGTTAGGACTTGAACATCATACAAATCAGCTTTCCATAAAAGCCACACTCTGCCTCCTTTGTGATAAGAAGCATTAGTAGTAACACTCCATCCATCAAGCATATTTGCAGAAACATTTTGAATATTATTTGAACTAATTTTGGTTTCAAGTAGCCCAAACAGGCCAACCCCTTTATTATGAAAAAACCACTTAACATTATTCTATTTATTTACACTATTTAACCCCCGCACATTCCAAAATCCTATGCTATGCATTATTTTTGGGAGATTCAGGGTTACCTATTTGTCCAATGCCCACCTTTGATGTAATTGAACCATCTGTAGCTTCTTTATAAGACTTCTCAGGAGTAACTAAGGCAGAATCAAGCCTCTGGCCATTAGCAGCATGCTTCCTAGCCATGGAACTGTTATTACTCTTCTCAGTATTGCTAATAATTCCCGAAGTCTTAACAGGTCTCCAAACCTGCACTGTATGCACAGGTTTCTTCCGTGGTTTCAGATCTTTTTTGACATGTAGCAGTCTCATGCCCTATCCCTTTGTATTTGTCACAAAGAGAAGGCTTCCACTCATACTCCATAGGTAGAGACACAATGCTACCAGCCTCATCTTTAAATCTGACTTTAGAAGGAAATTTGTTGCTCACAGTCAGTTCCACCATCACTCTTGCATAACCCAGGCGCGTTTTATCCACTGTAGCCTGATCAGACTTCTGGTATGTACCCACCAATCCTGCAATGGCAGGTAAACACTTACCCTAAAAACCCAGAGGTAAGTCATGAATACGTATCCATGCAGGTACATTCTTTATATTCTCCTTTGATAGTTCAACCTCAGCATCCCATGCCCTAACAATCAATGGCTTGTTATCAAACATGAAATGCCCTGCATTCAACACCTCCTCTTTATCCTTAGACTCTTTAAACCGAACCAAAACTATTCCATTTGGCATAAATGACACTTTATCAATATTATGCTTGGACCATATACGTCTAAGAAAACCATTTAAGATCTCCCAAGGAGGATTAGCACCTAAAACAAAACAGTATATGGCATTACTCCAATATTCAATCTCATCCTGTGTGTCCTCCTTGGAGAATTGAAGAAGTCCTTCATCAGACTCCTCTTCGTCCTCTTGTATTACTTTTTTCTTTCCACGTTGGGTAACCCACAGAGAACTCTCCACTTCTGCCTCTTCTGCAACTTCTACCACTTCTGTCACCTCTAAGTCATCGTCAAAATTAAGGCCAGGGACACCATTCACTTCCTGAGAACTCTTTGTTTTAATAACCTCATCTTCATTAGGACCACGCTGTTTAACATTCTTTTGTTGTTTCAACTGCTTTCCACCAGATTTCAACGAAGGAATCCTCCTTGCATGCTTTGATTTAGTTTTACTCGATGAATTACGTGCCATTATGTTGAAAATCAAGCGAAAATTGATGCCCTAGAGGAAGAAAAGTATGTCTGCGTAGGGTTCATCCTCCTTCTCTTTCTATCTCTAGGGTTTTGTTTTAATGTCAAACTCTAGTTAGCCAATCATTATCGATTAATGTTGATCAGTTGACAATATAATTGAATCATCCCCTCCGTATTCTTATTATAACATTTAATCATGTGATCGCACTATTATTGAGGACACTTACTCCAACAGTCATTTCAACCATTATGACCAAGTTTCACAAAATCACTTTCAAGGTTCATAAAACAAGATCTAACATTCACAAAATAAGAAAAAGAGCAAAATAGGTGATTTCAACCACTTATGACCAAGTTTTACAACATTACCTTCAAAGTTCACAAACTAACATCTAACCATTCACAAAACAAGGTGTAGGATTCACAAAATCACCTTCAAGGTTTACAAACTAACATCTAACCATTAAGTTCAAAACAGAAATAAATCAAACACAAAAGAAAAAAAAAGTAGTTAAAACTTCTTCAATCGCCATCATCCTCACGCGTTTATCATTCTCTGTTCTCTGCTTCTTCTTCTTCTTCCGATGTATCTTCCTATGATGAACCCTAATTTGTACAAATACGGACTAAATTTGAGCAAATTACTTGGAATATTAACATCTTATTGTCTACATATATGACCTTAACTTTGTTTGTATCTTATCTTCCATCACCATAATAGGAACTTCTAGTTTCACAAATTAAGGTTCTAATTTTACAAAATAAGAAAAAGAAATTTCATAAGTCAACGATTTTACACATTGATGTCTAAGTTTCACAAAATCATCTTCTAGTTTCACAGATTAATGTTTAGGATTCACAAAATAAGAAAAAGCAATTTCATAAGTTAACGATTTCACATTGAGGTCCAAGTTTCACAAAATCACCTTGTAGTTTCACAAATTAAGGTTATAGTTTCACAAATTCAGGTCCAAGTTTCACAAAATAAGTGATGACGGTTTCACACATTGAGGTCCAAGTTTCACAAAATCACCTCCTAGTTTCACAAATTAAGGTCTAGGATTCACAAAATAAGAAAAGAAAATTTATAAGAACAATTTCACACATTTAGCTCCAAGGTTCACAAAATCACCTTCAAGTTTCACAAAATAAGGTCTAGGATTCACAAAATAAGAAAAAGAAATTTCGTAAGTAATCTTACTCATATTCATATTTTCATTCATCAACTTTTCTATCTTTGTCTTACATTAAAAACCATTTTTTCTACTTTGATAAGTGCAGCTAGTTGATTAAACAAACTGTTGTTTGAACTTTGAAGTTATGGTATCTATACACGAAAACATTAACTGAGCAGACAGTCTAGAAGATGGCCAAGGACAGGGGCCTTGACTTGGTGGTCGTTCACCCATCGTTTATCGTTGGTCCGTTGCTTGCACCTCAGCCAACTTGCACTACACACTGGCACACTGCTATTAGTGCTTAGAATCATCAATGGCAAAACCTGTCAAAAACCGATCCTCAGAAACCAAACAAATCCTAAAAATCATGTGATAAAATTTCGTCATTAGTAGTAGATTGAGTGTTTTAGTCATTTTAGATAAAGTCCTACCAAGTAATAAATGCATACAACCTGCTAAAACAGAGAGAGTACTAATTATTGAGTATTTGTATGGCACGATAAGTGAATACCCGAACCATATGCTCTCTAGTAAGGTAGAGGATTTGAACCTACAATCAAGTGTAAGTGTACAACTGACATGAATTCTTGATGAGAAGATTTAATGTCGGCGCGTATACTTTTGCTGACGAAAGTGAAAACAATAATTCGTCTATGCTTTCTTACTTCACCCTCACAAGGCACAAGCCGGTGAGAATACAGCTGCGGATACCGTGTCCAATCACACTCTGAAACCTATATGAGGGATGGGAATAAGTATTTTTGAATCACACAAAATATTAAATGTTGAAAGTAAAATCTTTCAACAAGAGTTCAATAACCATTGACAGTTGAAGACCTTTTCAGGACTCTATTTCTAGCTCTATTCACCATTCGTATTTGAGGTGGGGATGAAAGCCATTGGCTTTCAATTAAAAATTATGCATAAAAAAACAATTTCAAGATGTCATACACAAGAACAGTGACCTTTCAAATTAGTCACTGATGTATGTTCTAGGCAATTGACAACAAAAACTAGCACAAATTCCCTCTTTTCAGGCGCTATTCACTGAAAGCATTTGCCAAATATCCGAGACAAGGAGTGTATAGCAGGTTACCTCAGGATAAAGAGCAAGCAAACCATGGAATACGGTCTCTCAGCCAAGCCATATTACTTTGTAGAGCAATAATCCTTTTTTCAATCTTTTTAGCTCAGCACACAGGTTTGTTCACTGCTATGAGGTTCACAAAATAATGTATAAGATTCACACAAGCAGCTCCAATATTCACAAAATCAAGTCCCAGATTCACACTGACGTAAAACTTGTAACCACGACAGAGAGTGTTACAAGTTTCAATAAATCAGATAATAGATTCACAATGAAACAAACATATATGCATCATATAATTAACTTTTCACCATGACGGAGCGACTATTATAAGTTTCACAAAATCATTTCTAAGTTTCACACAATCAAATCTCAGATTCACATCGAATTCACATCAACAAAATATAGGCATCAAATTCACATCAACAAAAAAAATAGACATTACGCCCCCAACAGAGTGACTATTATATGATTCAGAGTGTCATCTTTAAGACTAGATTAACCAAGGCTTCAATTCACAAAATTAGATACATATTCACAAAATCGACTAAAATCATAAACTAAACCTCACAAAAACCTCAAATACAAAATCGAGCCTTATATTACAAAAAATCCAGCTTTAGATTCCACTACAATCACAGTATTTTATAAATAAAATTGAAACACAAAACATTAATTTAAACAACCGAGCACAATTTTGATCAAAATTATGAAATTACCTCGAAAATAATCGAAATCTTCTTCTGAAATTGCTGAAATCACGTTGTTGTATTTTGTTTTGATGAAATCAACAAACAATCGCATCAATTGTTGAGTTTATAGACCAGATTTGCGTTTGATTGAGAAATTGTTGTATCTTGTTGCTTGAGGATTTGCATTGTACGAGAGAGATAGTGTATTGGGCATTTGTGTTTTATTTCAAAGAGAGAGAAAGTATTTGGGCTAATGAAAAGATTATGGATGACCCCTAATTTTCAGCTCAATGAATAATAGATAGTCAGTCCATAAATCTGTTTAATGAAAGAATTTGGTGAGGCCGTCCGCCTCGCCATAATTAACGGCCTCACCGGATCCGCCCCCTCTCTCTCTCTCTCTCTCTCTCTCTCTCTCTCTCTCTCTCTCTCTATATATATATATATATATATATATATATATATATACTCCTATCACCCATCACCTTAGATTCTATTGTTCACAATTACAACACACAAAACATAGAGAGGGAAGAAAATAAGACTAGATAGATAAGAAGCGTTTTCATCTTTCATCTACCGTAAGTTTCTAAATCCGCTTTAATCAATTGTTTACATATGTAAGTTTGACCCTTGACCATCGTGGAACGTTGACCACCTTTGACCCGTCTATTGACCGGAGTTGACCAAGCGTTGATCACCTTGACCGAGGGTTTGACCGTGCGGTTTAAGGGTGATTTTGGGGTAGATTCTTGTCTTAAAATAAACTAAAAACATGAGGTGTCACAAAAATACCGGGTAGCAAAGAGTGAACATTGATAATAAAATATAGTCTAAAATAGAAGGTAAGATAATAACGTTTTTCCGCTTTATATACATTGGTTTGTTCATACATTATATTACGATTACATTACGATAAAAAATAATGAGAGGAGTGATAATTTTGTTTTAAAAATAATAATGTATATATGTATCGAATAGTTAATGTCAAATGTTTTTAAAAATAATACTTCATATATAACTTTTTTTTATCTGAAATTATACGATCTGAACTTATTGGATCTGAAATAAACTGAAGTTATAAGATCTAAACTGAACTGAACTTATAATATCTAAATTGAACTGAACTTATAGGATATGAACTGAACTTATAGGATCTGAATTGAACTAACTTGAACTTATAGGATCTGAAGTGAACTTAAATTAAGTGACTTTAAGTCCAAAATAACAGGGGTAAAGTGTCCCTTAAGTGAGAGAGATATCTTAATGGTAATAGATGGCCTAAATGAATACAATGGTACCACATACATTTTCGGATTCATTTATCATTGAACAATGCTAATATCATCAAGAGATGAAATTATATTGATATATTTATGGAACATAATATACATTTGCGCACAATATTTTACGGACTCTATAATGGGGATCTTATATTTAACTCCATTTTGATTGTCGACACAAAATCTATGATAATAAATGAGTTTATGGACCTGAAGTCCATCCATTGACATAAAGTTAATCCAAATTATAAATATTGGAAAAGAAACTGTACAATTTTCATTATCGAGTCATCATCATCATGCGCATTTAGAGATTAAGTTCATCATTTGCATTTTACTTTAAGTATATATATATATATATATATATATATATATATATATATATATATATATATATATATATATATATATATATATATATATATATATATATATATATATATATATATATATAGGAATAGGATCATGTGAGGATACACTATCTTTTTGAGGATTGAGGATTTCGTTACAATATCAGAGGTTCTTCAATACAATATCACAGGTTATTTGATAAAATATCACACAAAAAACCACACAAAAAAAAAAAAAAAAAAAAATTATAATTTTTCTTTTAAATTTTTCTTTTTTCAAAGATCGATTTTTCGTGATATTGTATTGAAGAACCTGTGATATTGTATTAACAAATCCTCAATCCTCAAATATTTAGGAGTTCTCACCGGATCTCTCTCTCTCTCTCTCTCTCTCTCTCTCTCTCTCTATATATATATATATATATATATATATATATATATATATATATATATATATATATATATATATATATATATATAGAGTAAGGTTCAAATGAGTCCCTTACATCTATTGAGTTCCTAAGTCCTCTTATAGGCCTTTGGATGGAGTGGATAAAGGGCTGAGATTTGATCTAAATGGAGGGTTATAAATGAGTTTCCTCTAATTATTTCCTTAACTCAATCACTTTCACTTAATCAACCCCTCCTTTCATTATCACACCCTCATCATCTCTCTATATTTCTCACCCCTCTCTATATCTCATTACTCTTCCACATTCATCCCCCAGATTTCTCAAAACCTAATTAAATCAAAAAAAAAAAAAAAAAAAAAACCAAGCTTCAAAACCCATATTTCTGAAAACCCGACACAAACAACCACCCACCACGACCCCAAACCACCGCACCAAATTCATCACCGCAGCCCATCCTTCCTCCGGCCGCCCTCGACACACCACGGCAGCCACCTCCCTTCCCGTCGTTCTCCGGCTTCCGCTCTCCTGCCACCACCGCACGACATCAACAATACTAACCACCACTACCACCCAAAACAACCTTATCACTGCCACGTCTTCGTTCTACCGCCACCATGACCCACCAAACCACATATCTCGCCGCTTCTCTTCCCCTGCCGCCTCCATCCTCCGTCCTCTCCAACTCTGCCGCCTCCATCCTCCGTCCTTCCTCTATCTTTTTTGGTTTTGAATCTGGTTTCGTATTTTTTTTTAAAAATTATGTGTTTTCGGTTTTGCATCTGGTTTTGCATCCGGTTTCGTACTTTTTTTTTTTAATTATGTGTTTTTCGGTTTTGCATCTGGTTTCCATATTTTGGGTGTTCTCCATTTTGGTGTGTTTATTATTCAGATCTCTCATTTCGAGTTTTTTTTTTTTAGATTTTTATTTCGGTTTTTAAATTTCAGATCTTGTATTATTGGTTTTTATTTCGGTTTTTTTAATTTTTCACTTTTTTTTTTTTTTTGTTTTTCGAGATAAATAAGAAATCTTAAAAAGGCTAAAAATGATTATTTAAATACAGTATGAAATACGATAAATATATTTAGTCTTTATTTGTTTCTCTTGTTATATGGTATAAAAAAAATGAATTTTACTACTAAAGTTACACTATTTACGACTAAAGTTGCATCCTTGAGACATTAAAGTTGCATTTTTTAGTTGGTTCGAGATAAATAAAAAAACGAAAAAGACTGTAACTTCAATGCCACTATGTGTAACTTTAATGCTCACTATGTGTAACTTGTAAAGAGAATCTCATCTTATATTTATTTTCTTAAAATATCGTGTTTTGTTGATTTTGTTGTTTTATTATAAATGTCTCCTTATATATTTTGTGGTAATTATGTGCAACTTTAATGCCAACTTCAATATCATTATGTGTGACTTCAATGGCATAATGTGCAACGTCAATCTCATCTTGTTCAGATGTTGGTTTCACATATGGACAAATTTTTGACTAAAGCTATACAATTTTGGACTAAAGATATACAATTTAGATTAAATTTACACAAAAAGGACTAAAAACTTGACTTGATATTAAATAAATTTATCAAAAAAGACTAAAATCATATAAATTTGACTGACTATCGTAAACATCTCTTAAAATTACAAAATCACTTTTTAGTTTAAATTTTTACCTAAAGTTATGCAAATTTGTAATGAAGTTATAATTGTAAAACTCTAAAGTTATATCAAATTGACTTAAAATTATATAATTCAAGTTTTTATATGCAAAATCACCTTATTTATTAGATCAATTTACTCATTGAAATTTATAAATCAATACTTAAAGTTCATATTTTGTTACAGTTACACTACAAGAGGTTAAAGTTATATCCATAAAGAACTAAAGTTGCATTAACTTGGATTAAAGTTACAATTCACAAGATGTGTAATTTCAAATTAATATATAAGTTGTATGAATTTATATATTCAAAATCATGTAACTTTAATTCTTTAAGGGTGTAACTTTAGTCCTTGATACTATAACTTCAACTGTATTGTCTGTTTTATACATTATTTTGATTTTATGTAAATCTAGCTTTTTCTGATTGTAACTTTAGTTCACTGATAGTGTAACTTTAGTCCATAATAGTGTAACTTTAATTGATTCTGATTAATTAATTGAAATTTATTTAATTTTAAGGCAATTTAATATAATTTTAGTCCATAATAATATATCGTGTGTGTAACTTTAATATAGACGGTGTGTAACTTTAATAGAGAACGTGTGTAACTTTAATCTTAACCACCGACAACAATCACCACCAACTACCACTACCAATTACCAACGGCCACCAAGGAGGTAATACGATTATTTTGTTCATAAATTTATTTTTTATCTAGTAGATCTAACATTAAAATCAACAAATTATATGAGATCTATTTTATTAGATCTAAAATTAAAATAAAAGGATCTCACAAAACAATAGTGAGATTTTAAAACACGAAATTTGAAAAAGATAAAAATGAATAACAAGACGATATTTGAGGGAAAAAAAGTATAGTACATATATAAATAAACTAATACCAACAAAAATAAACAAATAGAAAAAAACGACACCAAATATCAAAGTTAACACAAAAAAAAAAAAAAAAAAAAAAACGAGTTCATGGTAATTTTGTGGTGGTTGAGTTGGCGGCGGCGGTGGTGGTGTCGGGTGGGTGGTGGTTGGTGGTGAATGAAGAAGAGAAGAGTAGATGAATTATTTGGGTTTTTGATTTTTTGGGTTTTTTGTTGGGTGGTGGTGGTGGTGGTTGGTGGTGAATGAAGAAGAAAAGAGTAGATAAATTATTTGGGTTTTTGATTTTTTGGGTTTTTTTTTGGGTGGTGGTGGTGGTGGTTGGTGGTGAATGAAGAAGAGAAAAGTGGATGAATTTTTTGGGTTTTTTAATTTTTTGGGTTTTTTATTTATTGGGGTTTTTGTTAGGATGGTAGAGAAATGAGAGAAAAGAGGAGAGTATTTTTTTGTTAGGATGAGAGAGAAGTAAGCTTGAAAAGAATAAGGTAAGAAAGAGAGAGGGAAGGGTATATGTAGTGGGATTAGTGTTTAATTAGGGAGTAGATGAGGGAGAGTCTTAATCACCCCCCATAATCATTATTTTGCCTTTCAATCTAAGCCCTTCATTTCTCAAGATCCAAGGGCCTCTAAGAGGACTTATGGACTCAATATGGATAGGAGGACTTGCTTGATCCTTATACTATATATATATATATATATATACATATATATATATATATATATATGTATATGTATATATATATATATGTATATGTATATATATATATATATATATATATATATATATAGGGTCGGGATCCAGTGAGAACCACCCATATAATGAGAACCGTGAGAACCACCTTAATCTAATAGAATAGTCGACGCGCATCCCCAAACCCCTCCAAACAAATTCATTTCCCAATTTTCCCTGCTCTCTCATATTTCTTCTCTCTCTTCGACCATCATCCCCTGCTGGCTGCTGCGACGCACACCTCTACCAGCACCATATTTTCGAGCTCCGTCTCTTACTTCTGCAAGGACCCCCATCCTCATCTCCACCTCCGTCGTCCCCTGCTGTAGCAACCACCGCGACAAACCCAATCCATATCAATCTTATTTGTTGTCACAATTTCGGTGCCGTTTTGCTGCTTCGAGTTGATTTCTACGCAATTATTGCTTCGAATATGAGTGTGGCTAGTGTTCTAATTGATTCAAGTAGGGTTTAATTGGCATCATATCTCCAATTTCAGGTGCCTTCTAATCCCTAATTTTTTTAATTGCATCAAGTTGTCGAATTTATGAAATTAGGGTTTGAGAAATTCTTTCTTTGGGTTCAATTAGTTCAAGTTATGGTCGACTTTCAGAGGATGTATTTAGTTATTTCCGATTACATTCTGCGTGTTATCTCATTTGTTTTGAATGTGATAATAAAGCCCGAAGCAGTCTTTACTCTTTTGTATGTTTCAGATGTTTGTAATGTCTCTTTTGAACTTGCAGGTCAGTCCTTGATACACAATATACTTATCGACTTTCTGTGTTAAAGTTGAAGCTCCGATCTGGAATTATGACGGTCATATACCAGAAGGTGACTACACCTTTTTCATTGCTCTTTAGAACAATAGTTGTTTGAGTAATTAAATGACAGTATGAATGATATGAAAGAGTTGTCATATTTTTGTTTCAATATTGTTTGTTTGGCTTGGTTAATCTTTTTCCTTTTTCATTGATCTTGTCCAGTCTGGAAACCCTTTGAAAGTTCATATTTTGGGTTCTTGTTAGATTTAAGCAGACCTCGGTCATTTCACTTTCATACTTCTATGTTTTCTTTACGATGATCTTCATGTTAGGCATTTAGGCTCGTGACAATGAAATCAAAGATAAAGCTCTTCAATAATTTTGGGTGTTAAATTTTCTTGGTAATTTGCCATATATTTAAGCATTATGATGAATTACTATGACAAAATTTTCTTTGCTGCTGCAGTGCCTTTCTATTACTCTTGCACAGAGAGCAAAATTTTCTGAAGGAGAAATTCAGACATTCATGTCTGTCGATGCTGATCGTACTATCAACATGTGTAACAGTTTTCATGATATGTGGAGGTAATGGTGAACGGTTGGAACCTTCAGCCTTAGTAACAACCTTTTATCCTGCTAACTGTTGGCCTTTATGAATGATGTACTAAGGGGTTGCATCAGTTTTCTGCAAAGACGTATATATTTTAAGAGCAGAAGTTTTGATTGAACTTGGTTTAATGCTATCAGTTTCTACCATTGTTTAGCTAATTTGTTTTACTTTAATTGAACACTGAGTGTCAATGTCTCATCTGCCAAATTTAAAAAAAAAAATTACGGAATCGCTTCACCCTCCACCTGTAATACTTTTCTGAGTATAAAATGAATGCTGATGCAGATGGTTGCTATTGCTTTAGTGATAAATTTTAGCTTTATATCTTTTATTGGATGATAAGTATTCTTGATAAGTATCTCTGAAACTTTGTTTTAGGTCTAATAATTACATTGACTCACAAAAGCTCTCTATGTAAGGGACTGCTATTTGTTGTAGAACTGGCTGAAATGGACGACATATACCAAGGGTGTTAGTACCATGTCAGTATCGTCTGTTCTCTACATTATGAATGTTTACGTTTTACTTATTTTGAAAGCCAATTAGCTCAAATGGAAGAGCATTGTGCAATGCACAAGATGTGGGTTCGACTCCCATATTGGCTATGAAATACCAAATCTTTCTTTTATTCTAAGAATGAAATAATGTAATTGGTAATCCTATTTCCACTTCTTACCATGGACCCAAAGACAAAAAAAAATTAGGAAATTGGACACTTATTTCATGCATGTACAGGGTTGCTTAATGCACATAGGTTGCTTTTTCATGCATCTAATAGGCTATATGGGACTCGAACCCATACCTTTGTGCAAAATTTGCACATTGCTCTACCATTGAGCTAATAGCCTTTAAAATACGCTAAATAAATACGAGTATCATAATATAACCAACTGATGCAACTAAAGAACATTTTAATGCATATGGAACCTTATTTCATGCATATGGAACCTTATTTCATTCATATAGAACCTTATTTTATGCACATATAATTTTATTTCATGCCCATTTAACACTTATTTCATGCACGTAGAACCTTATTTCATGCACATAGAACCTTATTTCATGCAAATGGAACCTTATTTCATGCATATAGAACCTTATTTTATGCACATATAATTTTATTCATGCCCATTTAACACTTATTTCATGCACATAGAACCTTATTTCATGCACATAGAACCTTATTTCATGCATATATAGTGTTATTTCATGCCCATTTAACATTTATTTCATGCACGTAGAACCTTATTTCATGCACATAGAACCTTATTTCATGCATGTACACGGTACAAGTATCCTAAAATTTAGAGCGTGGTAGAGTACTTTTCCCAGTTAACAAGAAAGCAGTAGAAAGGAAAACGGATAACTCAAGACAGCAGGGGCAGGGCACCCAACTAATCCAGTGAGAACAAAGAGCTTGAATATTGCAGCTCATATGGGCAGGGAAGACTAGAGTCATTCATTTTGATGAATCATTTTGTTGATTCAAATATAGTGGAGGACCAAAGTCTTTGGCTACACTCGAAACAATTGGCAGTGAAATTAAGAACTTCTCGTTCATAAGTCATAAGCTAGTTCCAACAATCACGCATAACAAGTTAAAAGAAATATAATCCAATATCGAGAAACACACACACACACACACACACACACACACACACACTCAGTAACGGCGGTTGAAGCGAATTAGAGGAGCGGAAATATGATGATCAAAGGGCGAAAAAGATAGATCGTGATTGACTACTAAATTGAATCGATTAATATGTTATTAATCAACATGTAACTGACAATTGAAAACAAATGACATTTAAGAACTTCGTGGACCTTTCATCACAAAAAGGGTAGTTGTAAGCTTAGGTTCTATCTTCATACGTAAAACAATATATCTATTCTATAAAAGATAGTCCACCTGAGATGATGCATTCTTTAAGACTGAATGGACATAGGCCCGCATCATACTCAATGCACGCGACTGTCAATAAGATTAAAAAGAAAATATCATATCTGGCTGGTGAACTTCCATCAAAGAGAGGTTACCCAATTTTTTTTCCCTAAATAATCTCAAAAGGTTGATATATATTCAGTGACATGCACCTGGAGTTGACGAAATTTGACTAAGTAAATTTGGATTCAAACAAATTGCGGATTGCTCTCAACATATCTGATTAAGAAATGCAAATACAACAAATAATAGGATTAACAATGAGAATGCATATACAAAAATAAGAAAGCGAAGGTTCAAGATTACTAAAGAGAGCAAGCGATCAACATACGTTATGCACTCATCCAGCTGTTTTAGGCGCGGAAGAAAATCCTTGTTTCCAACTCTCACACTGGTAGAATAAAAATTTGTTGCAATCTGAATAAACAAATAAAAAGAATCAATAATGGCAGAAGCTTAGCGCCTCTAAATTTTTAGAACTTCAATATATGGGGGGAAAATGATAACCCAACCATTTCTCAGTTATTATACACATCTACACTACTTTCCATCAGTGAACAACTGAACATGTATGGTTCATATTGCTTCTATTCCTCTCCATAAATACAATTTAACAAGAACCCCAGAAATATTTGTTTGCAAATATCTGAAATTGAGATGAGCTAAATCGGATGTTGTTGGAATTTTATCCAAACTCATATTAGAGAGGAACTATAATCGGAGGATGTTGCATTTCTTGTAACAATACAAGACCCAGTAAATTCCATAGATGCTCGATTGTTCTGATGTTGTCTCTAAATTTATGATGATGAGTTGATTGCTACGACCACCGCAAAGCAATTTCCCAATTTCGTAGAGCATTCAACATAAAAGAGCTACAGGTTCATCATTTCATGGTCAATGGGTCATCCCTCTGCAGTTGGCATATTTTTAGTGTATACCTTTCGTTCTATCAGCTGTCATTAAATTGTTTACTATGAAGTGTAGAAAGTCGCAGACCGTCTCATCGAGTCCCTTCCCCCAACAATAAAGCAATAGCAAGAAAGCAGAACAAATCAGGAATTCAAAACTTAATGAACTAATTTGAATCATGAAAATTACAAAAATTGAGGAAAAAGAAAGAAAAGAGGGAAATTGAGAAATCTACGGAACTTGGTTCAGCATCCAAATAACCCAAAATGAAATCGCTAGATGTGCAAGCAGTACTACAAGAAAAAAAAAGAAACAAACGACAGAGCGAAAGAAAAGCTGGAAAATGAAGTAAACCTGAAAAGCAGAAGCCTTAGTAGTACTCCCCCATACGAAACTCATCCAAATTAGTCTTCCCAACCACAATTAATTACCTTAAATAGAAAAACTACTAGAAATTAGGGTTAATAGCAGTACACAAATTGACGAATATGAGGAAAAATTACATGTATGAACAAATTAGGGAAAATATGGAGTAGAATTGCAATTAATTAGAGCAGCATAGTACCTTAATTTGAAGTAATGAACCTCGTTGATGGCGGTTGAAACGGATTAGAGGTCAGAAAATCCTGGTGATGAATAAGTTGAAGCTAATTTGAGAAGTTTGATGATCAGAGATGATGATCGAAAAGAATGATTGTCGAAAAGAGAGAAAAAAAAGATGAGTGAGAATAAGGATTTGTGTAAATCAATCTCAGTGAAGAATTTGGGAGGGGGATGTCGTTGTTTTTAATTTTGTTAATCAACACTGTTCATCTCACCGTCAAACTTTAGGTTGATCTAAGGATTCTAAGTGGTTCTCATGGTTCTCATTATCTCCATGGTTCTCATAGGATCCCAAATCTATATATATATATATATATATATATAGAAATAGGATCATGTGAGTTGGGTTTTTTTGGTGAGTTACCTCTCTGAATCTGAACCACTAATCTAATCTAAAATGAATGGCTGAGATTAAATCTTTTATCTTTTATCTTTTATTTAAACCTGATAATTTATGCTCTACATTTTTTTTTTCATTTCTCCAGTTTCTTTTTTTTTCTCTCTCTCTCTCTCTTCATATTTCCCTTCTATTATTCATCTTCTACTGTGACATTCACTTTCTTCAAGCTTTTTCTTCGTGCTCCTTCTTCGTATTCGCTCACTAATTCGACTTCATCTTCATCTTCAATTACGTGAAATCAGGTAATGATTTTTTTCGTTTTCTACTATTTTTTTTGGTTGAATGTATTCAATTCGCATTTCATCTTCTTGTTCTTTGCTCGAATTTAATGTTTTTTGTGTGTGTAATCTTCAATTTATTCAGTTTCCTTCATTATATTGTTCAATTTTTTGTGTTTGTGTTGTTAAATGAATTTTTTTGTTTTCACATAATTTTAGGGTTTTGTAACTGTATTTTGCGTTTTTGCACTTGATTTTTGAATTGGATGTTTCTCTTTCTGGTTGTTCAATCAAACTATTATGAATGTAGATAGATGTCAGAAAAATGAGGTTGTTTAGAGTATCTTATGTTGATAAGAATGCTGCGTCTTAATGCAGTTTGGTTTTTTTGGTACATTATTATTTCTCTGAAATACGCAGTTATTTTATTGTGTTGTTTCGATTATTTCAATGCATTAGTGGGATTATTGTATTTCATTTTTCTTAGTTACTCCATTCTGACAAAGTATGCTCTTATTTATCTAAACTAACAAGTTATTTTATAGTATTTTATGGTTATTTCAATACTTATGGGTGGTTATTGTATTTCAGTTGCATAATTATTTCAACTTACACTCTTCGTTGTTGTTATTTCTTTCAGGGAGCTTTTACTTTTAACAGGTCTATCCCTCATTAATAGGCTAGACATGGTTCTCGTTGGGAAAAATGATGAAACACCAGCAAGACAACTTCTTGTTAATGTTTAACTCCATGGATAAAGTATGAGACAAAGTAGAAAATAGTTCAACCATGGTTATTGTAAATTTCAATCACGGTTATTGTAAAGTTCAATCATGGTTATTGTATAGTTCAATCACGATTATTGTAATCATTATTATAGTACACCATAGTTGACGCATGGTTATTGTAAATTTCAATCACGGTTATTGTAATAATTTAAGTCAATTATTATACGACTCTGATGTAATTACTTTATTTTTATGTTCTAAACAAGTGTTGCTTATGTCAAATTTAGATTCCAATTCATCTTCATCCTCTTTTTATCATCCAGTTTCTTATACATTCATCTTTCTCGCCTTCTTCTTCTAAAGCACGCTTGACAAATCGGGAAGGGTTTTATTAGCTTGGTTATTGCATTAACCAATATCAATCATTTCATTGAAGAAAATCAATTATTCTATTGAAAATAATGGCCATTATTCAATTAAAGAAGATGAAAACAAACAAAAGATAGATTATTGACTATATTTGAGTTTTATCTCAATACAATAATACGTTTTATTCATTACAATAACTGAGTTTCTACATTACAATAACTACAAATTGCAGATTTTCTGCATTTAAATAATTGAGTTTCTACATTACAATAACTACAAATAGTAGAGTTTATACATTACAATAACAGAGTTTCAACATTACAATAATTATAAATACCATAAAACATTATTCTCATTAAACGACTGAGTTAACTATAAAATAACTACATTTCTTCATTAAAATGACCAAGTATATGTTGGAAGTAATGCAAAGGCTAGCAATGTCGTCTAGATACATTACATTGTAGAGAAGCCTTCTATTACCTCGTAAGAGAATCTCTCCACTCTCTCCACTAAATGCATGTTTATAACCCCATTAACTCCATGTTTATGGTAGTGGTTATGCCTCTTTATAGTGCTAATTAATCACTATAAATATGAGAAGTATGTAGTCATTTGAGACACACATCTTCCATATATCTCTACTACTTCCCTATGATAATTTTGAGCATACCATATGATTTCCAACTCCTAATGGTTGAGTACACAACTTTTAGGAGTGTTGTGTGACCTTGGGGCACGACGCCTATATCGATTTGTACCGTAGTCGGGGCGATTTCGTTTCTCATTCAGTGGCCTTCATACCACGACACAACAACAAATATTCTCTAATTATATCTCCGCCCCTATAGTGATACTATATTTCCAACAATTGAGAAACGAAATTTTATCGCTATTATTGTTGTTGTGTTCATTATTTTTGTCATTGGAATTATTTCTATTGGCCAAAAATATTGTTCTCTGGGTATAAGAATCAGGCCGCGAAGGGTGAGACAACAGTTTGGTATTTTGGCCATAACTCGGTCTCTAGAGCTTTGTTTGAGGCGTGTAAGATGGCGTTGGAAAGCTAAGAAGAAGGGCTACAACTTTGTAGTTGAAGCCGTGAGCAGATTTGGTCATCTTCCATCCTTAAAATGAATAACAATGTCATGGTAGTATGCTGAAAGTTTTTATGAAGACTTATAAAAGAATGGTATTATTTATAATTTTATTGTTTAATCCCATTCTTGTGGTTAAGGTATGTTCTCGAGACTTTCCTCTAAAATATTTATGATGATAAATATGAAGGTTTGGTCAAATTATATGTGTCTTAATCGTTCATATGTTTATGCTACTAATTTATTTGGTAATGTCTATAATCTTGGTAAAATTACTTGATAATTGATTTCGAGATTAAGTGAATGAAATTGTTCCAAGATTTTGAATGACAAGTAGCTAGATTGAGTAAGTGTCCAAGATATTGTTATGTGTACAATATGTTTATCAAGCAAAATATTTCACACATTTGGATTGGTTATTTAGTTTTGATTATAAGATAAACTAAAATTGATATTTGAGTTATGAACCAAATGTGGGGGTTAAGTATTTTGTTTTAAATTGATATAGTATCTTGGATATGTGTGACAAAAATTGGAAATGATTATTTGTCAAAGCTTCATAAAAGTAGATTATGGAGAACATAATTTGTCAATGATTATATGATATCTAAAAGTTGAGATGATGAATGAATAAATAATGTGTATTTTTTGTTTGAACGATTATGTTTGTCACTAATTTGTGGCGTGACAACATGTGGGGGAAGACGTTCAACTTATTTGATAAATTTATTCATCATGTTTAGAGTTGATATCTTATAATTTGTGAAGAGCATGTATATCTTTGATTGTGGGGGTGTAGAGAAAATGATAATCGCATGTTTTATACGTGACTAATTGAACCAAAAATTAGAAGTATTAATTTGTTGGATAATGGCTATGAAATATAAATAATGGTTGCGTAAGGTTCAATTATTTATGTTACATTTTGCTTACACCACACTATATGAGATTATGATGATTGATTTTATGTTGGTAAGAAGTCAAATTCTTTTTGTAAAATATTGTGGATTTGCAAAGAGTAAATATAATTGAAATAATCATCGAGATTCGTTGTTTTTTAATATAAGAATGATGATGTATATAGAGCTTTTAGTAAATAATATGATTTTCGGTGCAAAATCACAAACACTACGTGTATGCTTTATTCTATGTCAATTTATTAGAAAGAGAAAATAATAAAGAAGATTATTTGTTCTTTTAAACGACATGAGAGTACGAGCTCTATATTTAATTAGAACAATGATGCATATGAGTTATAAGAGAATATGTTTTGACTATTGTGAGAAGTCTAATATATAGAATTATAGTTGCTTCAATGTAGCTTATGCAGCTAAGTACATTTTGTTTGTGTATTCATTAGCAAAGATATCATTCACATTTGGTGAAGTGCCTAAGGTGCAATATTAAGAATTGCACTATGTTGGATATCTAGAAAGATATTGGATCGACCAAAAGGTAATGACGATCAACAAGGTGAGATCTATGGTGAGTATTATACATTTCCACCTTTAATGGTGATCTTATTTTAAGTCTATTGAGAAGACTATTATAACCTTGTCTATTGTGTAAGCATATTATATTGCTCTTAATCTTGCAGGGTAAGATGCAAGGTGATTGTGAAGCTATTATTAGCTACTACTTAATTTTGGGGGCATGTAGTTTTGCCTAATATTTATCTTTAGCATAATGCTAACATCAACTTAATAATGCTGAAATATCAACTTAATAATGCTAAAATAATGTGTACAATGACATGCAGATTTACACATTTTATGCAGATTTGAGATTTGAGAAAGTTGATTGAGAATAATACGCTCACAAATTATTATCTTTGTGAAATTTGAGTGAAGCATATTTAAGCTAATGGACTAAGAAAGAAAGATCGAAGTCCTAGAATTGTCGAGGGGAATGGGGCAAAAGCCTATTAGTTGAGGAATTTGTGGTGGATACCGGGACTTGTTATGCAAGGGTGATCTAACGAAGCCATAGATAACTCATACTTGTGTACACATCCCATTCCTATGACATGTACACTAT
This sequence comes from Silene latifolia, assembly GCF_048544455.1. Lineage (NCBI taxonomy): Eukaryota > Viridiplantae > Streptophyta > Magnoliopsida > Caryophyllales > Caryophyllaceae > Silene > Silene latifolia. Next base: position 89,576,443 of record NC_133529.1, read on the forward strand.
TTTGGAAGGTTGAGCATATAGCTCTTAATGGTCTTATAGCCCAAAATTGGGTGGTCCTTGTGAGACGGACTTGATGAGATCACTGTAATGATGGAGGTTGAGATATTTCTCTTAATGAATCTATATCCCTTTATTTGGGTGGTCCTATTGAGAAGGACTTAATGGATTCACCGCAATGTTGAAAGGTTGAGCCTTAGAGATTTTAATGAATCTATATCCCTTTATTTGGGTGGTCTTATTGAGAAGGACTTGATGGATTCACCGCTATGTTGAGAGGTTGAGCCTTAGAGCTCTTAATGATTCTATAGCTCATGTGTGAGTGATTTATATGGAGATAGACTTGTTGGAATCACCTACGTGAGTGTGAAGGATTGGCCTCCTTCTATGAGAGATTAGGCTATCTCTCTAGAGCACTCGTGAGAATCCCAAGGTTCATTTGGCCATAAATTTGTTGAATTGTATCGCGGAACTCGTTTGGAACTTAAGGTGAGATCTGTGTTTGGAATTTACCCCGGAGTCTAGGAGTTCAAGATTCGTTCACTCTCTAGGTGATGAAAGAATTGTTCCATTTCACTATGTGTTAATTCAAATCGAAAGATATTAATGCTTAAGTATCAATCCTTATTAATACGCTCAGAATTTTGTCTATCATTTGCATTAGTGGGGGATTGTTGGAAGTAATGCAAAGGCTAGCAATGTCGTCTAGATACATTACATTGTAGAGAAGCCTTCTATTACCTCGTAAGAGAATCTCTCCACTCTCTCCACTAAATGCATGTTTATAACCCCATTAACTCCATGTTTATGGTAGTGGTTATGCCTCTTTATAGTGCTAATTAATCACTATAAATATGAGAAGTATGTAGTCATTTGAGACACACATCTTCCATATATCTCTACTACTTCTCTATGATAATTTTGAGCATACCATATGATTTCCAACTCCTAATGGTTGAGTACACAACTTTTAGGAGTGTTGTGTGACCTTGGGGGACGACGCCTATATCGATTTGTACCGTAGTCGGGGCGATTTCGTTTCTCATTCAGTGGCCTTCATACCACGACACAACAACAAATATTCTCTAATTATATCTCCGCCCCTATAGTGATACTATATTTCCAACAGTATATACATCAATTTTTCCATTAAACGTCAATTATCCGCATCATATATAACTTTTTTTTATCTGAAATTATACGATCTGAACTTATTGGATCTGAATTAAACTGAAGTTATAAGATCTAAACTGAACTGAACTTATAATATCTAAATTGAACTGAACTTATAGGATATGAACTGAACTTATAGGATCTAAATTGAACTAACTTGAACTTATAGGATCTGAAGTGAACTTAAATTAAGTGACTTTAAGTCCAAAATAACAGGGACAAAGTGTCCCTTAAGTGAGAGAGATATCTGAATGGTAATAGACGGCCTAAATGAATACAATGGTACCACATACATTTTCGGATTCATTTATCATTGAACAATGCTAATATCATCAAGAGATGAAATTATATTGATATATTTATGGAACATAATATACATTTGCGCACAATATTTTACGGACTCTATAATGGGGATCTTATATTTAACTCTGTTCCGGGTGTAATTCCAGAGCAGTTATACGTTACCACCCGTGCTTGTAGAATGACGTCTTTAGTCGAATCCTCCTTGCGGTCTCCTGAAACGATGAACAAACTGAGGGCTCGGCTTTGGACCGAGCGAACTCACTCCGACGCTCAAGTCAGTAAACTTAGAGAGAAGTTGTCGTTACTTGGTGAAGTATATGTTCTAGAGAGATAAGGAAGATATTACCAGATGAATAGTGATTCTTAGGTTAAATTGTGGATCTCCTCCTCAATGAGAGTTGAGGAATATTTATAGACTTTCACCTTTTGTCACGTAGTGGCCAAGTGGCTAGCAGGTGGAAAGACTGATCTACCCCTCGGCCGAGGGACCCATGGCAGGCCGGCGGGCCCTGTTGACTCACCGCCGAGGGGTCTTGGATACGAGTTCGCGGATGTGTGCCTCAGCTGGCTAGTTGTCCCCGCCGAGGCACAAGAGATAGGCCGTCAGGTGGCGTCGGTTAGGCTGTCTAAGCCGTTGACTTGCTGTGGATATCTTTGACCTTGCTCAATATGTTGACTGGTCAGCGGGTGCAGAATATGCCCCATCAATTTGCCCCCAGCGTAGTCTATGCCGTGGTATGGGCTCCGATGTATGTTGAGCGTATATTCTGCCCAAGTGAAAATTTCTGCCCCGGCTTCTTCTTCTCTGGCATGGCTCTGCTTAGGCCGTACCATATCCCCCCTCCACATGGATGTATAATGGACATCCGATGTGGAAAAGGCAATGACGCCGGGCCGAGACCAGGGTGGAAAGTGCCGGTTGTTTCTGATTGCCCCCTGGCCGGTGCTTTCTGGCTTGGTTGATCATGTGGCCGGCAGAGAAACGGATACTTAGGAATTTGTTGAGGAAGACGAATGGGCAGAGAGATTTGAAGGGGCGTGTTAAAGACGCTTGGTCACTGTTGCATTGATTGACGTTCAACTGTTGCAACGATTGACATTCCGTGGTTGCATGTCCGACACGTGTCATGTTTCTTTGCCGATTAATTTGGCGTTTCATGGGTCGTGCCCCGATTGGTCCTTCTTCATGGGCCTTCCCTATAAATAGGGCAGTTAATCCCCGAAATTAGGCACCAATTTCATTTTCTCAAAAATTTTCTTCTTTCTAGCCTCTTTGTGAAACTTCTCTCTAGCTTTCAGAATCATTACTCCGGCGTAGCATTTTTCTTCAAGGTAAACAAACAAATTTTCTCTTTTTAACTTGTAAGTTTTGTTGTAAACATGTCTTCTGCTGGTGCCGGACCTAGTAACCGTGCGCCGGGGGGTTCCCCGTCGCGTCTTGACGAAGAGGAGGCACTGGCCGCCGTCCCGCTAAGGTCCGGGGGTCCTAGGTCGCCTTCTCCCGAAGTTGACCCGAAAGTTCTGGAGGGTTGGGAGGACGATGATGAAGCTGATGAAGACTTTGATGATGACGGTGAGGAAAGGATTCCTTCTGGTGTTGAGAGGCAGTTCATCATGGATCACGGCGAGGCCTGTAAGGTCCGCCTTGACCGTGCTTGGACCCATAAGTTCGTCAGTTGTTCCGGCGAGACATTTTTCGAGGGCCATTTCTTCTTTGGCAGGGGATACAAAATTGTTATCCCTGAGGAGGGTCAGGCCGTTTGTTGCCCTCCACCGGGTTGCACCGGCGTATACATCCGGCACTTGGAGTACGGGCTCCGATTTCCTCTGAATGACTATGTTATGGCCATCATTAGGGCCATGAATGTCGCCGTTGCCCAACTGCACCCGTTGGCTATTAGGACCATAGTCGGCTTTGTCTGGCTCTGTCTCTTCAAGGGGAAGGTCCCAACGGTTAATTTATTCCGTCGGCTTCACCACCTTCGACCGTCATTCCCTGGTCGCGTCGGATGGTACAGCGTGCAAATGGAGCCGGGTTATGTTTACGTCGATAAGCTTACTTCTTGCAAAGACTGGAAAGATCGGTGGGTGTACGTTGAGGTGTCGGATGACTATCCGCCGCCCGGTCCTTCCAAAGACGAAGTTAACTTGCGGTGCGAGACTAAGGCGGAGCATGATAAATGGGTCACCCGGAATAAGCTTAAGATGGACGCCAAAGAAGGTCCCTCTTAATGAGGATGAGAGGTGGCGATGAGGCTTTTTGAGGCGGACAAGAGTGGGGTGCCGAAGAGATGGATTCCCCCAACGCAGATCATTCTTCAGGATGAGCCGCTCGCACGTCGGCCTCATACCGGCCCTAGCACGGGGTGAGTGGGGTCGGTGTGAGGCCCATCTTGGCTCTCCATGTTTCTGTTTCTTGAATTTCGATTTACTTCTACCTAACTCCTGCTTTGTTTCTTTTACGAGACCACTTTGGACCGGACTGCTCGAGGATATCCTCCGGAGAATGGGGCCGCACAAGGATAAGACCGTTGTCGATTTGCACCCTAAGGCTCGGCCCGTGATCGCGGGACGTCGCCGAATGATCCGATGGATCGGCCGCCGAAAGGCCCGAATGTGGAGGCGGCCTGGGCGAGGGTTGCTAGTAACATGCCGCGCCGAACGCGGAAAACAAAGTCTTCGGCGGCGACGGCGTCGACATCCGTTCCTCCTTCCATCCCTTGATCCCGAAGGAGACGGTGGAGATCGTTGACATTACCGATGGGGGGACTCCGATGCGGAGGGATCTCCCCTTGTCCGTAAAAGGAAAGAGCCCATCCCTCTTTGATGCTTGCCTGCTCTGCTACTGCGCAATCGTCGCCGCGAGGAGATGCGTCCTCCGAGCAAGAAGGCCAAGCATGGTACAGATATATCTTGTGGCTCGAGACTTAGCTTCAGGTTCATTAGGCGTTTCGATGACAAGCTCTCCGATATGTCCATGTATACCGACACGGATGTTTTAATTGATTTTTTTTTTTTTCAGATCAACGTCGGCCGCGGTTCTCACTGTGTGCGGCAATTAGAGAAGCACTGAGAAGGCGGGTGATAGAAATGTCACCGTCGATTCCCTACTCCGAAGGTTTCCCCACCGAGCTTGTGGCGAGAGGGGATGAGAATATGCAAGAGGTCGGCGAAATGGACTCGGCTAGCCGGCTCCCACATTATGGAGCAAGAGAAGACCATGGTTGAGTCGCCCCCACGCTCGAGCGGCTAAGGCCGGAACTCGACGCGGCGAACAAGGAGGCTAAGAGGGCCAAGGCCGAGGTCAAGAGGCGATCGATCGAGAGAAAACTCGGGGAGGACGCCTGAAAAGGAAGTCCTTCGCCGAGAGAGCCAAGGCCGAGGGCATAATGGGCCGAAGCCGCGCTAAGCTGCTGGAGATGTGTGACCTTGTTCGAAGCACGCCGACCTTTACCGTACGCAGAGGGACGAGTTTAGGGGCTTGTTCCAGGTCCAGGGGAAGGTGGTTCGGAACAAGGATGCTATCATCGCCCAAAGGGAGGAGGACATTGAGACACTCCAAACCGTTCTCCTCCCTAACATGTGCGCCCAACACGGGACCCGCCGAAGAAGCCGCCGGGGAAGTGATCGGGGAGCTCTTCCCTCTTGATGGCTCCTTTCCGTGGGACAAATTTGACGAGCTGTTTGATGACAAGCTCAAAGCTAAGGAGGAAGCCGCGAAGGAGAAGGCCAAGGAGGAGGTAAGGGTGAAGAAGGAGGAAGAAGCGGCCGCGGAGAAGGCAGCCCTCGCTGAGGAGGCTAGGGCGGCCAAAGAGGAAGCCGAGAGGATGAAGGCAGCTAAGGCCGCTGAGGCTGAGGCTGCCAAGAAGGCCGAGGCCGAGGCCGCCGAGAAAGCCGAGACAGGCCGAGACAGACACGGGTCGCCCATTAAGGACGATGTCGCTAACGCCGCGATGGCAAGCAACAATAGGGCATAGGGAGACGGGCGGTCGTCACCAGGCTCACCCGGCGTCTCGGATAGCTTTAGCTGTTCGGGGGCCAATTATTAAGCCTTTCCTCCCTGCCATCTTTTGGCGCTTAAATGATATGTCTGTAACCTTTTGCCTTTCTTTCCCTTGTATTTTGTACAACTTTGGTAGGTTGTGTTTTGGCTTTATCCTTATGGGGACAGCCGTCGTCTGTATTCTCCTTGTAACCTGTTATAATTTTTAATAAGAGTTTGCTTATTTTGCCTCTGGCTTGGCCGAGGTCCTTTCTTGTCTTCGTCTGAATTGTCTTCTTACGTTATTAGTTGAGCGCTTCTTTTGTTTCTACCTCGGCCTGACCGAGGCAGTTAGAATGCGTGTCTCAACTGTGTTTAACGTTCCTAGGGCGTGCTGATCGCTTTCGCGAGTATCAGCCGCGCTGGTAGTGACTGTCATGACGTCTGCTTCCTTATAGTGATTGCCGTGGCGTCTACCTCTTGGAGTGACTGCTGCGGCGTCTACCTCTTGGGGTGAATGCCGTAGCGTCTACTTCTTGGGGTGACTGCGACGGCGCCTATTTCTTGATGGTGACTGCCGTGGCGTCTACCTCTTGGAGTGACTGCTGCGGCGTCTACCTCTTGGGGTGACTGCCGTAGCGTCTACTTCTTGGGGTGACTGCGACGGCGCCTATTTCTTGATGGTGACTGCCGTGGCGTCTACCTCTTGGAGTGACTGCTGCGGCGTCTACCTCTTGGGGTGACTGCCGTAGCGTCTACTTCTTGGGGTGACTGCGACGGCGTCTGCTTCTTGATAGTGACTATGGGGGGAAATGAATACTTTGATGGAAAACTTGGACGATTCTTCATTAGATATAAACATGCGTCGGGGTGCCCACAGTTGTCTTGAGCACCTCCGCCGCATATACAAAATTTTCCCAAGATTGTCAGTGTCCTAATGGCTCATCAAAGGTGTACCCTCCATGTTTGTCAGCCGGTGTGTCTTTAGGGAGCGTCGGACCTGGGAATGTACTGTATCTGGAAGGACTTCAATTTGGCGGTGTCGGCTTTCACCCTTTCCAGGTATCTTACCATCCCGTCATCTCGAGCCTCATACTCTCCACTGATTTGGTTGGCCACCAATAGTGAGCATGTTTTAACCACGACGTGCTCCGCCCCGGAAGCCCTAGCTAATTCTACTCCATTTATCACCGCCTCGTATTCGGATTCGTTGTTTGAGGTTGAGAAGGTAAATTTTAAGGCGTGCTCAAACACGTCCCCGTTTGGGCTTGTGATAAGAATGGCAGCTCCTGAGCTGTTCGCCGTAGAGGACCCGTCAGTAGTTATTTCCCATACGCCGGGATGCGGCTCTTCTTGGTCGGTCGGGGTTCCTTCAACCATGCCGACGTCGGTATTCATCGGGTCGCCCTCCTGCTCCAAGGATGGGCTCTTCCCCTTCCCTGACTTCTTTGCCACTTTGAGGGATTGCATGTTGCACCCTCTGGCGGATATCTGGGTGTTGACCACCTCGTCCTTCTCGTCCTTGGAGACGAGCTTATGCGCTTCCCCCCGGTCCGAGACATACATCAGTGTCAGGGCCCGGATTGACATTACTGCATCAGCCTCGCTCAGGGTGACGCGGCCTATGAGGACGTTGTAGGCGGATGAGCCGTCAATGACTACGAACTCAGATAGGACATTCTTCGCCGCATTCCCTTTGCCGAACATCACCGCCTCGATCAACCCGGTGGGTACCAGGCCGCCCCGGAAAAACCGTACAACGGATTGGTGCGGGGGCTCAAGTCTTCAACCTTCGACCGAGGTTGAGAAAGCACTCCCGAACATGATGTTCGTGTAGGCGCCGTGTCAATCGGGCACCTCTTGACAGGTGGTTGGATATGTCCAAGTGGACTACAAGTGGGTCGCTGTGAGGGGCGATGACTCCCTCGTAGTCCTTCTTCCCAATAGTCATGTCGGGGATGTTGGAAGCGGGGACCGCTGTTTTGGGCACAAAGTTGATGGCCTGATACAGCTCGTTCAGGTGCCGTTTGTGCCCATGAGCGGACCCACCGTTCTCGTTGCCGCCGATGACAACGTGGATCACTCCTATCCGTTCAAAGACGGATTTCTTATTTGAACCGCCGGCCTCAGTCTTTTGGCCTTTGGCAACATACTTGCCGAGGCTCCCCTTCCGGATTAGCTCTTCAATGGCATTCTTCGATCTGTGAGTTGTCGATAAGGTGACCGGTGTGGCCGTGATATTCACAGTACTGGCTCGTGTCACCGTCCCCCTTCGGCTTGGGGGGCCTTTCCCACTTCTGGCCCTCGTTCTTGCTCATGGCGAAGACCTCGGCGGCAGATACGACCAGGGGGGTGTGGCCATTGAACCGTTTCTGGTGGTACGATCCTGAACTCCCCCCTGGCGCCCGCCGAGTTCTGCTTCCTGGCAGATCTATCAGACCGTGACCTATTATTGTCACGGCGTCTTTCATCCGGGTTGTCCTCCCGGTGGCTCTTCTTCTCTGAGTGCCCAGCCTCGCTGTGGCCTACCCAGGTCTTGTGATAGTCTTCCACCTTGATGGCCTGGTCGGCCATCTTCCTAGCGGCGTCTAAGCCCAAGCCGCCGCACTTGATGATCTCGTTTTTTAAGTCTCCCCTTGGGAGGCCTTTCATCGCCGCGAAGGTCGCCACTCATTGTTCGCTCACGAATCTGCTGAACCTTGGCGTCGAACCTCTTTACATAGCTTCGGAGAGACTCGCCTCCCTCCTGCTTGATAGTTAGGAGGTCCGATGTCTCCACGGCCCTCCTTTTATTGCAAGAGTACTGGGTTAAAAAGGCGTCCCTTAGGTCGGCGTAACAGTATACCGAGCCGTCGGGCAGCCCCTTGTACCAACTCTGAGCCATCCCATGCAAGGTCGTTGGGAAGACTCGGCACCAGACTTCGTCGGGTTGCTCCCACACCGAAATGTACGACTCAAAGGCCTCGGCATGGTCGGCGGGGTCGCTATCCCCTTTGTATGTGAACGCCGGCAACTTTAGCTTGGTTGGCACGACGGTTTCAAGGACGTAGGCATTGAGGGGCTGTCTGACCACGTGTCGAACGACACGCGGCGATCGGCTCCTCGCATTCCTAGTCCGGCTCCCCTCCCCGTGGCGGGAAGGGCTTCTTCTCCGACTCTGGTGAGTCGGGCTTCTTCTCCGACTCTGGTGAGTCGGACTCCTTCTCCGACTGCGCGAGTCGGACTTCTTTCATTCCTCCTGGGGGATGCCTCGTCGGTCTTTGCGGCGACGCCGTCCTCCCGCGAGTGCGGGAAGGACTCGGTCTACCACTAGTATGCAGGCTCCTCCGGCGTCTTGACAGGGCCGGCCTCTTCCAGTGCTCCATTCAAGTCTCTTGGAGTCACGTTCTGGGCCCTGGTCTCCTGGACGGGTTCCGCCGCTCTTGTCGGTGTGACAGTGTGAGCCGACGTACTACCAATGAGGTCCAGGAGTAGCTTCAGTTTTGCTACATCAACCACATGTCCCATGATGGTGACCTGGTTGGCGGGCAGCGGCGTATCTGGTATTATTGGCATCCCGTACTCCGGTTGAATTACCCGGCCGGTGGAGGGCTGCGCAACTCCAGAATTGTGGATGGTATCATCTTGGCAGAATTCGGTTTCGTCAGTTACGAATACCTCTTGTTGTTTTGACATCTTCTTAGCTTTTTGGGTGAGTTTTTGTTTTTGTTGTTTTTTTTTTTGTTTGGGAATGAATGTGACTAGCTTCTAGTATCTTTTCCCACAGACGGCGCCAATTGTTCCGGGTGTAATTCCAGAGCAGTTATACGTTACCACCCGTGCTTGTAGAATGACGTCTTTAGTCGAATCCTCCTTGCGGTCTCCTGAAACGATGAACAAACTAAGGGCTCGGCTTTGGACCGAGCGAACTCACTCCGACGCTCAAGTCAGTAAACTTAGAGAGAAGTTGTCGTTACTTGGTGAAATATATGTTGTAGAGAGATAAGGAAGATATTACCAGATGAATAGTGAATTTTAGGTTAAATTGTGGATCTCCTCCTCAATGAGAGTTGAGGAGTATTTATAGACTTTCACCTTTTGTCACGTAGTGGCCAAGTGGCCAAGTGGCTAGCAGGTGGAAAGACTGATCTACCCCTCGGCCGAGGGACCCATGGCAGGCCGGCGGGCCCTGTTGACTCACCGCCGTGGGGTCTTGGATATGAGTTCCCGGATGTGTGCCTCGGCTGTCTAGTTGTCCCCGCCGAGGCACAAGAGATAGGCCGTCAGGTGGCGTCGGTTAGGCTGTCTAAGCCGTTGACTTGCTGTGGATATCTTTGACCTTGCTCAATATGTTGACTGGTCAGCGGGTGCAGAATATGCCCCATCAAACTCCATTTTGATTGTCGAAACAAAATCTATGATAATAAATGAGTTTATGGACCTGAAGTCCATCCATTGACATAAAGTTAATCCAAATTATAAATATTGGAAAAGAAACTGTAAAATTTTCATTATCGAGTCATCATCATCATGTGCATTTAGAGATTAAGTTCATCATTTGCATTTTACTTTAAGTATATATATATATATATATATATATATATATATATATATATATATATATATATATATATATATATATATATATATATATATATATATATATATATACATATAGGAATAGGATCATGTGAGGATACACTATCTTTTTGAGGATTGAGGATTTCGTTACAATATCGAAGTTCTTCAATACAATATCACAGGTTATTTGATAAAATATCACATAAAAAAACACATGTGTAAAAAAAAAATTTGTAATTTTTTTTTTAAAATTTTTCTTTTTTTCAAAGATCAGATTTTTCGTGATATTGTATTGAAGAACCTGTGATATTGTATTAACAAATCCTCAATCCTCAAATATTTAGGAGTTCTCACTTAGGATCCGCCTCTCTCTCTCTCTCTCTCTCTCTCTCTCTCTCTCTCTATTATATATATATATATATATATATATATATATATATATATATATATATATATATATATATATATATATATATATATGATGGAAATGTAGATTCATATACATAATAACATACTCTTATATGTCTAAATAATTTGTCATAAAATTAATTACGGATCTTATGCATGCAAACAATAAAATAAATAGAGGAGAAATCATGTCCTTACATGGTAAATTTCGGCTATTAGGGCACAAGAGAGATCACCTTTCTCTTCTTGTTCTTGAGCTATTCCAATGGAAGAACAAAGATCTAAGTGTAAGATCTCTCCCTATGTATTATACCCAAGGCTCCTCTTAATTAAATTAATATTACAAATACTAGTTATAATATTAATCAAGGTAGAAAAATGGAACCAAAATATTTATAAACTCTTATACTATTTCGGTTTTTAGAGAGATAAAAGGGAGGATTTTTAATTCTCTCTAAAACTATATTTTTGGATGATGAGTGGAATGAATTAATCTCTAACACATTTTAGAGTAATAGGTAAAATAAAATGAAAAACCAATGATGGTTTTTCACATCAAAAACCGGGTGGTAGGGGGGGCTTTTGGGTGAGCCAATGCATGAAATGGTTTGTCTTCACAATGCACCATAGGCTTGCATGGCTACTAAAGCAAAACAATCATTGTGTTTTGCTACTAATTAAACAATTAATTAGCTTAAAAGCCCCTCCTATTTTCGGCACCTTTAGCTAATATGGATTCCATATTAATTTTGTCAATTGTCAATATGTTACATGTCACATGTCACATATATTTGTTATGTATTTTTAACATATTAAAAATCAACGTATTAATAAAAATACGTCACATACAAAATCGACTTAGTAATATCATAATTACTCGTGCCAAAATATTTTACCAATTTATAAATCACAACTGATTGTATTTATAATAATTCATTCAATTTAATTGTTACATTAAACAATTATTTCATTCGAGTAATGATACAATTCAATTACTCAGACCGTATCTTATTAAATCACATTTCAATATGATACGTAAATTTTACTTCCAAAATCGTCCGTCAATTTTCTAGTAATTTAATTAACTCGTAACATTATACGATTAATTAAATAATCAATTAAGAGTATTGCCCTTTAGGTATGACCTAGGGGTCAACTGATCACCACCGTCACACGACAAGAATGTCAAACTCTAGTCAGCCAATCATTACCGATATATGTTGACCAGTTGATTGTGAATAATATTACTTCCCAATTGTATTCATTTTAATGAGACTTAAACATGTGATCATCATGATCAACGGTCGTGATCGCATTATTGTCGGAGGACACATATTCCAACAATCTCCCACTTGTCCTCGACAAGTGTGCGTCACCAATTCTCTTGTCCTATTACTATCTCCCACTCAATGCAAGGTGTCTTTCAGGTCGTACTTGCAAGTGATCATATCGAGAGTGGTTTCCTCGATCTGGAGAATAACTGATTGACCGGATTTATCCACTCTGGATACCTTCCGAGCGTGGCCACGCATTTCCAATTCATTACTCCTCGAGTGGCCCCGAGATATTGTTATAACCCCGACTAGGGGTGGACAATTCCTATCGCACTCATTCCCTTCGACTAGCCACAGCCATCATAACCCAAAATATGCCCATTTGACCCCATTTACGAAGGTCGTAGTAACACAAATCAAAGTTAATCGAAATCGTGCCATCTTAGGTGAATAGCCTTTAGTCAAAAGAATCGACTCATTTGAATACTATAGTAGCTCTCGCCACGACCAGGCTATATAAATTTGCAAGAACTCTATAAGCGGTCATTAGGCCCGACAAAAAGTTCCTAACAGTCTGCCTATGTGATCGACTAGTCATCTCACATGACCGTATGGCACTTGAACTTGCCATCAATCGCCTCACACTCTAGTCACTTCGAGACGTCACCTCATGTAAGTAACTATGGGCAAAACAATGTTAATCCATGTTCACTTTAACGGGGTTCAATTGTCTCTACAACCCGTTTGGATATAACAATGTACAAAGGTGAGTTAATAATAACTCAAACGACAAATGTCGACATCACACTTGGGCAGTCAATATCATATTACAACCTTGTGATGTATATCATAAGTGTAAACACTCATTGATTGCAATAGAAGTTTAACATCCCATGTGTCCATGTGTTCAAACTTCTTACACTTGCATTTTCCTTCATATTCATATTCTCTCTCATAGCATGAATCTTACCAAGTACACATCAAAGTTCCCAACCTTGGTTTCGGTTCTTTAACTTGAAAGAACTTTCTTATCGATCATCTCATAACGAACGAATTTGCGATGAATAATACAACTTGCACCGATCAAGTATTTCATCCACACACAATGCACTAGGTATATGTTTTGTAGAATCTTGTAACAATTGACAAGATTATTAGCTTAGTACTTCTCACAAGTCCTAGCTTAACTAGGAAAGATTATCTTTGAATAACTTCTTATTCTACCAACCATCTTTCCAAAACTTCTCATTTCTCTTTCTAGCTCGAAAGTTTTAGGATTCTCATAAATCCTTATATGTGCTCGGATCTTCTACAAAATGTGCAACCTCTTATCACATAATGGAACATTCCGACAAGCACTGAAATCGTTCATCGGATTCTACTTGAGAATTCATGACGTTTCTATTATGGCTTACCAACCAATCATCATGCTCTTATGCATATGATTCAAAATTGGACATGTACATGATTATTCTAATGGCGGAAACATTAGTTATTGATAATCATGAGATCAACCGTTCTCAGGTTCAATGAACTACCATGACTGCTAATGGTAATTCCATTTTCATTCATACGAATAACCTACGCGAATGTTGATGTGATGTGTATCTCTTAATACTAATCCAACATCCCATGATGCAATTGGATTCATCATGGTCCATTTTCATCCAGAATTGAAAACTCGAAAGCTTCTTTATGAAAGAAGATATTAGCTCGTCATTCTTTAATGAGTAATGGGTTTTATATATTCAAGGATGATAGCTCCCACTAAATTCCATGTCTTCACATGAGAATATACTAACTCCCACTCAATTCAACATATTTCGAAATTGATTTCTCAATCAAAATTTGTTAAGTATATAAATATAAATTGCCTTGCCAAGTTACTAGGATAAAACCATATATGTTCCCATCATATCCTTTCAAAATGCCTATTTTGAAGTGGTCTCATCTCAACCTTACGGAAAGAGATTTTTAAATCTCTAACACACTCATGTCATAATGATGTGTAGTAATGTCATTATTCAAATATAAACAATATCTAGAATACGTCCTTCTGAATACTCTTTCGGAAGGAGGATTAACCATATCCTAATGAGGTTAAGCAATGACATTTGCGTGGTTAAAACGTTGGCTATTGAAGATATCGGAATATCAATCTTTGCAACTTAATCTTGATCATAACTAGTATGTTACTTTGATTCATTTAGGCTCTTAAGTAAAACTCATGATTGAAACTATTGGTCAAATGATTCATAACCTTAGTCAAAAGCTTGTTAAGACTTTACATTAGTCATTTTTCTTTCAAAACTTCTTTTGGTCTCCTCGTGTAGTTATCTTGAGAATAAACTCTTATGATTACTTCACTTAGTCTCTTAAGTCATTTAGAACTAACTTGAGACTATAGATCTCATCTATTTGGTATACTATGTAAATAGATATACCTTCATTCAAATCATTCTCTCTTGCGTAGATCTTCATTTACACAAGTACACAATTATATCTTGCCTTGTGTGTTGTGTCCTCATTTTTCTCCCACTCTATCTTTAGAATAAGTACACTAATCATTCAAAGATAGCATATGAGACACAAATTAATGATGTTGAATTATAAGGAGAACTATCTCATAGATAGACTAATAGTTATTGATTTCATATGAGTTCTTGGTGATTGACATTCCTTTAAGAGAGTTCATAGACTCAAAATCGCTTCATAAATGATCATACACAAGCCTTAAGCATGTGGACATATAATGAAACCGGTCATTATATTTGTCTACTAGATCACTTTAAGTGAATAATCTTATGTTTCAAAACACAAGCAATTTAAAGATGAAATTTTAGAACATAAAGGATAAATGATAAAACGTGTGACTTGGGTTGCAAACCAAGTCACTATCATCCAAAATACAAACCATTATCCAAAATACCTTTCCATGTCGAACACGGAAACTTAAAGTTCTAAAAATTCAAAACATAACTTAAAATAAGACAATGAAAAACAAAGCTCCATAAAAGCTATCCTTAGCTTCTTCATGGTTTCTTATGCTTGCTTTTCTTTTCCTTTGTCTTTGCTTGGTGGAGGCCCTATTTACAATAAAAAGGGAGATACATTATCACAACTTTGCATCATAATACCATAGTTGAATTTAGAAACATAAAAGAAGGTTAGTCATTTACCTACTGGAGTGATCTTTCCAGTTTTGATATCACCAAGGTATTTGGAACAATTCCTCTTCCAATGTCCCATGCCATTACAATAATGGCATTTGTCAAGAGGACCCTTCTTGACTTTGGAGGTGCTAGCTTCACAAGACTTAGCTTTGGTGAATGTGGGAGCTTGCTTTTTACCCTTTCTCCCATTCTTCTTGAACTTCCCCTTACTCTTTGTGCTTATGTTAAGCACATCCTTGGGAGGGTTCACATTTAACCCCATGTCCCTCTCGGCTTGCACAAGTAACTTGTGCAACTCCTCAAGAGACACATCCTTGTCTTGCATGTTGAAATTCACCCGGAATTGCACATATGCCTTGACCTTAGACAAGGAGTGTAGAATCCTATCTACGATGAGTTCTTTGGGAATTTCAACTTTTTGAATCTTCAAGGTCTCGACAAGCTCCATGAGTTTGAGCACATGAGGGCTAACCTTTTGGCCCTCTTTGAAGTCGAGATCAAAGAATGCCGCGGCCGCCTCATATTGGACGATCCGCGGAGTTTGTGAAAACATGGTCACAAGTTTGGAGTAAATCTCATTAGCATTGCCCATTTTGAAGGCTCTCCTTTGGAGTTCCGCCTCCATCGCAAATATTAAGACATTTTTCATTGCGGCGGACTCCTTTTGGTAAACCTCATAGGCTTCCCTAGTGGCCGCGGTGGACCTAGTGGAGGGTTCGGGTGGAGAGGCCTCGGTAAGGTAACGAAGCTTGTCGTCGCCTTCGGCGGCTAATTTGAGTTGGGCATCCCACTCGGAGAAATTTGACCCATTCTTTTCAAGTTTACATCGATCCATAAAGGATCGGAGCCAAGATGAAGTAGCGAGTGGTGTAGCATTAGGAGTTGGTGTTGCCATTTGTTATGAATAAGAAGTGGTCTACAAAACAAAATATAAGGAGTAAAACAAATGTCGTTTTAATACTCGTAAAAATGTATGATTTAAACAAGTTTTATGCATTTTTCTAGTGACCTCTACCCAACTAGATAAATGATTCCAAGATCCAAATTCATATTAACTTAGGGCACGGTGTGCCGAATTACCCTTTATTAACATAACTCGGTGGATTAACCTTTTAATCGATTCTACTTTTAGAACTCTTGGTCGATGATGTTTACATTAATATTCATCTCTAGCCCGAAACACATCCGGAAATCGTCGTGAATACTTTCGTTGAGTACAACCCAAATTTCGAATAAATGTGTCCATAATCCAAACCCATATCAATTTAGGGCACGGTGTGACGAAATACCCCTCATTAACATGAACTCGGTGGATAAACATTCATCACCCACTTCCCCTACGTAACAAGGTTTGTACCCAGGTGTGGCCGAGTGCACTCCCTCGCGAAATAGGTTTTCATGGTTTCTACTCTTTGGTAAGGCTATGTCTCAATTGATTGTTTTAGCGAGAGGTCATGTCAATTTATTATCTATCACGTTTTAAGTGAACTAAAGCGGTGAACTACGATAATTATATTTGACACGGTCGATAAACTCGATAAAATAACAATGCATGTTTAGTTATGGCGATTTAGCGATGCATGTGACATAAAATAAAATGCAAGCATAAAGATAAAAATCCTAGTATGGCCTTTCCTAAAATAGAAAAACTATTAATCTATTACATATTCGGAAACCAACTCCATTGGTCCCTTGAACTTCGGTTGTGGCACGCATCTCGAGGTAACACCGTCTTTATGAATCGCCATTCTTGAAGAAATCCGTCTTTTGAAACTCCGGAATGAATAAAATTACATAATAAATTACATAATTTCCTATTATACATTTGTAACTAAAATAAAATAAATCTATTAAATTACAAAACGGTTATACGAGATCACAATAAAAATTACAACCGAATCGATATTCCCATACATTTCGGGAAATACCAATTAAAATCTAAGGCCATACTAAGTAAAATTACATAATTCAAAATTACATAAATTAAAATTATGACAATCATAAGGAAAATGCAGCATTATAATATGCATGAACATGCTCAATTTTTTATGCTAAATCGCCTTTTAATTAGCCAATATCGTATATTACTCGGTTTTTACGGATTTGCGTGATTTCAACATTTTATAATCACAAAAATACATAAACTCATATTTATGCATAAATTAATTACCCTAACCTCTTAGGACTCAAAATATAGTCTTCACTAATAATTTGACCATAATTAACTTTTATTTACAAAATTGTTCATAAATGGACCAAAATTACAAAATAAGCCATTAAACTTCAAATAAATCGAAAAATTTCAAATAAATTCGAAATTTGAAATTTAAATTCATGAACATTCTGGAAAAATTCCATGACACTCATAATGTTCAAAATCTTAGGTTAAAAATTTCGAAAATTTTCCGGAAAAACAATGTTGCGGTTTATCGATATTTAATAAAATAATCATAAAAACATGGAAAAATTATTTTCATTAAATTTTCAATTTTATATCTGAAAAATATAATAAAATGCAACATTAGACGTTTTTCCTAAGTCATAGATTATGTTTTATTAATTTTTCACTAATAATGTCACTATTTATGTCATTTTTCTTCAAAAATTCATAAATCATGCTAAAAGACTTCTTTATAGCCAATTATTTTACACACATCTTGTAAAATTGCATGTGACAACATATAAATTTTCTATGACCAGATTCGAAATTTAACTCATATTAACCTATTTTTCTCTTAAATCCGAATTTAATAATGAAAAATTCATTTTTCGAGCATAACAAGTGCAAAAATTATGAAAATTTACAGGTTATCTCAAAATAATATATGTAACAACATATCCAAAAACCAACTTAAAATTCGAAGTATAGCTAATTTTCGACCAAAAATGACATTTTTACTCATAAAATCACATTTAAATGTCATTATTGTAAATTATGAACAATAAAAAACCGAAAAAATAACCAAAATATCCTAAAACACTTTAGGACCAGAAATATTAACATGCATGTAATAATTTCGTGATATATCATAATAACACAAATTTTACAAGTTTTATTTTGTTATTCATATAACTCGGAAAAACTTTTAACCAATTTGCATGCAAACAACCGTGGCTCTTGATACCGATTGATGGAAATGTAGATTCATATACATAATAACATACTCTTATATGTCTAAATAATTTGTCATAAAATTAATTACGGATCTTATGCATGCAAACAATAAAATAAATAGAGGAGAAATCATGTCCTTACATGGTAAATTTCGGCTATTAGGGCACAAGAGAGATCACCTTTCTCTTCTTGTTCTTGAGCTATTCCAATGGAAGAACAAAGATCTAAGTGTAAGATCTCCCCCTATGTATTATACCCAAGGCTCCTCTTAATTAAATTAATATTACAAATACTAGTTATAATATTAATCAAGGTAGAAAAATGGAACCAAAATATTTATAAACTCTTATACTATTTCGGTTTTTAGAGAGATAAAAGGGAGGATTTTTAATTCTCTCTAAAACTATATTTTTGGATGATGAGTGGAATGAATTAATCTCTAACACATTTTAGAGTAATAGGTAAAATAAAATGAAAAACCAATGATGGTTTTTCACATCAAAAACCGGGTGGTAGGGGGGGCTTTTGGGTGAGCCAATGCATGAAATGGTTTGTCTTCACAATGCACCATAGGCTTGCATGGCTACTAAAGCAAAACAATCATTGTGTTTTGCTACTAATTAAACAATTAATTAGCTTAAAAGCCCCTCCTATTTTCGGCACCTTTAGCTAATATGGATTCCATATTAATTTTGTCAATTGTCAATATGTTACATGTCACATGTCACATATATTTGTTATGTATTTTTAACATATTAAAAATCAACGTATTAATAAAAATACGTCACATACAAAATCGACTTAGTAATATCATAATTACTCGTGCCAAAATATTTTACCAATTTATAAATCACAACTGATTGTATTTATAATAATTCATTCAATTTAATTGTTACATTAAACAATTATTTCATTCGAGTAATGATACAATTCAATTACTCGCACAGTATCTTATTAAATCACATTTCAATATGATACGTAAATTTTACTTCCAAAATCGTCCGTCAATTTTCTAGTAATTTAATTAACTCGTAACATTATACGATTAATTAAATAATCAATTAAGAGTATTGCCCTTTAGGTATGACCTAGGGGGTCAATTGATCACCACCGTCACACGACAAGAATGTCAAACTCTAGTCAGCCAATCATTACCGATATATGTTGATCACTGATTAACAATATTACTTCCCAATTGTATTCATTTTAATGAGACTTAAACATGTGATCATCATGATCAACGGTCGTGATCGCATTATTGTCGGAGGACACATATTCCAACATATATATATATATATATATATATATATATATATATATATATATATATATATATATATATATATATATATATATATATATAGAGAGAGAGAGAGAGAGAGAGAGATTGGATTTGGTAATTTTGGTTCTTATGGTGAGTTGTGAGTTGGGGGAATCTCAACCATTAGATTAAATTAGAGATGAGTGGCCAAGATTAATCTTAGTTGTCATATAAAAGCATTGTTATTTAGTTTATTTTCTCTTTTTTCTAGTGCTACTCTTTTTTTTTTACTTTAATTTTTTTATCTCTTTTTTTTTTTACTTCGTGTTATTATGCTTTTTTTTACAACTTTGATTTTTTTTTCTTTTATGTTTTTCTCTAATTTTCTCATTATGTTACATTTTTTTCTTTTTCTTTTTGTACCAATTTTTTTTTTGCTTGAATTTTTTTTTCACTCTTATTTTTTTTACCTCGTGTTATTATGCTGTTATTGTGCTTTTTTTTAACTTGATTTTTTAACGATTTTGATTTTTTTCTCTCTTTTTTTTTACCACATGTTATTGTGCTGTTATTGTTATTCCGCTGTTATTGTGATGTTATTCTGCTGTCACTTTGATTTTTTTTACGACTTTGATTTTTTTTCTTTTTTTTTACCACGTGTTAGTGTGCTGTTATTCTGCTGTTATTGTGATGTTATTCCGGTGTCACTTTGATTTTTTTTACGACTTCGATTTTTTTTCCTTTTTTTTACCACGTGTTATTGTGTTGTTATTCTACTGTTATTCTGCTGTTATTGTGATGTTATTCCGGTGTCACTTTGATTTTTTTTACTACTTTAATTTTTTTACTCTTTTTTTACCGCATGTTATTGTGCTGTTATTCTGGTGTTATTGTGATGTTATTCCTGCCAAATAAATGACAAAAGACACCAATTTTACTCTTTTTACCGCATGTTATTGTGCTATTATTCTGGTATTATTGTGATTTTATTCCTGCCAAATAAATGACAAAAGACACCAAGTCGCTAGTAAGAGAGTAGAACTGATTCTAAATTACAAGAATCCAATGTTAGATTCATGAGTCAGGACCCATCTGTTGTGTCAATAGTAATGAAAATAACAAGAGTGTCGTCACAAAGCAGCAATAATCATCTGCTTCTTACAACTTGACTCTATATCCAATAACACCTATCTTCAACATTGACTCTATATCCAATAACACCTATCTTCAACACCTATCTTCAACATTGACTCTATATCCAATAACACCTATCTTCCCTTGCTCATTTACGGTTTCAGGCAACCGAAACCTGCAAGCCACAGCTGAAGCAGGGCCCGTTGGAACTTTTATGACGATTCCACAGTTACTTTTGGTCAAGATAAATATCATCCTTCTTTCATTAATTCTGACTGTAACACAGCTATCTGGTAATAATTCAGAACCCCCTGAGATCATCGTCTAGGTATCCGTCTGACAAACATCGAAACCATCTACCAAGTCCAGGACAGTAATACTCAACACCAAAATACGACTCCTCAAAATATCTAACGATCAATAAGTTACTGTACCCGCTTGTCTCAAATCCACAAACTACGAGATAAAAATCATCCCCCCAC
Source organism: Silene latifolia (assembly GCF_048544455.1). Lineage (NCBI taxonomy): Eukaryota > Viridiplantae > Streptophyta > Magnoliopsida > Caryophyllales > Caryophyllaceae > Silene > Silene latifolia. The sequence goes on from NC_133529.1 coordinate 89,597,305, forward strand.
CCAAATTTCTCTGCCTAATTGGTTTTAGGAACAATAAAAGCTTCCCTAGTAACAGGATTCTTAACATGAAGTTCACCATCATCTGATATAAAAATAAGTAGTCCTCTACTTAGAGTGCAGAAGTGTAAATTTTCTTGGAGCGAATTAGTCTCCAAGCCGCATTCTTGAACAAGTCACCAAAATCAAAGGCTAAATCAGCTAAATAACCCTTATCATAGCCACTACTTAAAACACATTCCTCGGGGGCATCCACTGTACCGCTCCATCGAGCACCATAGCTGTTCCTGTACACCAACAGATTCGACCATCACCTACCAGGTGGTTGGATATGTCCAAGTGGACTACAAGTGGGTCGCTGTGAGGGGCGATGACTCCCTCGTAGTCCTTCTTCCCAATAGTCATGTCGGGGATGTTGGAAGCGGGGACCGCTGTTTTGGGCACAAAGTTGATGGCCCGATACGACTCGTTCGAGTGCCGTTTGTGCCCATGAGCGGACCCACCGTTCTCGTTGCCGCCGATGACAACGTGGATCACTCCTATCCGTTCAAAGACGGATTTCTTATTTGAACCGCCGGCCTCAGTCTTTTGGCCTTTGGCAACATACTTGCCGAGGCTCCCCTTCCGGATTAGCTCTTCAATGGCATTCTTCGAGATGCGGCAGTTGTCGATAAGGTGACCGGTGTGGCCGTGATATTCACGATCGGCTCGTGTCACCGTCCCCCTTCGGCTTGGGGGCCTTTCCCACTTCGGCCCTCGTTCTTGCTCATGGCGAAGACCTCGGCGCGCAGATACGACCAGGGGGTGTGGCCATTGAACCGTTTCTGGTGGTACGATCCTGAACTCCCCCCTGGCGCCCGCCGAGTTCTGCTTCCTGGCAGATCTATCAGACCGTGACCTATTATTGTCACGGCGTCTTTCATCCGGGTTGTCCTCCCGGTGGCTCTTCTTCTCTCGAGTGCCCGGCCTCGCCGTGGCCTACCCAGTCTTGTGATAGTCTTCCACCTTGATGGCCTGGTCGGCCATCTTCCTAGCGGCGTCTAAGCCCAAGCCGCCGCACTTGATGATCTCGTTTTTAAGTCTCCCTTGGGAGGCCTTTCATCGCCGCGAAGGTGCCATTTCATTGTTCACTCACGAATCTGCTGAACCTTGGCGTCGAACCTCTTTACATAGCTTCGGAGAGACTCGCCTCCCTCCTGCTTGATAGTTAGGAGGTCCGATGTCTCCACGGCCCTCCTTTTATTGCAAGAGTCTTGGGTTAAAAAGGCGTCCCTTAGGTCGGCGTAACGATATCCGAGCCGTCGGGCAGCCCCTTGTACCAACTCCGAGCCATCCCATGCAAGGTCGTTGGGAAGACTCGGCACCAGACTTCGTCGGGTTGCTCCCACACCGAAATGTACGACTCAAAGGCCTCGGCATGGTCGGCGGGGTCGCTATCCCCTTTGTATGTGAACGCCGGCAACTTTAGCTTGGTTGGCACGACGGTTTCAAGGACGTAGGCATTGAGGGGCTGTCGACCACGTGTCGAACGACACGCGGCGATCGGCTCCTCGCATTCCTAGTCCGGCTCCCCTCCCCGTGGCGGGAAGGGCTTCTTCTCCGACTCTGGTGAGTCGGGCTTCTTCTCCGACTCTGGTGAGTCGGACTCCTTCTCCGACTCTGGCGAGTCGGACTTCTTTCATTCCTCTGGGGGATGCCTCGTCGGTCTTTGCGCGACGCCGCCGTCCTCCCGCGAGTGCGGGAAGGACTCGGGTCTACCACTAGTATTCGGGCTCCTCCGGCGTCTTGACAGGCCGGCCTCTTCCAGTGCTCCATTCAAGTCTCTTGGAGTCACGTTCGGGCCGGTCTCTCCGGACGGGTTCCGCCGCTCTTGTCGGTGTGACGGTGTGTGAGCCGACGTACTACCAATGAGGTCCAGGAGTAGCCGGTTTTGCTACATCAACCACATGTCCCATGATGGTGACCTGGTTGGCGGGCGACGGCGTATCCGGTATTATTGGCATCCGTACTCCGGTTGAATTACCGGTGGAGGGTCGCGCAACTCGAGAATTGTGGATGGTATCATCTTGGCGAGAAGTCGGTTTCGTCGATTCGAATACCTCTTGTTGTTTTGACATCTTCTTAGCTTTTTGGGTGGGTTTTTGTTTTTGTTGTTTTTTTTTTTTGTTTGGGAATGAATGTGACTAGCTTCTAGTATCTTTTCCCACAGACGGCGCCAATTGTTCCGGGTGTAATTCCGGAAGCGTTATACGTTACCACCCGTGCTTGTAGAATGACGTCTTTAGTCGAATCCTCCTTGCGGTCTCCTGAAACGATGAACAAACTAAGGGCTCGGCTTTGGACCGAGCGAACTCACTCCGACGCTCAAGTCAGTAAACTTAGAGAGAAGTTGTCGTTACTTGGTGAAATATATGTTGTAGAGAGATAAGGAAGATATTACCAGATGAATAGTGAATTTTAGGTTAAATTGTGGATCTCCTCCTCAATGAGAGTTGAGGAGTATTTATAGACTTTCACCTTTTGTCACGTAGTGGCCAAGTGGCCAAGTGGCTAGCAGGTGGAAAGACTGATCTACCCCTCGGCCGAGGGACCCATGGCAGGCCGGCGGGCCCTGTTGACTCACCGCCGTGGGGTCTTGGATATGAGTTCCCGGATTTGTGCCTCTACTGTCTAGTTGTCCCCGCCGAGGCACAAGAGATAGGCCGTCAGGTGGCGTCGGTTAAGTGTCTAAGCCGTTGACTTGTTTGTGGATATCTTTGACCTTGCTCAATATGTTGACGGTCGGGTTGGTGCAGAATATGCCCCATCAAACTCCATTTTGATTGTCGAAACAAAATCTATGATAATAAATGAGTTTATGGACTCAAGTCCATCCATTGACATAAAGTTAATCCAAATTATAAATATTGGAAAAGAAAGCGTACAATTTTCATTATCGAGTCATCATCATCATGTGCATTTAGAGATTAAGTTCATCATTTGCATTTTACTTTAAGTATATATATATATATATATATATATATATATATATATATATATATATATATATATATATATACATATAGGAATAGGATCATGTGAGGATACACTATCTTTTTGATGATTGAGGATTTCGTTACAATATCAGAAGTTCTTCAATACAATATCACAGGTTATTTGATAAAATATCACACAAAAAAACACATGTGCAAAAAAAAAAATTTGTAATTTTTTTTTTAAAATTTTTCTTTTTTTCAAAGATCAGATTTTTCGTGATATTGTATTGAAGAACCTGTGATATTGTATTAACAAATCCTCAATCCTCAAATATTTAGGAGTTCTCACCGGATCCGGCCTCTCTCTCTCTCTCTCTCTCTCTCTATTTATATATATATATATATATATAGAGAGAGAGAGAGAGATTGGATTTGGTAATTTTGGTTCTTATGGTGAGTTGTGAGTTGGGGGAATCTCAACCATTAGATTAAATTAGAGATGAGTGGCCAAGATTAATCTTAGTTGTCATATAAAAGCATTGTTATTTAGTTTGTTTTCTCTTTTTTCTAGTGCTACTCTTTTTTTTTTACTTTAATTTTTTTATCTCTTTTTTTTTTTACTTCGTGTTATTATGCTTTTTTTTACAACTTTGATTTTTTTTTCTTTTATGTTTTTCTCTAATTTTCTCATTATGTTACATTTTTTTCTTTTTCTTTTTGTACCAAATTTTTTTTTGCTTGAATTTTTTTTTCACTCTTATTTTTTTTACCTCGTGTTATTATCTTTGTTATTGTGCTTTTTTTAACTTGATTTTTTAACGATTTTGATTTTTTTCTCTCTTTTTTTTTACCACATGTTATTGTGTTGTTATTGTTATTAATTTGTTATTGTGATGTTATTCTCATTGTCACTTTGATTTTTTACGACTTTGATTTTTTTTCTTCTTTTTTACCCAGTGTTAGTGTGCTTTTATTCTGCTGTTATTGTGATGTTATTCCGGTGTCACTTTGATTTTTTTTACGACTTCGATTTTTTTTCCTTTTTTTTACCACGTGTTATTGTGTTGTTATTATTATCGTTTTCATTATTATTGTGATGTTATTCCGGTGTCACTTTGATTTTTTTTACTACTTTAATTTTTTTACTCTTTTTTTACCGCATGTTATTGTGCTGTTATTCTGGTGTTATTGTGATGTTATTCCTGCCAAATAAATGACAAAAGACACCAATTTTACTCTTTTTACCGCATGTTATTGTGCTATTATTCTGGTATTATTGTGATTTTATTCCTGCCAAATAAATGACAAAAGACACCAAGTCGCTAGTAAGAGAGTAGAACTGATTCTAAATTACAAGAATCCAATGTTAGATTCATGAGTCAGGACCCATCTGTTGTGTCAATAGTAATGAAAATAACAAGAGTGTCGTCACAAAGCAGCAATAATCATCTGCTTCTTACAACTTGACTCTATATCCAATAACACCTATCTTCAACATTGACTCTATATCCAATAACACCTATCTTCAACACCTATCTTCAACATTGACTCTATATCCAATAACACCTATCTTCCCTTGCTCATTTTTACGGTTTGTAACCGAAACTCGCAAGCCACAATTTGAAAGCAGGGCCCGTTGGAACTTTTATGACGATTCCACAGTTACTTTTGGTCAAGATAAATATCATCCTTCTTTCATTAATTCTGACTGTAACACAGCTATCTGGTAATAATTCAGAACCCCCTGAGATCATCGTCTAGGTATCCGTCTGACAAACATCGAAACCATCTACCAAGTCCAGGACAGTAATACTCAACACCAAAATACGACTCCTCAAAATATCTAACGATCAATAAGTTACTGTACCCGCTTGTCTCAAATCCACAAACTACGAGATAAAAATCATCCCCCCACCCAAATTTCTCTGCCTAATTGGTTTTAGGAACAATAAAAGCTTCCCTAGTAACAGGATTCTTAACATGAAGTTCACCATCATCTGATATAAAAATAAGTAGTCCTCTACTTAGAGTGCAGAAGTGTAAATTTTCTTGGAGCGAATTCCGTCTCCAAGCTGCATTCTTGAACAAGTCACCAAAATCAAAGGCTAAATCAGCTAAATAACCCTTATCATAGCCACTACTTAAAACACATTCCTCGGGGGCATCCACTGTACCGCTCCATCGAGCACCATAGCTGTTCCTGTACACCAACAGATTCGACCATCACCTACCAGGTGGTTGGATATGTCCAAGTGGACTACAAGTGGGTCGCTGTGAGGGGCGATGACTCCCTCGTAGTCCTTCTTCCCAATAGTCATGTCGGGGATGTTGGAAGCGGGGACCGCTGTTTTGGGCACAAAGTTGATGGCCCGATCTGGCTCGTTCGTGCCGTTTGTGCCCATGAGCGGACCCACCGTTCTCGTTGCCGCCGATGACAACGTGGATCACTCCTATCCGTTCAAAGACGGATTTCTTATTTGAACCGCCGGCCTCAGTCTTTTGGCCTTTGGCAACATACTTGCCGAGGCTCCCCTTCCGGATTAGCTCTTCAATGGCATTCTTCAGATGCCGTGAGTTGTCGATAAGGTGACCGGTGTGGCCGTGATATTCACAAGATCGCTCGTGTCACCGTCCCCCTTCGGCTTGGGGGGCCTTTCCCACTTCTGGCCCTCGTTCTTGCTCATGGCGAAGACCTCGGCGGCAGATACGACCAGGGGGGTGTGGCCATTGAACCGTTTCTGGTGGTACGATCCTGAACTCCCCCCTGGCGCCCGCCGAGTTCTGCTTCCTGGCAGATCTATCAGACCGTGACCTATTATTGTCACGGCGTCTTTCATCCGGGTTGTCCTCCCGGTGGCTCTTCTTCTCGAGTGCCCGGCCTCGCGTGGCCTACCCAGTCTTGTGATAGTCTTCCACCTTGATGGCCTGGTCGGCCATCTTCCTAGCGGCGTCTAAGCCCAAGCCGCCGCACTTGATGATCTCGTTTTTTAAGTCTCCCCTTGGGAGGCCTTTCATCGCCGCGAAGGTCGCCATTTCATTGTTGCTCACGAATCTGCTTGAACCTTGGCGTCGAACCTCTTTACATAGCCGGAGAGACTCGCCTCCCTCCCGCTTGATAGTTAGGAGGTCCGATGTCTCCACGGCCCTCCTTTTATTGCAAGAGTCTTGGGTTAAAAAGGCGTCCCTTAGGTCGGCGTAAAGATATCGAGCCGTCGGGCGGACCCCTTGTACCAACTCGAGCCATCCCATGCAAGGTCGTTGGGAAGACTCGGCACGGACTTCGTCGGGTTGCTCCCACACCGAAATGTACGACTCAAAGGCCTCGGCATGGTCGGCGGGGTCGCTATCCCCTTTGTTTGTATGTGAACGCGGCAACTTTAGCTTGGTTGGCACGACGGTTTCAGGACGTAGGCATTGAGGGGTGCCTCGACCACGTGTCGAACGACACGCGGCGATCGGCTCCTCGCATTCCTAGTCCGGCTCCCCTCCCCGTGGCGGGAAGGGCTTCTTCTCCGACTCTGGTGAGTCGGGCTTCTTCTCCGACTCTGGTGAGTCGGACTCCTTCTCCGACTCTGGCGAGTCGGACTTCTTTCATTCCTCTGGGGATTAAATCTTTTATCTTTTATCTTTTATTTAAACCTGATATTTTATGCTCTAAATTTTTTTTTCATTTCTCCAGTTTCTTTTTTTTCTCTCTCTCTCTCTCTTCATATTTCCCTTCTATTATTCATCTTCTACTGTGACATTCACTTTCTTCAAGCTTTTTCTTCGTGCTCCTTCTTCGTATTCGCTCACTAATTTGACTTCATCTTCATCTTCAATTACGTGAAATCAGGTAATGATTTTTTTCGTTTTCTACTATTTTTTTTGGTTGAATGTATTCAATTCGCATTTCATCTTCTTGTTCTTTGCTCGAATTTAATGTTTTTTGTGTGTGTAATCTTCAATTTATTCAGTTTCCTTCATTATATTGTTCAATTTTTTGTGTTTGTGTTGTTAAATGAATTTTTTTGTTTTCACATAATTCTAGGGTTTTGTAACTGTATTTTGCGTTTTTGCACTTGATTTTTGAATTGGATGTTTCTCTTTCTGGTTGTTCAATCAAACTATTATGAATGTAGATAGATGTCAGAAAAATGAGGTTGTTTAGAGTATCTTATGTTGATAAGAATCTTTGCGTCTTAATGCGGTTTGGTTTTTTTGGTACATTATTATTTCTCTGAAATACGCAGTTATTGTATTGTGTTGTTTCGATTATTTCAATGCATTAGTGGGATTATTGTATTTCATTTTTCTTAGTTACTCCATTCTGACAAAGTATGCTCTTATTTATCTAAACTAACAAGTTATTTTATAGTATTTTATGGTTATTTCAATACTTATGGGTGGTTATTGTATTTCAGTTGCATAATTATTTCAACTTACACTCTTCGTTGTTTTTATTTCTTTCAGGGAGCTTTTGCTTTTAACAGGTCTATCCCTCATTAATAGGCTAGACATGGTTCTCGTTGGGAAAAATGATGAAACACCAGCAAGACAACTTCTTGTTAATGTTTAACTCCATGGATATAGTATGAGACAAAGTAGACAATAGTTCAACCCTGGTTATTGTAAATTTTCAATCACGGTTATTGTAAAGTTCAATCATGGTTATTGTATAGTTCAATCACGATTATTGTAATCATTATTATAGTACACCATAGTTGACGCATGGTTATTGTAAAGTTCAATCACGGTTATTGTAATAATTTAAGTCAATTATTATACGACTCTGATGTAATTACTCTATTTTTATGTTCTAAACAAGTGTTGCTTATGTCAAATTTAGATTCCAATTCATCTTCATCCTCTTTTTATCATCCAGTTTCTTATACATTCATCTTTCTCGCCTTCTTCTTCTAAAGCACGCTTGACAAATCGGGAAGGGTTTTATTAGCTTGGTTATTGCATTAACCAATATCAATCATTTCATTGAAGAAAATCAATTATTCTATTGAAAATAATGGCCATTATTCAATTAAACAAGATGAAAACAAACAAAAGATAGATTATTGACTATATTTGAGTTTCATCTCAATACAATAATACGTTTTATTCATTACAATAACTGAGTTTCTACATTACAATAACTACAAATGGAAGATTTTCTGCATTTAAATAATTGAGTTTCTACATTAATATAACTACAAATAGTAGAGTTTATACATTACAATAACAGAGTTTCAACATTACAATAATTATAAATACCAGAAAACATTATTCTCATTAAACGACTGAGTTAACTATAAAATAACTACATTTCTTCATTAAAATGACCAAGTATATACATCAATTTTTCAATTGAACGTCAATTATCCGCATCATATATAACTTTTTTTTATCTGAAATTATACGATCTGAACTTATTGGATCTGAATTAAACTGAAGTTATAAGATCTAAATTGAACTGAACTTATAATATCTAAATTGAACTGAACTTATAGGATATGAACTGAACTTATAGGATCTGAATTGAACTAACTTGAACTTATAGGATCTGAAGTGAACTTAAATTAAGTGACTTTAAGTCCAAAATAACAGGGGCAAAGTGTCCCTTAAGTGAGAGAGATATCTGAATGGTAATAGACGGCCTAAATGAATACAATGGTACCACATACATTTTCGGATTCATTTATCATTGAACAATGCTAATATCATCAAGAGATGAAATTATATTGATATATTTATGGAACATAATATACATTTGCGCACAATATTTTACGGACTCTATAATGGGGATCTTATATTTAACTCCATTTTGATTGTCGACACAAAATCTATGATAATAAATGAGTTTATGGACCTGAAGTCCATCCATTGACATAAAGTTAATCCAAATTATAAATATTGGAAAAGAAACTGTACAATTTTCATTATCGAGTCATCATCATCATGTGCATTTAGAGATTAAGTTCATCATTTGCATTTTACTTTAAGTATATATATATATATATATATATATAGGAATAGGATCATGTGAGGATACACTATCTTTTTGAGGATTGAGGATTTCGTTACAATATCAGAGGTTCTTCAATACAATATCACAGGTTATTTGATAAAATATCACACAAAAAAACACCTGTGCAAAAAAAAAAAATTATAATTTTTTTTTTAAAATTTTTCTTTTTTTCAAAGATCGGATTTTTCGTGATATTGTATTGAAAAACCTGTGATATTGTATTAACAAATCCTCAATCCTCAAATATTTAGGAGTTCTCACCTAGGATCCTCTCTCTCTCTCTTCTCTCTCTCTCTCTCTCTCTCTCTCTCTCTCTCTCTATATATATATATATATATATATATATATATATATATATATATATATATATATATATATATATATATATATAGAAATAGAAATAGGATCATATGAGTTGGGTTTTTTGGTGAGTTACCTCTCGAATCGAACCACTAATCTAATCTAAGATGAAATTGGCTGAGATTAAATCTTTTATCTTTTATCTTTTATTTAAACCTGATATTTTATGCTCTAAATTTTTTTTTCATTTCTCCAGTTTCTTTTTTTTTTCTCTCTCTCTCTCTTCATATTTCCCTTCTATTATTCATCTTCTACTGTGACATTCACTTTCTTCAAGCTTTTTCTTCGTGCTCCTTCTTCGTATTCGCTCACTAATTCGACTTCATCTTCATCTTCAATTACGTGAAATCAGGTAATGATTTTTTTCGTTTTCTACTATTTTTTTTGGTTGAATGTATTCAATTCGCATTTCATCTTCTTGTTCTTTGCTCGAATTTAATGTTTTTTGTGTGTGTAATCTTCAATTTATTCAGTTTCCTTCATTATATTGTTCAATTTTTTGTGTTTGTGTTGTTAAATGAATTTTTTTGTTTTCACATAATTCTAGGGTTTTGTAACTGTATTTTGCGTTTTTGCACTTGATTTTTGAATTGGATGTTTCTCTTTCTGGTTGTTCAATCAAACTATTATGAATGTAGATAGATGTCAGAAAAATGAGGTTGTTTATAGTATCTTATGTTTATAAGAATGCTGCGTCTTAATGCAGTTTGGTTTTTTTGGTACATTATTATTTCTCTGAAATACACAGTTATTGTATTGTGTTGTTTCGATTATTTCAATGCATTAGTGGGATTATTGTATTTCATTTTTCTTAGTTACTCCATTCTGACAAAGTATGCTCTTATTTATCTAAACTAACAAGTTATTTTATAGTATTTTATGGTTATTTCAATACTTATGGGTGGTTATTGTATTTCAGTTGCATAATTATTTCAACTTACACTCTTCGTTGTTTTTATTTCTTTCAGGGAGCTTTTGCTTTTAACAGGTCTATCCCTCATTAATAGGCTAGACATGGTTCTCGTTGGGAAAAATGATGAAACACCAGCAAGACAACTTCTTGTTAATGTTTAACTCCATGGATAAAGTATGAGACAAAGTACACAATAGTTCAACCATGGTTATTGTAAATTTCAATCACGGTTATTGTAAAGTTCAATCATGGTTATTGTATAGTTCAATCACGATTATTGTAATCATTATTATAGTACACCATAGTTGACGCATGGTTATTGTAAAGTTCAATCACGGTTATTGTAATAATTTAAGTCAATTATTATACGACTCTGATGTAATTACTCTATTTTTATGTTCTAAACAAGTGTTGCTTATGTCAAATTTAGATTCCAATTCATCTTCATCCTTTTTTTATCATCCAGTTTCTTATACATTCATCTTTCTCGCCTTCTTCTTCTAAAGCACGCTTGACAAATCGGGAAGGGTTTTATTAGCTTGGTTATTGCATTAACCAATATCAATCATTTCATTGAAGAAAATCAATTATTCTATTGAAAATAATGGCCATTATTCAATTAAACAAGATGAAAACAAACAAAAGATAGATTATTGACTATATTTGAGTTTCATCTCAATACAATAATACGTTTTATTCATTACAATAACTACAAATGGCAGATTTTCTGCATTTAAACAATTGAGTTTCTACATTACAATAACTACAAATAGTAGAGTTTATACATTACAATAACAGAGTTTCAACATTACAATAATTATAAATACCAGAAAACATTATTCTCATTAAACGACTGAGTTAACTATAAAATAACTACATTTCTTCATTAAAATGACCAAGTATATACATCAATTTTTCAATTGAACGTCAATTATCCGCATCATATATAACTTTTTTTTATCTGAAATTATACGATCTGAACTTATTGGATCTGAATTAAACTGAAGTTATAAGATCTAAATTGAACTGAACTTATAATATCTAAATTGAACCTGAACTTATAGGATATGAACTGAACTTATAGGATCTGAATTGAACTAACTTGAACTTATAGGATCTGAAGTGAACTTAAATTAAGTGACTTTAAGTCCAAAATAATAAGTGCAAAGTGTCCCTTAAGTGAGAGAGATATCGAATGGTAATAGACTACTAAATGAATACAATGGTACCACATACATTTTGATTCATTTATCATTGAACAATGCTAATATCATCAAGAGATGAAATTATATTGATATATTTATGGAACATAATATACATTTGCGCACAATATTTTACGGACTCTATAATGGGGATCTTATATTTAACTCCATTTTGATTGTCGACACAAAATCTATGATAATAAATGAGTTTATGGACTGCAAGTCCATCCATTGACATAAAGTTAATCCAAATTATAAATATTGGAAAAGAAATCGTACAATTTTCATTATCGAGTCATCATCATCATGTGCATTTAGAGATTAAGTTCATCATTTGCATTTTACTTTAAGTATATATATATATATATATATATATATATATATATATATATATATATATATATATATATATATAGGTATAGGATCATGTGAGGATACACTATCTTTTTGAGGATTGAGGATTTCGTTACAATATCAGAGGTTCTTCAATACAATATCACAGGTTATTTGATAAAATATCACACAAAAAAACACCTGTGCAAATTTTTTTTTTAAAAATTTTTCTTTTTTTCAAAGATCAGATGTTTCGTGATATTGTATTGAAGAACCTGTGATATTGTATTAACAAATCCTCAAATATTTAGGAGTTCTCACCGGATCCGGCCTCTCTCTCTCTCTCTCTCTCTCTCTCTCTCTCCCTTTCTCTCTCTCTCTCTCTCTCTATATATATATATATATATATATATATATAGAGTTGAGATCATGAGAGTCTAGCTTCTTAGGGTGAGTCCGTCCTACCATCTTAGACCGTCGGATCTCTTAAGATCAACAACTCAAACTAATTAAAAACATGATAACTATTTCGTGCGACTTAGTAAGGGTAATATTGTCATTGTGTTTTATCGTATATAAGGCCCCACCAAAACCTTATCTCGCTTCTTTCATTTTTTTTCAGATTCTTTTCTCTCTCTACGTTCTCAGATCTCAATTTTCCTCTCTATCAGTTTTGATGGCGCCGTTTTCCGTCATCGTTCTCCATATCACGCCACTACTCCGATTTTCAAGAAAGTTTATTTTCGGTAACTTCTTTCGGTTCTATCGATTTTTAGCATTCTTTTTTAGTTACTTTTAGCAAATTTTAGGTTAATTTCAGTTCTAATTTAATAGATTCATCAACATGACTGTAATCGAACATTAATCATGAAAAATTGTCGTTTTAGAAGTGTATTTTGTATTTTAAAATCAGATTTGAGTTTATAGATCTGAAATCGTACTGAATTTCAATTTCTATGACTTTATATTAGGTACGAGCTGATGGCGATTGAAGCGTAACAATAGGAATATGCTAGTGTTTGACGACGACTTTCGCGTTTTCACTCAATTCGCAGGTAATTCACTTTTTCCTCTGCTTTAATTTAGGGAACGATTGAAGGAGGAGCTCTTAAATATCTTGAATAATGTGAGTTTTTGCTTTAATTATGTTGTTTATATGATGAATTTATAATTGACAATAGATTTCCGTTGATTTACGATTTGTGCGATTATTCAGATGATGTCCATTCATGGTAAAAAAATTCTAGTTATCGAGCCGAAGCTTAGTGGCTCACTTTCGCTGAATGTAGAGACTGCAAATTGTTGGCCTGATATTATATAATTTAGTTATTTCTGTAATTTAGTGATTCGTAATGGTCTTGATTTTAAACAATCTACTTAGGTATGTTCCAATGAACATAGAGAATTTCTTATTTAATAGAAATACCTGTAAAAACTTTATTTGTTACGGAAGTACTAGATCTTAGTATATGTAAAGGGTTCTACCTTGTTACAATAATGGTTTTCCCGTGTTACAATAACGGTTATACTTTGTTACAACAATGGTTTTCTCGTATTACAATAATGGTTTTCTAGTGTTACAATAATAGGTTGTATGACATTGTATTCTCGTGCATCACATTTAGAGTTAATCCATTGAAGTAATAGGAGATGGCTGCCAAATTACTCAAGTCAGTCAATATGTGTCCGCTCTTCATTTTTAATGGTGAGAGGCTCAAAGTTTGCTATGATAATGGTCGATCTGTGTTATGATAATGGCTTATGTGTTACAGTAATGGCGTATCTGTGGTTTGAAAATGATGTGTATGTATAAGCGTGTTACAATAAGGGTCTTAGTGTGTTATAGTAACGATATACGTGTGTTATAATAAGGGTGTCAGTGTGTTAAAATAATGTGTGATTCTTTTGGTTTCAATGTTATAATGATAATGGTGATAATGTGGTGTGTGTGTTACAGTGTTACTATCTAGCTATATAGTTATGTCACATATTTGTAAAAATAGTGATTTTTGTCGTATAGCTATCAACCTAGTTTCTTCATGGCGATAAATAGAGGTGTAAGTGTGTTTTTGTAAGTTTGTAACAGTTTAATAGTGTTATTTCAATGATCACAAAATCTCATTGAAGACGGGCGATATCCGTCACAAGCTTTTCCGTTTTCTCTCACAAAATACCCATTGAGAGGTGAGTGGGAAACACATGGGGGGTGCCCCACCTTGTCCCCTCTCCCTTTTTGTGAGAAATCCCGTCACAAGCAAGACGCTTTGTTAAATGATATAGCTAATTACATATGTTTCTCTATGACGAATTGTGAGCAAGACAGGTTTTCTGTTACTCCAATGATATAAGTGTGATATTGTAATAATATATTCGTGTTATTGTAATGGCAATAGTCTAGTAGGATGAGTCTAATTAGCTATGTCAATCGAATGTTAGATAGATCTAATTTTCAGCGCTCATTTCTAGTGTATTCTGCATTTTGCTTGTGTGAAGCAAGGCTTAGCCTAGAACGTCAAATCTGATTGTGCTTGTGTAGCGAGGCAAAGTTCAATGGAGTAGTTATCGAGTGCTTTTTAACCATGTTACTTTAATTGTATAATTGGGTTACATTAATAGTATAGTCGTGTTATAATGATTGTGCAATGGCGTTACTTTTAATCTTTTAGTGGTATATCCATGTGATTGTTTTTTGTTTTTGTTTTTTGGTGACTGAGTGGTACCATAACATAGTCTTGATGGTATAGTTGTGGTTCTATAATGTCATCAATGTGTGTGTTTGTTAACAATATCAACTACTTACACCAAGACAAAATCATTTGGATTACGACATCATTTTTAAATTGAAAGATTATTTGCTTCCCTCAAAATATTTTGACTCTTCATAGGTTTATCTATTCTTTTTTATGTCTTTAGACTGACTATTGTTTCTTGCTCCTTTATAATATAGTGATTTCATTTTCCCTCATAACTCCTACTCTGTACTTCTTTTGAGTGCTCCAAACTAATTGTGTGTTGAAGTTCATTGCAGGTTATTTATGATTGCAGGTTGTCTTTAGAATCAACTGATAGTCATTTCTGATTGCAGGTTCCTCTTAGATATATAAGCAGCACTTGGGGAAGTTATTTAAGCTTTTAAGTCGAATTTCGTTTGAAAATAGACTGATCCTCTACATAGGCCTTACTAATAAGACCCAGATCTGAAAGTTGTATAGTAAAACAACAAATCTGAGTAACTTGTTTGGTTGTCAAAAATTGTTGAAGGTCCACGATTGAGCTATTCGTACTGGTAACAAGTTTTAATGTGATAATTCATACTTGTAAGTTCTTACACCAACTTTTTAGGCTATTAGCTCAAATGGGAGAGCAATGTGCAAATTTTGCACAAAGGTATGGGTTCAAATCCCATATAGCCTAGTTAATTTGAGAATTCGATCATGGAATCTTATCATGACAAGAGCAAGCAATAACACTGACAAGCAAGGGATAATCACACTTGGACATTCACACTAAGCACAAGCAGACCGTGATTAGACAAGGACGTCAAATAATGATGTGCATGACAGTATGAGTCAATGTCATAACATTGCAACGAGAAGAGTTTAGGGACGAGCAAATGTTATAATACTGAACTAGACACGATCCCACAGTGGTTCGCTAAAGTAATACGAGTATTAGTTACGACTTGTTAGAGTAGTACTAATTTATTAAAGTAATACCAATGAGTCTTTAAAGTAACATATAAATACAATAACCAACATGGGAGTTGAACCCACATCTTGTGCATTGCACAATGCTCTACCATTTGAGCTAATTGGCTTTGAAAACACTAAAACGTAAATAATTATGAGTACAATCCATTAACAATAATGAGTACTCACAAGATACAAGGATAGAACGATAATAATAACACAAATCTATACAAAAATCAACAAGCCTCCTAATCCATGTGTATTATGATGACCGCAAAAGTGTGTAACAAAAACTGAATGCATTACAGTAACAAATCATATGTGCTACATTGTGTACTCATTTGAGTCATGGTGTATACTCCGTATATAACCAAAATAAATGTCTTACAATATCCATAAATATGTGTTAAAATATCAGCTAAGATGTGTTACAATAACAGCTTATAAGTGTTACAACACCAATTACTGACTGTAATGAGTATTATAACACAGTTTTGCCAGTTTAATATAATTATTATTGGAAATAATTATTGTGGACTATGTGGATGATACGATAAAATTAGTATCACACAAATATAATAACACAATTATAACGGTAGAATAACACATTTCACCAGTATAATAACAGTAGAACAACACATTTCACCAGTATGATAACAGTTTCGCCAGTATAATTACTAGTGACGATAACCATAGTTTCACCAGCATACTCTAAAAATCCGATTAAATCAAAACTTAGATGAAATTAGTGCATCAATAACTTAATCTAACATAAACTAAGTGAATGAAGCTAAATTTAGAAATTAAATTGTAGCTTATACCTCGTTTTAGGTAGAAACACAATATATCCCATCGTTTGATGAATACTCCTCGCTTTTCTCTTGCGATTTTGATGATTCCGAATTTAATCTGGAAAAAAGTAAAAGAAGAAGAAAAGGAACAAATTGAATAAGTGACAGGATTTAAGCGGTTGATTTGATAAAGGAAACCATTAGAATCATCAGTTATCCATCTTTCTAGCGTTCTTTTGATTTGGGATATCTGATAGAGATAGAGAGATAGGGGAATAGGTGCACAAGAATGAAACAGAAATGAAGAAGAAGGACGGGTTCCGGGTTCAGTCCTGTTGTTTTAATTACTAGGGTGACGTGGCGCAATCTGGCACGTCTGATGCCATTAGATCCTACGGTTTATAATTGTATGACGGACTCATTTAAAACCTTAGACTCACCGGATCTCTATTTGATATATATATATATATATATATATATATATATATATATATATATATATATATATATATATATAGAAATAGGATCATATGAGTTGGGTTTTTTGGTGATTCTCTCCGAATCAACTACTAATCTAACTAAGATGAATGGTGAGATTAAATCTTTTATCTTTTATCTTTTATTTAAACCTGATATTTTATGCTCTACATTTTTTTTTTCATTTCTCCAGTTTCTTTTTTTTTCTCTCTCTCTCTTCATATTTCCCTTCTATTATTCATCTTCTACTGTGACATTCACTTTCTTCAAGCTTTTTCTTCGTGCTCCTTCTTCGTATTCGCTCACTAATTCGACTTCATCTTCATCTTCAATTACGTGAAATCAGGTAATGATTTTTTTCGTTTTCTACTATTTTTTTGGTTGAATGTATTCAATTCGCATTTCATCTTCTTGTTCTTTGCTCGAATTTAATGTTTTTTGTGTGTGTAATCTTCAATTTATTTAGTTTCCTTCATTATATTGTTCAATTTTTTGTGTTTGTGTTGTTAAATGAATTTTTTTGTTTTCACATAATTCTAGGGTTTTGTAACTGTATTTTGCGTTTTTGCACTTGATTTTGAATTGGATGTTTCTCTCCGGTTGTTCAATCAAACTATTATGAATGTAGATAGATGTCAGAAAAATGAGGTTGTTTAGAGTATCTTATGTTGATAAGAATCTTTGCGTCTTAATGTAGTTTGTTTTTTTTTGGTACATTATTATTTCTCCGAAATACGTAGATTATTGTATTGTGTTGTTTCGATTATTTCAATGCATTAGTGGGATTATTGTATTTCATTTTTCTTAGTTACTCCATTCTGACAAAGTATGCTCTTATTTATCTAAACTAACAAGTTATTTTATAGTATTTTATGGTTATTTCAATACTTATGGGTGGTTATTGTATTTCAGTTGCATAATTATTTCAACTTACACTCTTCGTTGTTTTTATTTCTTTCAGGGAGCTTTTGCTTTTAACAAGTCTATCCCTCATCAATAGGCTAGACATGGTTCTTGTTAATGTTTAACTCCATGGATAAAGTATGAGACAAAGTACACAATAGTTCAACCATGGTTATTGTAAATTTCAATCACGGTTATTGTAAAGTTCAATCATGGTTATTGTATAGTTCAATCACGATTATTGTAATCATTATTATAGTACACCATAGTTGACGCATGGTTATTGTAAAGTTCAATCACGGTTATTGTAATAATTTAAGTCAATTATTATACGACTCTGATGTAATTACTCTATTTTTATGTTCTAAACAAGTGTTGCTTATGTCAAATTTAGATTCCAATTCATCTTCATCCTCTTTTTATCATCCAGTTTCTTATACATTCATCTTTCTCGCCTTCTTCTTCTAAAGCACGCTTGACAAATCGGGAAGAGTTTTATTAGCTTGGTTATTGCATTAACCAATATCAATCATTTCATTGAAGAAAATCAATTATTCTATTGAAAATAATGGCCATTATTCAATTAAACAAGATGAAAACAAACAAAAGATAGATTATTGACTATATTTGAGTTTCATCTCAATACAATAATACGTTTTATTCATTCCAATAACTGAGTTTCTACATTACAATAACTACAAATGGCAGATTTTTTGCATTTAAATAATTGAGTTTCTACATTACAATAACTACAAATAGTAGAGTTTATACATTACAATAACAGAGTTTCAACATTACAATAATTATAAATACCAGAAAACATTATTCTCATTAAACGACTGAGTTAACTATAAAATAACTACATTTCTTCATTAAAATGACCAAGTATATACATCAATTTTTCCATTGAACGTCAATTATCCGCATCTATCGTGATTCGACCTGCAAATCACCAAAAAGCAGAATATTACTTACCAAAACACCCAAGAAGTAACTACAAAATACAATACATAAATTTTAATAATACAATAACACAGGGTCAAGTAATACGATAATCGAGATTTAATGTTACAACAACTAATGGGTGAACAAGAAATTTAAATATATTTGGGTTTCATCACAATACAATAACACAATTTATTCATTATAATAACTCAGTTTCTACATTACAATAACTACAAATACCAGAGTTTTTACATTACAATAATCGAGTTTTCGACTTTGTACATTACAATAATCGAGTTTCTTCATTACAATAATTGAGTTTTTGCAATTGAATAACTATTAAATAACCACAATTTTTCATTACGATAACTGAGATTGTGCATTCAGCTAGACATTTTAACAAACAGTTGGTATGCTAATCTAGATTACCAACAATTTTCAGGATTATGATAATAAATCATCAATCAAATGTTAACGATATGATAAACAAACATACTAACGGAGTAGCAATTGAAATAACTCGCAAAATAACATATATTGACTTACATAATCTACACTTACCTTCGTTTTGTCGATTTGTGCTACTCGGTTAGTATGCTACAAATAATGAATTAACAAGCATACTAACGCACATTCTAATCAAATTTGTGCTTGTGCTAGGGTTTTTCTTCAAATTTTGGGCAAAAACTGACAATTGATGCGTGTATCAATCAAATTGAACGAAGATAATGAATTAATTTTATGTTTTTGATATGAATTACTTCAGTTTTGTGAAAAATTGATTAGATTGTGTTATGAATTTAAAGAAAATAAGAAAAAAGTGGGGAAGAATGAAGAAGCAGGCTAGGGAAAACGTAGGATGAGGGGAAGAGAGAGAAAAAAATGAGTGTGTATATTTTTTTTGGGTCTAATCTCAGCCCTTGATCTTGTTAGATCCAATGGTATATAAATGCGAGGGTAACTCACGAAAAGTGGCAAACTCACCGGATCTTGCCTATATATATATATATATATATATATATAGGGTTGGGGTCAAGTGTGAACTGTGCGAACTAGCTTGATGATCTCAGATACACTTGATATTTCTACTAGATACACACGGTATTACTACTAGATATACAAATCGATTTGTGTATCTAGCAGTAACATAATGTGTATCCAGCCTGGTAGTATGTGTATTTACCTCTCTACTTCCACCAAGCCCACCATCATTGCTGCCGTCACCATCACACCGCCACTCCGCCAGCCTACTAACCCCACCGCCATCTTACCACTACCATGACCACCGCCACCTTACCATCACGATCACCATCTGACCACCACTATCAGCGCCGCCATCTTACCACCAATATCACTATCACCACCACGACCAGCACCACATCACCTGCCGCCACCACCACCTCAGCCCCAACAACCAACTGAATCTACTGCCACCACTACCACCACCACTGCCTCATCCCCAATGGCAACACACACGTACCAAAAGTCGTCACCCACCACCACACCTTTACCTCGACGGACATTATATCACGTCCTCCACATCACCACCTCTCCCAACAACCAATGCAACCACCAGCACCCCAAGCTATCGCCGGTAACAATCCGGATGGACTCACGCCGGTGATCAACAACAACATCAGTCAGCGCCGCGATCAGCCATACCCTGTCAGCGACATCTCCGAAAACTCAGAGCAACATCTGCCAAGCCATGAACCAAACCCACTATCCAATCAATGAATCACCACCAAATCACCAATATCAATCCCAACCACAACAGCCACATTATTGCCCAATACAACCACCACACCCCATGCTGCTCATAGTCGAACACCACATAATCAACCACCAACCTTCCTAACACAAACGCAACAACCATCTCTATCCTTCATCATTTTTTAGTTATTCAGATCTATGAACCTCAAGTACAAACGCCAAGATACATGGAATAACGCGTGTGATCAGACGACTATCGTCGTCAACTCAACCATCATCAAAATTTCGCAAGGATTACAATTATATGATTAATTTTTTGAAATTACTTGTATTTGTTAGTAGATCTGACATTTTGAAAAAGAAAATTGGAATTTGTGGATGAGGTTCTGCCGGAGATAGGGATCCGGCGAAGTTGTCGGAATTCGTGTAGTCACTGGAGTCTAGGAGTGTGGACGCCGAATTCGGGGTTGTTCACCAATGAGATAAGGACGATGTTAGTATGGTCGGCGGAGTCTAAGAGTGTCACGGTGATTTGTCGACATGGATGGTGCTCGCCGCCGACGACAACCGGTGGGGAAGTGCCGACGAGTTTTTGTGGTTGATGATCGGAGGTTTTGGGCATGGGTATGGATGAGAGAGTTATGGATGAGATTGAGAGTGAGAGTATGGTGGAGTGCGTGAGTTTTTATTAGCGCGTGAGTTTTTATTTGAGGTCTTTTAAATTAGTTCGTAAGTTCGCACGAGATCTTATATATATATATATAGTCGGGATCCGGTGAGGCCGTTAATTATAGCGAAGCGGCCGGCCTCACCAAATTCCTTCAGTAAACTTGGGGCGGATTCATTCTTCTAAACTTGGGCGGACTGATTTAATTTGGGCTGAAAATTTGGGGTCATTCCTAACTTTTCATTTGATCCAAATATTTTCTCTATCTAAAATAAACAATCAACAGCCCAAATACTTACCCCCCTCTCTCTCTCTCTCAAAATATAACAACGAACACAACATCACGATATCTCGGTTTCCTGGAAAATTGTTCATAGATTTCAGCGATTTCCTGGAAAATTCGAATCAACAACAACAATTGTAACGATTTCCTAGAAAATCGTTCATGCATTTTACCAAAACAACATACAGCAACGTCATTCAAGTAATTTCAGAAGAAGATTTTGATTAATTTCCAGGTAATTTCATAATTTTGATCAAAATTGAGCATATTCATATAATTTTGTTAATTCACTAATAAATTTATGATATAAGGCTCGATTGATCAAAATTGAGCGATTTCCTAAATATAAGGTTCAAATTTTATCAAATTAAAATCGAGCGATTTCCTTAATATAAGGGTCGATTTTGATCTTAACCTCGCGATTTTGATATTGTGATGATTATGATAATGCTGTTATTGATTTTGTTAGGATGTTACTATAGCGAAAGTAGATATCCTGAACAATTTTATGACTATTAGAATGTATGATGTGTATATGTTTGTTTTGTTGTGAAATGTGAATCTAGGGCCTGATTTTGTGAAACTTAGACCTGATTTTGTGAACCTTAAAATAGGCCCTCCGTCACGGTGAAAGGTTAATCATATGATGAATATATGTCTGTTTAGTTATGAAATGTGAATCTAGGACTTTATTTTGTGAAACTTAGACCTAATTTTGTGAACTTTTTAATTGTCGCTCTATCACGGTGAAATGTTTATGATGCATATATCTTTGTTTAGTTATGAATCTAAGGCCTGATTTTGTGAAAATTAGACATGTTTTTGTGAAACTTAGGACCTGATTTAGTGAATCCTAGACTCTGTTTTGTGAATCCTAGAGCTTGTTTTGTGAAGCTAGAAGACAATATTGTGAAAATTTCGATTATTTTTTATTTTATGAATCCTAAACCTTATATTGTGAATCTTAGAGCTTATATTGTGAATGTTAGAAGACAATGTTGTGAAACTTGGTCATAAATGGTCGAAATCACTTATTTTGCTCCTTTTCTTATTTTGTGAATCTTATGCCCTATTTTGTGAATTCTAAAGCTTGTTTTGTGAAGCTAGAAGACAATATTTTGAAACTTGGTTATAAATGATCAAAATCACCTATTTTGTTCCTTTTCTTATTTTGTGAATCTTATACCTTATTTTGCGAATCCTAGAGCTTGTTTTGTGAAACTAAAAGGCAATATTGTGAAATTGGGTCATAAAATGGTCGAAATCACCTATTTTTCCCTTTTTCTTATTTTGTGAATCATATACCTTGTTTTGTGAATCCTGAAGCTTACATTGTGAAACTAGAAGGCAATATTGTGAAACATGGTCATAAATGGTCGAAATCACCTATTTTGCTCCTTTTTTTTTGTGTATCCTAGACCTTGTATTGTGAATTATAGAGCTTATATTGTGAAACTAGAAGGCAGCATTATTTTCGACGATATTGCAGCTCTAATTGCTATGAAGATTATAGATATCATAATGGTTGATGATAATAGTGCTATCGAAACAGGTATTTCCTTTTTTTGAAGATCTAATTATTGTTTTCTATTTTAGTTTTAATTTGTGAAAATCTGTGCTCAATTTTGCGGATTATATGTTTCGATATTGTGAACCTTGAAGGTGATTTTTTGAATCATAGAGCTTGTTTTGTGAACTTATATGCTAATTTTGTGAGACTTGGTCATAAGTGGTTGAATGAAATCCATGCAACAACTTTCAAGCAGAAGGGATGAGGGGTCCGTTTTCATTAAATTGGTAAGTCTCTTACTGCTATTTCTACTGATGGTTATACTACTGAAATGGTTGGGAGTCACCTCACCTGTAGAACTGCTTGCTAATCTCAGGGTTCTGACAAGGATAAGAAAAAAAAGGCTTCTGAAAGGGAGAGAACAAAGAAGATATGTTTCTGATCTACCTCGGGGTTGGTTATGAAGTTGTAGCTCTCCAAATGATGTATGAATGCATTGTTTCCTAATACTTGTGCATTGTCGAGGGTCAATCTCAAGGAAGCAAAGTTTTACATTTCCAATCATTATTTTTACTGCCTTGCATTCTCTTGTGTTATGCTCTCATAAGGAGCATAGTCAATTTGGGTGGGTAAAATATGCGCTCACATAAGGTGTAAATCAGTTGTGAGAGGGTAACAATCACTACTCCAGTCTCGAGATGGTACCCATCTAATTTTGATACATTTTTTTCGAGCTCGTGGTGGTTGTGCCTATATTATTTTTTGGACTCCCAATAGTTTCGAGTAATTCTCTTTCCAGTGGCGGTTTAACCCAGAAATCAAACCATCCGCTCAAATAAGAACTACAATTCAAACGTAGGTAGTACTTGATCCATTCATCTATCGAACCTCACCTGTAAATTTCTCGAAGTAAAGAGCGAGTGATTTAAAAGGTCCAACATATGCAACTTTTATTATTGTCATTTGCATCCATCTTGTTTCCCTTTCCATTCTGTCAGGTTAGGGATACGCTTGGAGTCTTGTATGAGACCATCTTACATCACATGAGACCGTACTTAAATACCGATTTATACACAATTATAGCTGATGGATTGGTCCCACGTGCAATAATCTCTCACTCAAATTCTGTGTGAAAAACGTTTAGGGTTGTAATTACTGTTCGGGTGTATTTGCAGTCTGTCAGCATCAATGAGTTTTTGAAGCCAACAAATGGAGAGAAGTACTACAGTCCTGGTGGCAAAGGCAGGAGACGGGGTCGTGGCCCACGTGGTGGTGGTGGCAACAGTTATGACGGGGGAGGGATTATGTGTTTTTTAAGCAAGTTTGTTTAGCAAATTTAAGAGAAGTGAATGTTAATGTAAGACGTGATTTTTTTTGGTCATGTAGGAAGTAACTGTTATTTTCAGAAGGAGAGGTGGGGATGATCTAGAATAGAGTTCTGCCAAATGGACAGAGACCGTAAACTTAGCACCAGATGTCATCGACATGACATTTGTCCCTATTGTCTCTCTTCTTCAAGAAGTTCCCGGTGTCAAACATATCGCCCATACTATGGAGCTGTAATTGGAGTGTAAGGTCTTACCTTTATCTACTTAAACTTGTGCTTAATGTCATGTTGTCTATACATTTTTGCTTGCTATATTGTTTTGGCAAAGATAATAGAGTATCATCTGTTTGCTATTTGCTCATATGAAATTATGAGGTCTGCTTTTTGACGAACATCGTCAAGTGAACCGTTGTAAACTCGAAAATGTCCTCTAGTGACCCATAATAACAAATGCATAGAGCATCCATTGAATGGCTGCTATGTAACAATAAAAGCTATAGTTGGCCATTTTATGTACTTTCACATTCCACAAAATTGGAAAAAGGAGAAAATTGTGTGATAAAATTAACCTGTACAACACCCTAATACCCTTGGGACAGGGTTGTTTAAGAAAAACTCAATATGACAACTACATTGAACGGTTAAAGTCGCTTTTAGTCTTTTCTAGATCTCTAAAGCAGGAGTCTGGTTAATTTGGTTGAAGGTCAAGATGCCTTCTTATTCTTGCTGGAAGGAGGAATACTTTACTTTACAAAATCTACTCATTGACTTAAATTTTTGCTTTTTGATAGAAAAGCCACCTTTCGAAGATCTTCAATATTTCTTAGAGTTCCAAATAGCTCGAGCTTGGGCACCTGAACAGAGTCTTCTGCACAGAAAAGAACTGGTTTGCCAATCCCTACAATTCAGCTTGATGGGTCCTAAGCTTTACATCAGTCCTGAACAGGTAACTTTCATCCTTTTCCTGATTATTTTTTACTCGTAGGCAGTTTATTACTCCCTCCTATTCTGTGGAATTGTCCTACTTTTCTTTCTTGACTGATTCAATGTAATTGCTCCAAGTCTGAATCTTGCTCATTTTCTTTGTGCTTAACATGTCTCTTCTATAGTTCTATCCTTACAGTTTGTATTCTAAAATAATACATATAACCATGGTCAACTTTAATTAATGCTCAACATACTTATCCGATTAATATTGGTGCTTAAAGCAACTACAGCAATTCAAATAGAAAAGAAGCTTGTTATGATAGAGTTTTTGATTAGGTGATTTACGTACGCGTCAATTAAAACTTTCTATGATGAAGCCACAAACGGCTTCTGATAAACAATATACCATGGAAAGAACAAGTCTAAACCCTTCAGAATTTTCTCTCAACTTAATTACACAGATTATATATGGCTCCGTATTTTATTATTTAACTACATTCGATCTTGTAGGTGACAGTCGGACGTAAGCCAGTTACAAGTTTGAGGCTTAGCCTAGAAGGCAGCAAGCAAAACCGCCTTGCAATTCATCTCCAACACCTAGTTTCACTCCCAAAAATTCTGCAGCCTCATTGGGATGCCCATATGGCCATTGGTGCCCAAAAATGGCAAGGTGCCGAGGAACAAGATAGTTGTTGGTTTGAACCGATCAAATGGAAGCATTTCTCTCATGTGAGCACGGCTCCAATAGAACAAAAATAAACTTGTATTGTGGATCTCTCCGTTATACATATAGTAATAGGAGTTCAACTCGGGGTATGGGATTTTGGTGCTAAAAGCGTGTTGTATCTAATGCTCCTGCAGTGTAATACCCTAGGACAGTTACTATTCCAAGGTAGAACAGGCTGAATCGACTGACTCTTTGGATTTTTGGACTTGTGACTGGACATAATTATGACCTCAAGCCCCACAACAAGGCACAGGATACTAAAGATAATAATTTGACAAATTTAAGACTCAAATCTACAGCAAGGCACAGGATTAAGACTCAAACTTGGAAACAACACAACTGAATGAATCTACAACAGTGCAGAGGATTGACTCAATTATGCCAACAGACTTTGTTCAACTAACTACAGCAAAGCACAAGTCAGTTAACAGGCCTAGACTCAAACTACAGCAATGCACAAGTTTGAAAGTTGAGAGAATTCTCAAGGTTTAATTTTTTATTCATCAAAAGTCTGTTGAATTCAGTAGAAACCTGGTCCTTATATAGGCCAGCTTTAGGTTACAGTTCTAAGTACGATTGATCCAAGGGCAACAATCCATCTAGGAACATACAATAAAAATAAATATATTACAAAAGGGAGTAAACTAAAAGCAAGGTAAAAAGAGAGGTGAAACAAGTGAATGTCAGTCCCCTTTGTCTTGTTATGGTGCAGGCTTCTTGTTCTGATGCAGGTCTGTGGTGGTGCTCTTTTTAGTGTTTCAAAAACTCTAATTGTCTTTGTTGTTTTGCAAAAAGGTGCTGGACAATTCTGCATTCTTTCAATTATCTCGAGCTTTTCACTTTAGCCTTTGTCTGAACATTTAAGGAAATGTGATAGTGACATTGATAGTGACATTCCTCCTACTTCTCAACTGCTTTCTACTTGTTATTTGGATGTTAGTACTGAACTAACTAGGCTGTATTAACCCTGGATTTCAGTCTCCTGGAGTTTAGTTGAGGGTTCTATCAGCTGGCCAGGTAGGCAGCTGATAGCTGAACCTTGTCATTCTCCTGAAAGCCTGAGCATTGCCTGAACTGGAACCTGGTTGGCCCTGGCCTGAGCTTGGACTAGAATCAGCTGAGCCCTGTATGTCAGCTCCTGCTGGAGCTCCTTTTCTCAAAGGTACCTGGGTGTACCATAAGGTGTGATACCCCGCGATAAAGCGGAAAAATATAACCAATAAATTAAAGCGGAATTTGTGATATTTTTAAAACTTTTTATTACGAGCTAAAGATTAACACGCGGGTGCCAAAAACGAAATGAAACAAATACGATAATAGACAAATTTAGGTTATTACAACCCAAGTCTAGAAAGCGGGGAAAAGATATCCCACGAATAAAGAAATAAAGGGTTTCTAACTAGCAAACTAAGGTCCAAGGGTTTAGTTCTCGCTAGCCCACACGTCTTCCCCACGTAAGCATCTTCACCACCTGTCATTCATGTAAACATGAACGCCACAGTCAGTGGGGAGTAACTCAAGGTTCTCCCAGCCACAATATGTCGAAATGCAAGTAACAAACACTTAGTTGAACATAATAGTCATGCATCACATGTAGATAATGAAGGACAAGAAGATATAATGAAAATCATGATGAGACAGACATAATACTTTCTTAATAGAATAGGCATGATATGTTAGAATAAGCATGCAATCAAGGGCATGGAGCAACCAAGTCAACCAACTCATATTGACCGACTCAACAAGTGTAAGACCGACACAAAGTGTAGACGGAGTATCCGACTCAGAGGCTACCTTTAAAGCATGTCCGAGATACCACACACAAGATTACATCCTAGACTCCAACCTCCTGGTAGGACGACGATCATAATACGGTCCTAGTCTAAACCTGGATCCAGACTCTCGGGATGGACGTCACCCGATTCGACATACGATATACCAATCGTATCCAAGACTCGAAACATGGCACACACTCGTAACCAAAGGTCGAGTAACCTCTAATCGGAAACATGGCACACACTCGTAACCAAAGGTCCGAAGAAAGGCGGTAGGATATCCTAATCCGGAAACATGGCACACACTCGTAACCAAAGGTCCGAAAGAGGAAAGATAACCCAATCCGGAAACATGGCACACACTCGTAACCAAAGGTCCGAAAGGGGTAAAAAGGAAAGTCAAGTCGTCACACAATGTAACACATCACACTTGAGTCACAATAAGAGTAAGAATGATCATGCACACATCGTATGACACGGGATCTTTAATGTCACATTCATACTCATGGCTTGCATCTCACCATGAGTACAGATGGGAACATTAATCCCAACGATCATATCGCAACTAGAGGGCTTATAGCTCACCCCTAGTATCCGATAGGACCAAGACTCTCACAACAGGACAATACAAGGCATTATCAAGAATATGACCCTTCACAAATAACTATTTAATTATGATAACTCATACTTGTCTTATCTTAATAGATATTCCATTTTATAATTTAACATGCCGGTTAAATAAAATATCATGAGTGACCAAGAATAATTTACGTTATATGAAATTACGAAATGAAATGTGACCAAGTCCAAGTGACCCATTTATGAGCCCAATAAATAAATCATGTGAATTCCAATGAATGGACTAGAATAAGCCCAATAAATAAATCATGTGAGAAGAATATAAGAATGAATGATATTTAACGAATTACGTAATATAAAACACGTGTCGGGGTTTAAATAAATCAAAAGAAGCAAACTTGGCCCAAAGTACACAAACTATAAGTGCGGCCCAATAACACAAAATATATGTGCAAGCCCAAATGTAAAACAAACAAAATTTGAACAAAGGGAGGAGGGAAAAACAAAGGGGTACCAAATCGGTGAATCACCCAAAAATCGTGTCAATCACGGGCTTCCGAACGCCTCTCACGCTGCCCAAGGTAGCACTAACATGGCTGCCCAAAGATAAACCGAGAAAAGCATCTAAGAACACCACCCTTTCCCATCTTAAAACAGTCCCAAACAGCACAAGGCACACTTTATTCATCCCAAAACAGAGAGCAAACACGCACCCAAACCGTCTCATGTCTTCACCCAACAGTCACCATTACCACCCTAAATTGCAGCCATGCTAAACCAACCTTAATCCATGCTGAAACAGGTCGTAGCCCCAGCACAGCCATGCCATACGACCCCAACATAGTCCCCAAACCGAGGCCAACACCAACCAAAAGACGGGTTTAACGCATAGAATACAAATTACGACCCTAACCTGAAATGATAAGGTAAAAGCACACATTTTATCAACCCATAAGCAACCCATAAAACAGTCGCCCACCAGCATATAACCGCCTGCTCAATCCATCAAAAACAGTCCCAATCCCTGGGCTAAAACGCCCCAAAACAGGGCTCACAAATCCCCCTGTCGCGGTTCCAAACTAAAATCGACAGTCCATACCAGCTAAGTTTCCAGACGGAAAAATAAAGTGGGATTGAGACGGAAATAAAACGCAGTTAAACAAGAATAACACTCACCAAACTTAACATAACCCAGCTCGAAATTCGTGTAAAATAGTCTGATTCAAGCGTTATTTTAAGACGGAACCTCGACACAATATCTTCATGAACACAACCAGCGAATCCGAGCATAAAGACAGAAATAGCGAGATAAAAATTGAGCATACAAATGAGGAAAGGTGTAAAGAATGGAAGTTTATCAAACAAAGACACATAACACGACACTTAAGACGGAATTTCGACGTTTTTGTCGAGTAACCAATCACCGTTACCTCAACTCTTCGAATTCCCGATTAAAAACGTCCAAGACACGAGCCTATCTTCAGTCTTCAGCTTAAAAGAAGGAAAAACGAGTCGATTAAGACCAGAAACCGAGTTGCCATATGAGACGGTATTTTCGAACTTCTACAAAATCCAGACTTTATTACCTTAAAAGAACGAGGAAGAAGAGAGGAAGCTAAAGGTGCAAAAATAATGGAGTTTGGTTGAGAAATAAGGGAGAGATCTTGGTTTGAAAGGTCAAAAATGGTGATGGTACGGGTTGTTTGTGTTCTCTGTTGCTGCTGCTGCATTTCGCAAAAAGAAGAAGAAGGGGGTAGGGTGTGGGGACGTGAACAACAACAAAACAATATTAATAGTAATATTAATATATAATAATATTTAATAATAATAATAATAATAATATATAAACATATATAAAAGAGATATTTTGAAGGTGGGTGAATGTGTTGTTGGTTTTTTATTGGTCCAGATTAAAGTGGGTGCAAAGTGAAATGTGATGGTCTATAGCTAGACGGAATAAGGTCTCGAGTTTATTTTAACTTGAGACGGAAACTAATATTATTACTGTCGCTATTATAGTTATCCGACTAAAATACGCATTTTCATACAAATTATGCCTTAAAATATTATTTTTATAGGAATCTTGTTTAAAAATGAATTTAGTTAAATTAAATAACTCAAAAATATAAAATAAAGTAATCAGACGGTTTAATAAATTTTAAATGTCATAAGGGGAAATTCGCGGGTGTTACAATCACCCCATCTTTTAAAAAGTTTCGCCCTCGAAACTTGAAAGTAGGAATGAAAGGTCATAAAAATAAAACTGGAGTTGGAATCGGTAACCCAAACATTTAAAAGGTTACTTATCGTGAGAATTAATTTTTTTTTTTTTTTTTTTTTTTTTTTTTTTTTAAAAGTTTCAAATAAAATTTTCCGACAGAACCAAGTCGAAAGGCAAATCATTTGTATAAATCAAAATCAAAACACTTTCAAAAACATCAACGGAGAGTTTTCAAAAGTGTAAGTCTAATTCATGGAACGAAATTGCTCTTGTCGTGCACACAAGAACGCTAACTTTCCAAGTCAAAGACAGATTAAAAACGAAAATCACTCGTCGACAAGCGTAAAACAAGTTATTAAACGTCTCTAATAACGAGTTCTAACATCCGATCAACATTAAAATCAAAAGCGAAAGATAATCCACTCAAATTTTCTCTTGTAAAAGCCAAAATAGAGATAAAAGTTTCACTTTTAAACTAAAAAGGGAGTTAAATTTGTGAAAAGATAACATCAAACCTTGACAAATAAATCATAAATAGATCAAATTTAACAAAAAATGGATAAACTTTAAAGAAATCTCGGGTTTAGCAGTTAAAATTATGATAAAGGAGTTTATATTCAAAGAATAAATAGGGAACTAAATCAAATTTCCATTTTCAAATCTTTAAAATAGGTAGGGTTTTGCAAAAGTAACATAAACTTTTAATAACGAATTCAAACTGGTAGCTTGAAAGCTTAGAAATTGAATAAAAGAAAAGTAACTTAGACATCATAGATACCGGTATGCAAACAGGATTCAACTTAACTAATCAAAAGAGCTATGAAGGACTTCATAGGGTAAGAACTGAAGTCAAAACAATAAGAATGTCAAGGGTAGAGTTTTCATAGGTCACTAGCATCCAACTTAAGGGAGGAGCAAGATGAAGCGAGGAAGAGAGGTATAAACGGTAACGTTGACGATCAAAGAAGAAGGGAATACAACAAGGAAACACCAAGTACTCAAACCTCAAACAACAACATCATTCTAAGCGGTTCTGAAAATTTCCTAACAACGAAACTTATGATCACACATTCCCAAGAATTTCCTCATATCACTTATCTACAACATCATCCCATCATCTCAAGTACTCAATACAACCTCAAAGTTTCTAAAATCATAGGGTTAACAAAGACTTCTCAATACTAAGTCTCTCTCAACTCAAGAACCCTCAAGTGCCAACTATTATCAAACCACATCACCGATCCATTATGGTCATCAACATCCCAAGGAGTATTCTTTCAAATCTGGCATCCTAAACTTACTTACCATCGAATTCCCAAGAAACAAGGTCTTCATTGTAACGACACTTTACCACCTCAAAGTTCCCAAAACCATAAATTGAAACCATGTTCTTTAACCTAACAATTGGTGTCAACCAAACCATTACCCTTTCTAGTTACTAAAACAAACGCTAAGACTTCCAAACAATGTCGCTTAGTCTCACTCTCATACCATACCTCAAGTAGTAATCAAGATCACTCACTTAGACCAACTAATAACCCCACAATTAGTATTTCTCATATGGTAACATATACATTATCAAACTCTCATGTCCAAAGTGTCTACGAAAGCCAATCACAAACTCGACTTACTTAGTCAATTCCACATCCTCAAATTCACCATTCAATCTCATCCATTTTAAGTCAAGATCTAAGCACTAGTATCCCAAGGCTTTCAAATCCCAAACACAAACAACAAAGTCAAGTTCTATAACCTTAGTAACAAATGCAACTCACACCTAACACACATAACACACAGAATCCACCAATCAAGAATACTCACTTTATCAAGGATCTGGGTATAAGAATCATTAAGTATGTCTCAAGATACTATCTAAGTCTTCCTAACATCAAATCCTCTCAAAACCAGGATTAAGGGTCAAACACAGACAATCTCCTCAAAAGTCAAAATTTCCAACCAAGGTCAACATCCTCAAAAGAAAGAGTACTATCAAAAGGCATTAAGGGAGGATAAGCAAGGAATAAGGAACAAGTTAGGGAATACAAGAGTGACTTGCAAGGAAAAAGAAAAGAGGATTTAGAAGAGGGAATATGCATTGAGAAGTAAAGAACAGGGCAAGGTACACAAAGAATGAGAACATCTTCGAGGAAGTAGAAGCATTCTTCAAAGGTTGAACAATTCTTCAATTCTCATCAATAGGAACCAAATCTTGATCACCACACTGTAAGTTCACGGTCATGATCCAAAGGCACAACAGATATTAAATGACAATCAACAAACATGTTAGAACCTAGCAAAGAGCAAACACATTACAGACTACCACCTTAGGTCCTTAAGTCTACCCATCTCTCATTCATTATTCACGGTCAAGTTCAAGTTTAAATTCGGGGTACACGTGTGTGCGTCGGGAGCAACATAGGCTCTGATACCAACTGTGACACCCCGCGATAAAGCGGAAAAATATAACCAATAAATTAAAGCGGAATTTGTGATATTTTTAAAACTTTTTATTACGAGCTAAAGATTAACACGCGGGTGCCAAAAACGAAATGAAACAAATACGATAATAGACAAATTTAGGTTATTACAACCCAAGTCTAGAAAGCGGGGAAAAGATATCCCACGAATAAACAAATAAAGGGTTTCTAACTAGCAAACTAAGGTCCAAGGGTTTAGTTCTCGCTAGCCCACACGTCTTCCCCACGTAAGCATCTTCACTTTGTCATTCATGTAAACATGAACGCACGGTCAGTGGGGAGTAACTCAAGGTTCTCCCGACCACAATATGTCGAAATGCAAGTAACAAACACTTAGTTGAACATAATAGTCATGCATCACATGTAGATAATGAAGGACAAGAAGATATAATGAAAATCATGATGAGACAGACATAATACTTTCTTAATAGAATAGGCATGATATGTTAGAATAAGCATGCAATCAAGGGCATGGAGCAACCAAGTCAACCAACTCATATTGACCGACTCAACAAGTGTAAGACCGACACAAAGTGTAGACGGAGTATCCGACTCAGAGGCTACCTTTAAAGCATGTCCGAGATACCACACACAAGACTACATCCTAGACTCCAACCTCTTGGTAGGACGACGATCATAATACGGTCCTAGTCTAAACCGGATCCGACTCTCGGGATGGACGTCACCCGATTCGACATACGATATACCAATCGTATCCAAGACTCGAAACATGGCACACACTCGTAACCAAAGGTCGAGCAACCTCTAATCGGAAACATGGCACACACTCGTAACCAAAGGTCCGAAGAAAGGCGGTAGGATATCCTAATCCGGAAACATGGCACACACTCGTAACCAAAGGTCCGAAAGAGGAAAGATAACCCAATCCGGAAACATGGCACACACTCGTAACCAAAGGTCCGAAAGGGGTAAAAAGGAAAGTCAAGTCGTCACACAATGTAAAACATCACACTTGAGTCACAATAAGAGTAAGAATGATCATGCACACATCGTATGACACGGGATCTTTAATGTCACATTCATACTCATGGCTTGCATCTCACCATGAGTACAGATGGGAACATTAATCCCAACGATCATATCGCAACTAGAGGGCTTATAGCTCACCCCTAGTATCCGATAGGACCAAGACTCTCACAATAGGACAATACAAGGCATTATCAAGAATATGACCCTTCACAAATAACTATTTAATTATGATAACTCATACTTGTCTTATCTTAATAGATATTCCATTTTATAATTTAACATGCTGGTTAAATAAAATATCATGAGTGACCAAGAATAATTTACGTTATATGAAATTACGAAATGAAATGTGACCAAGTCCAAGTGACCCATTTATGAGCCCAATAAATAAATCATGTGAATTCCAATGAATGGACTAGAATAAGCCCAATAAATAAATCATGTGAGAAGAATATAAGAATGAATGATATTTAACGAATTACGTAATATAAAACACGTGTCGGGGTTTAAATAAATCAAAAGAAGCAAACTTGGCCCAAAGTACACAAACTATAAGTGCGGCCCAATAACACAAAATATATGTGCAAGCCCAAATGTAAAACAAACAAAATTTGAACAAAGGGAGGAGGGAAAAACAAAGGGGTACCAAATCGGTGAATCACCCAAAAATCGTGTCAATCACGGGCTTCCGAACGCCTCTCACGCTGCCCAAGGTAGCACTAACATGGCTGCCCAAAGATAAACCGAGAAAAGCATCTAAGAACACCACCCTTTCCCATCTTAAAACAGTCCCAAACAGCACAACGCACACTTTATTCATCCCAAAACAGAGAGCAAACACGCACCCAAACCGTCTCATGTCTTCACCCAACAGTCACCATTACCACCCTAAATTGCAGCCATGCTAAACCAACCTTAATCCATGCTGAAACAGGCCGTAGCCCCAGCACATCCAGCACATCCATGCCATACGACCCCAACATAGTCCCCAAACCGAGGCCAACACCAACCAAAAGACGGGTTTAACGCATAGAATACAAATTACGATCCTAACCTGAAATGATAAGGTAAAAGCACACATTTTATCAACCCATAAGCAACCCATAAAACAGTCGCCCACCAGCATATGACCGCCTGCTCAATCCATCAAAAACAGTCCCAATCCCTGTGCTAAAACGCCCCAAAACAGGGCTCACAAATCCCCCTGTCGCGGTTCCAAACTAAAATCGACAGTCCATACCAGCTAAGTTTTCAGACGGAAAAATAAAGTGGGATTGAGACGGAAATAAAACGCAGTTAAACAAGAATAACACTCACCAAACTTAACATAACCCAGCTCGAAATTCGTGTAAAATAGTCTGATTCAAGCGTTATTTTAAGACGGAACCTCGACACAATATCTTCATGAACACAACCAGCGAATCCGAGCATAAAGACAGAAATAGCGAGATAAAAATTGAGCATACTAATGAGGAAAGGTGTAAAGAATGGAAGTTTATCAAACAAAGACACATAACACGACACTTAAGACGGAATTTCGACGTTTTTGTCGAGTAACCAATCACCGTTACCTCAACTCTTCGAATTCCCGATTAAAAACGTCCAAGACACGAGCCTATCTTCAGTCTTCAGCTTAAAAGAAGGAAAAACGAGTCGATTAAGACCAGAAACCGAGTTGCCATATGAGACGGTATTTTCGAACTTCTACAAAATCAAGACTTTATTACCTTAAAAGAACGAGGAAGAAGAGAGGAAGCTAAAGGTGCAAAAATAATGGAGTTTGGTTGAGAAATAAGAGAGAGATCTTGGTTTGAAAGGTCAAAAATGGTGATGGTACGGGTTGTTTGTGTTCTCTGTTGCTGCTGCTGCATTTCGCAAAAAGAAGAAGAAGGGGGTAGGGTGTGGGGACGTGAACAACAACAAAACAATATTAATAGTAATATTAATATATAATAATATTTAATAATAATAATAATATATAAACATATATAAAAGAGATATTTTGAAGGTGGGTGAATGTGTTGTTGGTTTTTTATTGGTCCAGATTAAAGTGGGTGCAAAGTGAAATGTGATGGTCTATAGCTAGACGGAATAAGGTCTCGAGTTTATTTTAACTTGAGACGGAAACTAATATTATTACTGTCGCTATTATAGTTATCCGACTAAAATACGCATTTTCATACAAATTATGCCTTAAAATATTATTTTTATAGGAATCTTGTTTAAAAATGAATTTAGTTAAATTAAATAACTCAAAAATATAAAATAAAGTAATCAGACGGTTTAATAAATTTTAAATGTCATAAGGGGAAATTCGCGGGTGTTACATAAGGAGTTCCGTTTGGGATCATAGCCAGGTGAACTTGCACGAACAAAATGCTGGGAGCTGAAGTGATAAGAAATCAGATGGTTCCGGAAGTGCAGCAAAGCTCGTGAAACTAGTAGATTCAACCAAGATATTGCAGGGCCCACAGTATTGTCCTAGCCATTGGTTAGTCACTGGTATAAAGCTTGGGGTTGATAGAGGGAAGATAGTCTTACGAGCCAAATATTCGCTGTTGAATTACTGATAGAAGAAGAATACTACCCCACTGCATCAAAGCGCCCCGTCTGCGTTGAGGTAACCGGGGTTTTGAATTACTTATGGAACTGTTTTATTTGTTGCTGTGATGGTTCAGTTAGGGTTTGAGACTTGAGAGGTTGTAAATCTATAATAATAATAATGATAAACTCTTTTTTTCTTTTTGGTTTTACTTAGTCTAGATAGAAGTCAGATTACTATCCTCTAAACTATATTTATCGATTTTTCTGGTTTTTAGGGAGCCTTTTCTTTTTTATTTGTTTATTGCTTTAATGTCTTCAAAATATTATGTAAAGGAACTCTCTTGTACTCATATTTCTTGGTAATGATTTTCAAGGATATTGATGGATTATGTACCCACTTGTAAGTTATAAGTCTTGTGTGACTGATAGAATTCCACAACCTGATCTCAAAGTTTTTGTTAAGAGATATTTCTCATTGATCCAACATAAGTGCCATTAATTGCATATACGAAGTACCTCTATCACACCTTATGAAGTACTTTCTCCTTTCGTGTCATTTACATACACGTTTGTTCAAATGTTCAACTTATGTGAATAATATTGAACAAACGTATAAAATAACTTCAACTAAAGCGAGTAATGTAATTATTGTCGGACAACTTAGCTAGAATTCATGATCTTGTTGCGAAACCATCAGCATAAAAATTATACTCTTTTAACCTCAGAAGTACAGTAGTTGGTATTATGTATAACCTTCTGACTCCTTGTAACCGAGATAATGATGAGAATGACATATAACTTGGGAGTAAATGGAACGAGCATGGATCCTCTCTATTTCTTTTTCTCTCCATTTCCTTCCATTTCCTCTAATACAACAATATTAAATCATTATTCACTCTCCACCTCAACAAACACTTAACCGTTTGAAACGTTTCAGGATAAAATCCAGGCCATTGAGAGGTAATGGAAGAAAATGGAGAGGGAAAGAAATGGACATTTTAAAATTTATTCAAAGCCCGATTTGAAGATTCAGGTGAAGTTCTTGATCCAGAATGAAATCCTTCTCCCAATGAACAACGTGCTCTTTGCTCAACATATGAACCAGAAATTCCAGAAGTTCCCAAGACTGTGACCTGCAAGCGAAAAAATAAATGCTGATAAAAAACAAATAACGATTCCAGTGAAATTACCACAAGAAATTTCTAGTGAAGATTTCCATATCTTTTATTTATTAATCTGAATGTCGTACGCATAGTTCAAATTCATATGTAGACGGGTCATGGTTATGACTGAAAAGTTAAAACTATAGATTAAGACACACCTTACAAACAATTTTTAACAGTTTTGAAGGTCACCAGGACGATTGTTACCGTAAGAGGGTCTGTTTGTTTGGCTACAATGGTTGAAGGGAGTGGATGGAGGGAATGGGAGTAGATCGATAATAAATTTTTTCCCCGAATCTTTCTTATGCTGGATAGATTTTAATTTGCCTTAGAAAGGGGTAAATAGATACCTTCATTTTCATCTTGTCCATTTCTTTTCAACGTAACTTACTACCCAAACACAGAATGATCTACAATCCTTGACTCTTAAGTTGGTCGAACCATTTTATTTGGACTACTATATCAGTATAACTACTAGATATGACATAACTAAGAAATCTTGCAATGTCACGTTTGACATAGCACACCATAAATCTACCAAAAAGCAGTAGACAGAATACAATGTACCTTTCCCCATTCCGAGCCAAGGCGATTGCACCTCATCTTCAAATGAATCATCCTTGTTCCCACCTCTGTCTCTACTTTCTTCCTTAAGTAAAATTCATCAGGACCAAATGAATCTAGATATTTGGTATACCGGTGATAGGCTGTTTTTATTGCATGTTCGAAATATTCAGGATACGGCTTTTCATTCTACAATATAAAAAAGAGCATTAGGGAGACATGACACAATCCAAACTGGTAATCTCACTTTGGCTATCAATCATTGTCAACTGTGACCAATACTTTCAAGCAAAATACATTAGCTACAACTTTATAATATAGTTTTGATGAATCAAACAATATAAATAAAATATTGTATTGCTACATAAACGTGGAAAACTTCTTGGTCAAAGCCGAGAAGATCTGATTACAAAAGTGAAATGGGAATAATAAATGATGGAATGGATATAGTAGTACATCTGATGAAAAGGATAATACCTCGCCTGATAATCCACCATGGTCATCAATAGCCATTTTCAAAGACTCAAGTGTGCCTATAAACTCCTCAACTGCCTCGGCGGCACGAAAAACATTTTTCAAGGTCTCCTTGCCAGCTTTCTCATTGGTGTCCTTAGATAACACATTCAATGCACCATTGACGAGTGGATCAGGGAGTTCCCCCCACTCGGCAGCCATAAAATCCTTGGAAATATTGTTTATCTCAGGGTGTTTAATGTCAGGGTAATGAGCAACATCAATAGAAAATAAACGAATGCTTCCAACTGACATTCCAAAGGGTGACCTGCAGTCTGTTCACAACCAGATACAATTTTAGTCTTTAAATGTGGAGCACTAAAAAGTGAATAATATATAGTGCTCATAATAAGAAGCATAAAGAAGGTATAGGCCAAGAACACATATTGACTTTTCAGTTTTCACCAATCATGATTCGTGGGTCATGGCTGAACGCTGGTGGTCATGGGGTTCGATTTCATCAAGTTATCGGATCAAATTGGTTTATAATGTTCCAATTTCCAACCCTATTATTTCATAAAACTATAGGCAAAAATAATTACACAAGATCTGGATTATGGATCCACAAAAAAGAATTTGCATATAGTCACATATAAGACGGTTAAGCGCATCTGAGGTCTTTCACCACTACAATGGAATATATAGCTAGAGGCTAATTCATTGAACTGTAAGGAATATCATGTTCTTAACTTTGAAAACTACAAGTGAAAAGTACCAGAGTCATAATACTTCGGAAAAAAAAGAGTTCCTATATGACCCGTATAAAAAAAAGAGCTGAGGAGTAACACGGATATATGTTCGCCATGTTCAAGAGAAAACGAGAAGTATATTTAGAATCATATAACATGTGCAGCAATAACCCTTCTTACCATAACAGCGGCTTCAGAGGAGTTCCTTCAGTGCAAGCATTACTTCACCAAGAATATTCTTTATTTTTGAAATTTTATTCAAGCAATAGAAGAAATCCAGGACACAAAATGCTTAAATTAATTCACTTCAGCCACTGATGTAACACCCTCATACACCAAGGTGCCTTACCAGGACCACCTAATGTATGGAAATGCTATCATCTCGGTTGCTCGAGGCAATGTATATAAAATAGACCATAAAGAAACGTACTGAATTAAGTAAATAAGTTTAAGTGATTACAACTCCAAACCAAAACTGTAAAGTAAATACAAATGTTCCAAAAATCAAGCCAACTGAAAAGAAAACTAAGTTCATGACACAACGGAAGACTCTAGTGACTCATGGTGACTCCATCCCAGCTATCCCTCGCATAAGCCATCTCATACCTGCTCAATAACTGCTCACCATCCCCGAATAGATCACCACAGTTTTCAAAACATTTAA
The DNA here is from genome assembly GCF_048544455.1 of Silene latifolia. Taxonomy (NCBI): domain Eukaryota; kingdom Viridiplantae; phylum Streptophyta; class Magnoliopsida; order Caryophyllales; family Caryophyllaceae; genus Silene; species Silene latifolia. Next base: position 89,637,224 of record NC_133529.1, read on the forward strand.
ATGAGGTCAGTTACTGATTACACAAAACACATTACAAAAGATACAACACACAAGTTACCCAAACTTCGTCACAACTCCACACACCTGACTACACACTAAAGTGTGTAGTGCTACCAGAATACCCATCGCAACAGATATTCCACGCCGCCAGTGGAGGACCGCAGCCGTACCCACCAAATCCCCGCTCGACACGCCTCGAGAACCACAGACAATTACACAACCAATTATACAACACAACACCAACACAATACCAATACGATAAAGATCAACATTACACACATCCATCACCAACATCTATGTAATCAATAACCGAGTAGGGAAACCCTACCTGGAATAAGCAAATCACCAGATCGTCACAAAGCAGCTACTCAAAATTGCTCCTCTACGAAACCACCTCCTATAATCACATAACCATACAATCACTATCTAATACAACATCATACTCCCAAAACCCCCAAATTACCCAATTAGGGGTTTAAACAAAATCAACGAAAAGGTATAAAAACTATACAAGGATCTTATCCACGACACGCTGAACTCAACAACATAAAGAATACAACGATCCGACAAACCTAGCCTTTGGGATTTGATAGCAATGCGAAGAACAAAAGTAACGTAACTTGTTTTTTCTCTTGAAAAGTTTTTAGAAACGATAAAAGTGATAAAGAAACTGACGGAATGCTTTAAATATCAATCACGCGTTGCTAACAAAACCCGGCTAAAATAACCAGCAGAACCGACTTACTCGATCGAGTAAGTCACTTACTCGATCGAGTGCCACACTTACTCGATCGAGTACCCATCAGACAGTGTACTGTTTTGTAACCAAATTCACTTACTCGACAGAGTAAGCCCACTCGATAGAGTACCCATAAGCATAGAAAACCATTGTATTACAACTGATATGTGGGCTATGAAATACAGCATGTAAAGTGTAAACAATAAGTCTCTCTTGTGACGGGTATATCCGTCACAAGCTTGTGATGGGTCAAGTTTCTAACCAATGTAGTTGCTCTTGTGGTTACTACTTACTAGTGTCATAAGAACTCATATAGATTTGTGAACCACAAGGACAGTGGTCGTTCTAGTATCTGTTAGATAAACCGATCTTTCGTCAAGTCCATTTTAATACCTGATTCTCATGACCATGGGGATCTTACAGAGGCGTGACTGTGTTTTGATGCTTGCTATATGGTTGAAACTCGATTCTTGAAACTAATCAGGAATCAAGCCATGATGAATAAGTTCATTTGAGATGAGTAAGAGAATTCAGGAATCAAATCAAAATATTATTGATTTTATTTTCTTGAATTGAATCATATACAATTTTCACAAAAACTTTGGAGAAACGGTCTCTCACTAAGCTATCAGCAATAAATTTGAGTTTTGGGTTTCCCATACAATCACCTCCAAGCATCACAAATTAAGCTCGGGGATTCACAAAAGCAGAAATAGAAACTCTTTAAGAAAAAGATTATAAGCATTTAGTCCAAGTTTCACAATATCATCTTCTAGTTTCACAATATCACCTTCCAGTTTCACAAAATTAAGCTCTAGGATTCACATAAGCAAAAATAGAAACTCTTTAGGAAAAAGATTACAAGCATTTAATCCAAGTTTCACAATATCATCTTCTAATTTCACAATATCACTTCCCAGTTTCACAAATTAAGCTCTAGGAATCACATAAGCAAAAATAGAAACTCTTAAGAAAAAGATTACACGCATTTAGTCCAAGTTTCACAATATCACCTTCTAGTTTCACAATATCACCTTCTAGTTTCACAATATCACCTCCCAGTTTCACAAATTAAGCTCTAGGATTCACGAAAGGGGAAATAAACCTGATCTTTGTCTTCAACTCTTCGAACATATACTTGATCTCTGTTGCCACACTGCTTAGAAACGAACAATTTAGCGTGCACATACTTAAAACTTGTAATGGACCCAATTCTCTACTATAAACAAACACTCATAACCTTAGAAAAATGCAATTATGCTAATCCTAACTCCTAAAACCACTATGCAGAGATGTTTTATAATAGAGTCACAATGTTCTTATGGAATTATTCAAGAACGAGGCTGACAATGCTGTTAGATAGGAGATAGCTATATGAATGGAAACGGAGTTCTGAAGAATATTATTCCGTGCATCATTCAAAGACGATAAAATGCAAAGCTAAAAAAGGATATTCACATGGAGAGCATAATGTGATCAATCTAACATTAATGTTGTTACTCGGAGCTGAATGTCATTAAAGCATTATGCAATAAACAAATATCATTCCAAAAAGCATCATTGTCACAGTTCCTTCATAAAAAATGATGCTAGAAACGTATTAACAACATCATAAATTGAAGCTAGAGCTTCTTAACTTCACCGCTATAAATTAAGTCCTAAGTTCACATAACCAGGTCCAAGCTTCACAAAATCAAGTCAGGTTTTCACAAAATCAGTTCTAAGATTGAGAAAATCTGGTTTCACAAATTCAATGAAAATTGGGAAAACAAACATAATAATATAATAAACATCAGAAACAAAGCTACAATAACGGAATTAACCTCTAAATTCACAAACAAATCAAGTAGATTAACCTAGAAGACAGCAAATTGATTCAACACAAACTAATTGATACAACACAAACTAATAGCAGACGAACAGCTCGTTTCGGCAACAGTCGATTGACCAGTCAAGCAAAAACACGTTTAAAAAGACGAAACAGCTACTGAAATAGGTTACATGAAATCGATCATATTTAACAGTGAACAATAACAATGAAACTTAAACTACGAGCATAATTGAGCAGAGTAGGAACGCAAAGAAATCGATGAAGTCGAGTGAAGGAAAATAGTAAAACAAGAGCAAAACTCAGTAATTAAACTAATTAAATAAGATTCTAACCAACATTTAACAGATTAACCAACAAAAATCGAAATCTAGTAAAGAAAGGGAAAGGAACATACGATGAAGGGAGAAATTGATCAAACCTGTATAAACAAGAGTTAAAATCAGTAATTAAATGAGTTGATAGAGGATTTAACAAATTAAATAGGGTTATCGAAGTGTGATGGATGCGCAATAAAATTGAAATGAAAATTAGGTGATCGAAATTACCTAGATCCGAAAAGAAATTAGGATGATAATGACGATCAAATTCGAGTGGTAAAATGGAGATTGAAATCCGAGTGAATGGCGAAGACGAGCTGAATAAATAGAGTAAAGAGAGAGAATGCGAATAGAGTGCGAGTGATGGTGTGTCGGAGTAAATGACGGAAATTGAAGGGGGAATTGTGTGTTAGATGGGGTTTTGTATGGGGACATGTTGCATCATCTGAAGCATCTGTAATTTTTTAATCTGACGGTTTAGGATTGGTACAGCTACCTCACCCTAAGAAGGGTGCCTTACATGATTCAATTTATATATATATATATATATATATATATATATATATATATATATATATATATATATATATATATATATATATATATAGAATCGGGATCCGTACGAACCAAATTATTGTGCGAACCGTACGAACTAGTACTAACAGCCAGATTATCAAAACCCAATTAGTAAAAAAAAAGGCCCAAACCCTTTTATCTATCCCATATCTCTCCTCTCCCATAACATAACTCAGCCACAACTCAGTACTCACTAAACACACACCACCAACTACACCACCGTCCACCACCACTGATGCTGCTGAGATGGCCGCCTCACTGACATTGGAGCTCCGATAATGACCTCGCCGGCGCAACACCCTGACTTTGTTGTCCCCGGTTGTTTCGTTCCTTCCTCCACACTCCTAAATCGTCTTCAACACCAAATTTTCTCGGTTTCTCCTACCTCAATAACTACCTGCTGCCGCTGCTCGCCGGCGTGCATCCACACAACAACCGGCGATCATTTTCGACTCCCCTTCACTTCTTACTTGCGTATTAATTGCAAAGTACCTCGACCATTTTCCTCGTCGTCTCTTCTTCGACAAAGTATAGGATGGTTGTTTGATGTGGGGTTCCGGCGAGAAGTACTTCGATTACTTCGCTAGCGCAATCCGTTTTCTTAAATTTTACTTCGTTTGTTTTAGATCTAGCCATTGTGTGGTGCACAATGGCTATTGTGTGGTTATTGTGTGGTGCGTCGACCGATGCAAATCATTTTAACATCAAAAGAGTAGGGGGATTGTGTTTATGGTTTTTGCGGGGTGGAATAATGCAATGAGGTCGGCGGGAGGCTGGTGTGGTGGTTTCTTTGGCAAGGAGAGAGACGGGAGGATGACGGTGGTGAGGATTTGCTTGGAGTAGAGTGATTCTTTTTCAGATCTTGTATTTTACATGTCGAATTTGCTAACTAAAGAGGTGGTTTCGTGTTCTATGGTGAATGTGGTGGCTTATGGTGACGTTGGGAAGTTGAAGTAGGATAGGAATGGTGGCTGCTGATATCGCCGGCAATTTCTGAGATGGCCGATGATATCGCCAGCGCTGTTTGTGGTGGTTGGTGATGTCGATGGTGTTGTCTGGGGTGGTGGCGGTAGTGGTGTGGTGTTAGTTGGGATCAGATTGGTAATGATGGTGATGGTGGTGGTGTTGGGTGGGGCCAATGATGGTTGTGATGGTACGTGTCACTGGTGTGACAGTGGGTTTGGTGGATACCCAAAATACCAGACTGGATACGTACGGTATTGCTACGGGATACATACGGTATTACTACCAGATACGCATGATAATGTTGTTGTTGGTGGTGGTGATGGTGATGGGGGTGGGGGCAGTGGTGATAGGGGCAGTGCTGATGGCGGTGGGGGTGGTGGCGGCTGATGTGTGTCTATAATATGATGTTTTACATCTTTATTTCCATGCATTTTATGTCTATTATATGTAGTTTATTCTACTATTTCTCTTATTTCTGTCTACTCTCGTATTTTTATGTAATATTGCAGATTATTGCGGAAATGAGTAGAAAATGAACCAAATCTTGACCCCGAAAGCTAAGCTAAGGAAGGACATGAATATTTGACTCGGACTTGAAGTTTAGAATGCATTTCAAGGCCTGAAAGATGCATTTGAGAGAGTTTTAGAAGCGGATTGCCAGCTACAGTGGTCTATAGACTGACCTACATGGTCTATAGACCGTCATAATGCTTCTCGACATTGCAGGCTGCTTCATATGGCTATATCTCGAGTTCTAAAGAAGATAATCGAGTGATTCCAATTGGAGGTGAAAGCTTATCCTCTTAGCTTTCCAACGCCGCGTAGAACGCCTGATTTGACCAAGTAACGAAGAAATGGCAGCTGTTTTAAGATCGGCGCGCGCTGCAGAATCCGTCAGAATGCAATTCTGTACAGCGCTCTTGGTCGATCGACTGGCCTCATTGGTCGATCGACCACTCCACGAGTCTGACGAGAATTTAAAAGGATGAGAAGTTAGAAGCCCATTGTATATTAGGTTTAGAAATAAGAGTTGCGTGATATTCCTATATAACGTAGCTTTAGTTTTCAGAATAGGCATCCAGTTTTTATCAAGTTTTTCATCATAAAATCTTAGGGTTTAATCATTAGCTTAGAATAATTTCCTTCAATAAAAGTTTGTTTTCCGCATCCGGTTTTGATCTTTGTTCCTGCTTCCATTTGGTATTTCCCTGTTCTATTATTCAATATTCGCTGCTTTTATTTCGTTCATAGATTAGAAATTGCTAGTTAGAATTCCCAAAAGCCAATTATCGTTTCATGTTATTTGCTTGTTTAGTTAATTTAAGTATGAATTCGTATGCTTTAATTGTTGATTTTATTGCTGTTCTTATCGTAAGTATGAGTAGCTAAATACCCATGTGCTAGGAATTAGGGAATCCATGGCGTCCTGAGTTAATTTTATTTAGTCTAGGTTGAACCCGTCTAGGCCTTATTTACCTTTGTGAGATTTTTACCCCTTGCTAGATTGAGAAATTAGCAAAGTTTGACTTCTTGCAAGTAATTGGAAAGACTATAGTGCGAAAGTAATTTAGTTTCTTTCTAGGGTGAAAAAGAGACCGAAAGGCTTAATTTGAATAGGGACTTAGACGACCTATTTGACATCCTGAGACGGTATTGGATAGACCTTGACTTTACTAGACTGACCCTTAAGCCATGGTGAACCGAAATTCCTAGCTACCTTTTATTATCTACTTAAACTTCATTTAATTTTTGGTAGTTAGTATAGAATCAATCAACCAAAACGCCCCCCTTATTTGTTACTTCTAGACTGAAATATAGAACAACTGAAATTCCCTTCCTCCCTGCGGATCGACCCTGACTGCCACTAGCTTCTGTTAGTAGTATTTAGGTTATAAATATTATTTTTGGTACTAAACGACGATATCAAATTTTGGCGTCGTTGCCGGGGAGGCAACGCTAGTTTTAGTTGTTTTTTGTTTTAGTCTTTTTCTAGTTTAAGGAACTACCGTTCCTTAAACTCTTTTTACACTCTTATTGTAGTTTTCTCTTATCCACAGGTCATCTCATGGATAATGATGTAGCTACAACCATTGCGGATCTCAAAGCTATGATGCGAGAGCTTGAGGCCAAAACTGCCAAACATCGTGAGGAATATGCAGCATTGTTTAAATCAACTCAGTCCCGAATGGCCAATCTTTCTTCTCCTCAACACATGGAGACCGTGCATGCTATGCGCGTCCGTAGTGGGTCAGCCCCTGAAGAGCCTGTTTTGGAAAGGGTAAGCCCAGAAGTTAACGGAGATGACTCGGGAAGAAAAGAGGTTGAATTACCACAACTGAAGAACAGCGTTAGAAGTCGAATTGCGGCATCTGAAAGTCGATCGACCAGCCCTGTTGGTCGACCGATCAGCCCTGTTAGTCGACCGAACGACCTAACCAGTCGATCGACTGGTGCACCGGTACAGAATGCAAAACCATCATTTGATTTGCAAGATTCGACAGCTAATGATGATGTGACGAAGGTTTTGAACATGCGCAAGTTCGATATTGTTGAGTTACGTGATACTTTGGCCCGAGTTATTGACGGGTCGTTCATTTCACGAGCCATGAAGTTGCTTCCGCGTGTTGATAAGGACAAGGTCCTTAATTCAAAGGGTATTTCAATGAGGGAAGTAGAAGAGCGAGCTAAGTTGTCAATAAAGCTTCCACTTCCTGAGCAACTCCAGAAATCAGAAGATGAGGTACGTTTCGTGATTATTGATGATGTCCCACCTCTATCTCCTACCCCTATTCCTGCTCTAACACCTCCGCCCCAGATTGGGAGCAAGATGGAGGAAGATTCTACTGTTTTGACTATTGCAGGGTCTGTTTTGGGGAAGGAACTACCGCATATTGCTCCAGCTGTGAAGGAACCAATTGTTCAGAGAGGCGGTCTAGGATGTCTTAGCTATGGCACTGACGAGGAGCCAGATGAGGAGCCGGAGAAAGAGCCACCTAATTTTCCAGCTTTGAAGAAGTCAGAGCGAGGCATGAAGTATGATCTGGAGTTTGATGAGCCGGACGATTCTAGAGCATGGGAGGCCAGAGCTGCTGATGATCCATTGAGATGCCTAGATGACGGAGATGGGTGGTCTCCATCTGCTGAGATTAGTATTGCTGAGGCGACTGCATCTAACCAAAGGCCATGGTCGGAGTTATCCCGCAATTTTCACGGATAAACATTTTATTGCTTGAGTTTTAAGACAATTCTTTTTATTGCACTTGTTAGACTATTTATTGCTTTGGTTTGCGCGAGACTTTGCTTTTATAAGTTTGCTTAGGATTTTTAAGACTTTCGACTGTTACTTTGGGTTTTGCGCAATTTTGGGCGCGTTATTATGTGTATTTGCAGGTTATTAGACCATATTAGCTCAATTTATTGAGCTAATTCGAAGAAATCAGAACTTACAGCAGGATTTTCGGTCGATCGATTGGCCTACTTGGTCGATCGACTGACTGCTACAGTTACAGGAGCTTCTGTTCGTGTCAACTTGGTCGATCGACTGCCTGCTATGGTCGATCGACCGCCTTACGCTGCTGTACCTGTTTTCGATCATTCCCCTGCTGTGTTTGGTCGATTTGCGGAGTTGAGGGAGTCTTTTCTCCACTTTATTCTCCGACTCATTTCTGTTTTTTTTCTGTTTTCTTATTTTGCACTTAATTTTGCGTTTGATAAATTGTTTTCTCGGAATTATGCGCGGTATTTTGTTTCTTTTCAGGTATTTATGGTAGCACTGCTGGCTACTGAAACCTCCTAGCTCACGCTGGTTTGGGGAGGTTTCCTTTTGCGCGCTTAAAGTCTTGTGAGTTTCCGAGCTTTAACTTCGTGTCTTGTTTACTTAGTGATCGCAAAATCCCATTTTCCTTTGTTTCTTTTCTCACATGATTTCGCACAATGAGGGCATTGTGGGATTTGGTTTGGGGAAGGGTTTTGCGTTGCATTTCATTCTGTTTTGCATTCACGTTTACATTTTTGTCTTGCATTGTTTTTTATTTTCCAATATATACAAAATTTCAAAAAAAATTAAATTAGAAAAGTTTCAAAAAATTCAATAAATCGAAAATATCACGTTTAATTTTGCACAATAGGTTGAGTCAGATTGGAGTATTCATTACTAATAGTTGTCATTTGCTTAAACCCTGCATTTTATCACATCTTTTAGCAAAAGTTTTTGCAATATCTCGAATTTCGTTTCAAAATTTGTTGAACAATTAGACTTGACTTGAAATTTTGGCAAACTACAAAACTTTCTAAGGAATTAGAGCTTTATAAACTGGTGTCATTCATGACCAGTTTCATTTAGGATTGTGAGTAGTTACTCCCTGCATATCGTGTAACATTAATTTGCACAAGTATGACATTTAATTTCTTTTTGCCTGCATACATTCGGGTTAGTGGTTGGTATTGCATGTTTGGAGAATGCTTGCGAAAATCCCTTTTATTCATTTTACCCATTAGCTTCACATTAGCCAAAAATTGCCAGTTGACCCTTTAGCTACAATCCATAAACTAAGCCTACCCTTTGCTGAGCTCGTTTAGTAGTTTTAGTGGTATTCGTTGTATTGTATCAATTTTGGCTCGATTTGCACTCTATGAAGTTGGTAATGAATGAAGGAGAAAAGAAAAAGAAAAATGAAAAAATTGAAAAATAGTGACTGCCGAAAAAAAAAACGGAAAAAAAAGAAAACAAAAGAAAAAGAAACGACAAAGAAAAATGAAAAAAAAAGAAAAAAGTTTACTCCTATGTTTGCTTTATATTTTATGAGGAGTGTTATTTGGATTAGTGAAGTGTTTGCCTAATTCATTAAGGCATTTGAGCTTATTTCATTGAGTTAGAAGTGGATGTTTTATTCGATTTGTTAGGATGCTAGCTTGGCTATTTCCCTCTCATTCCCATATTGTTTTGCCTCTTCTTACCCATAGCCTCACTTATCCAAATCTTTGCAAGTATTCGGCATGTGATGGACCCTGAATGGTTGGAATGTATGTGTACGGTAGCTAGAATTACTTATCATACTATATTGCATGCATGATCATGTTGGTTGAGTCTAGGTGAGCGACTTCTGTCTCTTTCTCTCTTACATATAAATTGCTTACCTTTTGCTTTGTTGAGAGAAAAGTGACCCGGGAGAGTCCAATCTTGAAAGTCTTGCAAGGTCAAACGTTCAACATCTCTTCGAAATATGCATAAATTCGTTTGCATGACATTGAGCTATTAGTAGTTGATTCATATGCATTAAATTGGTTTAAAGTAGACGATTTTCAGTTTGTCCATGTTTTGCTCCTTTCTATCTAGATTTGGTTTTGCATTTAGTTTGCTTGGGGACAAGCAAAGGTTTGGTTTGGGTAAGTTTGATGTGTGTCTATAATATGATGTTTTACATCTTTATTTCCACGCATTTTATGTCTATTATATGTAGTTTATTCTACTATTTCCCCTATTTCTGTCTACTCTCGTATTTTTATGTAATATTGCAGATTATTGCGGAAATGAGTAGAAAATGAACCAAATCTTGACCCCGAAAGCTAAGCTTAGGAAGGACATGAATATTTGACTCGGACATGAAGTTTAGAATGCATTTCAAGGCCTGAAAGATGCATTTGCGAGAGTTTTAGAAGCGGATTGCCAGCTACAGTGGTCTATAGACTGACCTACATGGTCTATAGACCGTCAGAATGCTTCTCGACATTGCAGGCTGCTTCAGATGCCTATATCTCGAGTTCTAGAGCAGATAATCGAGTGATTCCAACTGGAGGTGAAAGCTTATCCTCTTAGCTTTCCAACGCCGCGTAGAACGCCTGATTTGACCAAGTAACAAAGAAATGGCAGCTATTTTTAGATCAGCGCGCGCTGTAGAATCCGTCAGAATGCAATTCTGTACAGCGCTCTTGGTCGATCGACTGGCCTCATTGGTCGATCGACCACTCCACGAGTCTGACGAGAATTTAAAAGGACAAGAAGTTAGATGCCCATTGTATATTAGGTTTAGAAATAAGAGTTGCTTGATATTCCTATATAACGTAGCTTTAGTTTTCAGAATAGGCATCCAGTTTTTATCAAGTTTTTCATCATAAAATCTTAGGGTTTAATCATTAGCTTAGAATAATTTCCTTCAATAAAAGTTTGTTTTCCGCATCCGGTTTTGATCTTTGTTCCTGCTTCCATTCGGTATTTCCCTGTTCTATTATTCAATATTCGCTGCTTTTATTTCGTTCATAGATTAGAAATTGCTAGTTAGAATTCCCAAAAGCCAATTATCGTTTCATGTTATTTGTTTGTTTAGTTAATTTAAGTATGAATTCGTATGCTTTAATTGTTGATTTTATTGCTGTTCTTATCGTAAGTATGAGTAGCTAAATACCCATGTGCTAGGAATTAGGGAATCCATGGCGTCCTGAGTTAATTTTATTTAGTCTAGGTTGAACCCGTACCGGCCTTATTTACCTTTGTGAGATTTTTACCCCTTGCTAGATTGAGAAATTAGCAAAGTTTGACTTCTTGCAAGTAATTGGAAAGACTATAGTGCGAAAGTAATTTAGTTTCTTTCTAGGGTGAAAAAGATACCGAAAGGCTTAATTTGAATAGGGACTTAGACGACTTATTTGACATCCTGAGACGGTATTGGATAGACCTTGACTTTACTAGACTGACCCTTAAGCCATGGTGAACCGAAATTCCTAGCTACCTTTTATTATCTACTTAAACGTCATTTAATTTTCGGTAGTTAGTATAGAATCAATCAACCAAAACGCCCCCCTTATTTGTTACTTCTAGACTGAAATATAGAACAACTGAAATTCCCTTCCTCCCTGCGGATCGACCCTGACTGCCACTAGCTTCTGTTAGTAGTATTTAGGTTATAAATATTATTTTTGGTACTAAACGACGGTATCAGCGGCGGTGGTGGTAGGTGGTGGTGGGCTGTGGTAGTATGGTAGAAGGGTGGATACACAAAATACCACCCAAGATACACACGATATTAATACGAGATACATGTGTATCCGACAGTATAACCATGTGTATCTGGTATTAATATGATGCGTATCCGGAAGTATAAACTTGTGTATCCAGAAATATTATAATGTGTATCTGGCTTTAATGTCATGTGTATCCGCAAAAAATATAAAATGTATCCGTTAAAAAATTAGTTTAAAAAGGTGTAAAAGTGCATCTATAATTTTAGTGTTGAAAAATTTGTATTTACATATGTAATAAAATGTATCTAATAAGAAGTGTATGTAGTAAAGAAATAAAGTGTAACAGAAAAAAAAAAGGTCAAAATAAGCTAGTTCGTACGGTTCGTACGTTAAGGCAGTTCGTACCTGAACCCGCCCATATACATATATATATATATATATATATATATATATATATATATATATATAGAGTGAGCATCCCATGAGTCTAGCATCTTAGATGAGTCTAGCATATCAATAAGAACCGTTGGATCAACAAGATCCAACAACCCTCATTCTTCCACGTCACCCTCTATCAATCTGCAAAATTATAAAACTAAACACTATCCTCTTTCACGTCTCATTATTGTCATAAATTTTATCTCTCTACAAGTATTCTCTCCCCCTCTCTCTCTCTAAACACCATAGTCATCAATTATTCAACAAAAAAACAGACGATCTAATTCCTTCAACCGCCTCTTTTTCCAAAAAACATTAAAAATCAAACGAAATATTTATTAAAATCAAGCGAAGATCTTCAAAAAAGTTTAGTTAAGATTATATTAGATCTGTTTATCGCATAAAGAAGAGGTATAAATCGCTCTCAATTTTCGTTATATTTTTACAAAAATTTCGTTGTGATTTATGTTATTTCAGGTTGTTGTTGTTGTTGTTGTTGATGATGATTGTTATTGTTGTTGTGGTTGTTGTTGATTTTATTGATGATATGAAGAAACTATTAATTGATTTAGGGTTAATGTTTTGCTCAAACTGATTAATTGATTTTTCGCCAAAAAATTAGGTTTAATTTGCATGTTGCTTTTGTTGATCATGAATTATATAAATAAACTGTCAATTGATTGTATATATATTCACTTTTTCGAACATAGAAATTGAGAAATTAATTCTAGTTTTTGTTTTCTTAGTTATTAAATTCTGTGATACTTCATGTTCTAATTTTCGCCTAAAAATTAGGGTTAACGATTTATAAAAGCGAGTAATTAATGTACGCTTTTGTGTTTGCGTGGGATTGATTCTTTATCGTAATAGCGTTCTTTGTAATATTACTCTTTGTATGATGTAATGTAACGATTTCATAAAATCCTCAACTCTTCTTATTGTAATAGCGTTTACGTAACATTACTCTTGCATGACGTAAAGCGAACTTGAAATCTTTTGTTACAATATTGTATATTTGATGTTATTGGTTTTTTCTCATTAAATTTGATGGTATAACAATTGTCATAAACTCACAAATAATGTTCTTTGTAATATTATTCTTGTAATATTATGAATAATGATGGACCACAAGCTTCGCATAAGTTTTAGTTATTAATAGTCGAATATTTTATTTTTAATGTCAGAATATTTGAAGAAGAAAGTTTGAGAAATCAACCAATACAAAAAAGGCGCGCAAAGAGAAGATATATACAAAATGGAGTAAGACTCTGGCTAATCGGTCATGAAGATAGGTGTGAAGAAGGCAACATTAATGAAGTTGAAATCCTAGTTGAGGTCATTAACATTATTGTCATATTTTGATGTGTGATTATGATGTATACTTCTTGTAAACTTTTCACATTAATACGATGTGATATTGCAAATCATTTTAGTGGATCAACTGGGCTAGTCTGTTTTCACTTGATTTTTTATTATTGAAGTAATTAAAGTTTGGTCTTTTAACATCGTATCCGTATTATTTTTATGAATGAATGATGTTACAAGAACACAATTATCAGTATCAATGTTACAAGAATAACATTGTCACTTTTAAAATACGAAACATACAACTTTTTCATTACATTTTTGAACTACTTTTTACACCGTTTGATATAATACACAAACTAAATAATAATTATTGTAACATTGTTGTCATGTTAGTTTAATGAATTAATGTTTTTACAGATAACATTGTTCTGATAATATTGATATACCATTGAAAAATTAAATATAACGAAGATGTTACAAAGAAACACTCGTAACTTTGATTAATGACCGATATTCTTGTAACACTATTGTTGTGACGTGGCGAGAATAAGGATTGGTTGTATTGGAATTAGGAGGAACGTACAAAGTTATCTAATAAACTAATAAAGCAATAAAGTGGTGTTGACCATACAACAAATAACACAACAATAATGGTAAAAGTGTCCACTATCATTCCAACTTCAATAACATTGCTTTCTTCATGCCTATCTCCATGATTGATTATTCAACGTCTTGCTTTTTTTTTGTATATATTGTATCCTTGTGCGCCTTTTTTTTGTGTGGGTTGATTTCTCAAACCTTCTTCTTTCTTCAATTCTTCTGACAACCAAAACAAAACATTCGACAATTACTAGATAAACCATATGCGAAAGTCGGTGGTCCATTATTAATGATAATTTCACAGTAACAATATTACAAAGTAACATCATTACAAGAATAACATCATTGCGAGTTTATGACAATGTTAAACCATCATATTTAATTGAAAAAAATCATATAACATCAAATATACAATGTTGTAAGGATATTTTAAGTTCAATTCGTCATGCGATTTTAATGTTCCGTAACGCTATTACAAAGAATGAGGTTTCGTTGATTTTTTACGAAAACTAATTGAATCCTCACATTTACCGCAATTTCACGAAAACAAATCCAGGTATGAATTTAATAATGTGAAAACCTTAATTTTTTTTACAAACATTTATAACACAAATAATAAACGGTAAATAATATAAAATGATGTTATACCACAAAATAATCCATAAAATCGCAAATTAACACATAAATCAATTACAACAAAGCATGAGAAAACGAAAGATTGATAGTTTCACCATGACATAGCCCTAACGTTCGTAAATAGATTGAATACAACATATAATCGACATTAATAGTATGAACAATCAACAATAACAATTTTTAAATTAACTAGAAAGCGTAGAAGTAACCTGGAAATCGATTGAAGGTAATCGAACGAAAAATGCGATTTCAGCTGAAAGATCTAAATCGGGGTTTGATTAAGTTGTTTAAATCGATTGAATAGATTCAATCCCGAATTGCTAGAATCATGAATTAACTGAATTGATTGAACTAATAAAATTGCTTATTGCTTGAGTTTCTAAAATTGATGAGATTAATTAAACGTGAATTGTTGAAAATTGGAAACCTAGAATTTGGGGATCTGTAGAAGAAGACGATTTAGAGAGAGATGGGAGGAAGAGAGATAAAGTGATTTTGGGTTATGATGCTGTTAGGTTAGATTTTTAAGTTTATATAGTATGAGCTAGGATTAATCTCAGCCATTCATTTGTTTAAAATCGAATGGTTGAGATTAAAATGCTAGACTCACCTAAGATACCTAGACTCACTTGATGCAATTTCTATATATATATATACATATATACATATATACATATATACATATATACATATATATACATATATACATATATATATATATATATATACATATATACATATATATAGAAATAGGATCCTGTACGAACTATAAGTTCGGTGCGAACTTACGAACTCAATAATAACCTTTATATTAAAATGATCCACGGTCCCCACAAACATCCCAATTACTCATCTTCCACACGTGACACATCTATCCCAACTTCCTTCCTTATCCCCATACACTATTACTCTGTTAGCTTCCGCCAACCATCAGCACACGCCGGTGACTGCTCCGACCACCTGGATGCCGGCCATAACTATGATCCCATTTGTTAGTTTATTTAACTTCTCCGGCGAAGAACTTTCCTCACTATGTACTATGCCCTTCTCCACTCGTCTCCCCTTGCCAGAATCTATTATTTTCACCATCACAGCCGCGGTGGGCTCGTCAGGACAACATCTCACCATTGTCGCTTACCGCTATGGCTCCTCTCTTCAGATCTGGGTGATTGATAGTTGTGGGACTCAGTTGATGGCATATTTGGTGGGGGAACCGAAGGTCGAAAGAGGATAAGGTGGTTGAGGTGAAAGTGAGAGGGTGCTGTGAAGTCGGGAGAAGGGAGTGGGCGTGGGTAGTGCTGTCTTCAGAAGATGGGGGATTTTTTTCGAGATCAATTATTTTAGATCTCCAATTCGTCAACAACAGTGGTGATTTCATGTTCTTTGGTGGATGTGGTTGGTGGATGTGGTGGCTAATGGTGATGTCGGGAAGTTGAAGTAGGGTATGAATGGTGGCTGCTGATATTGCCGGCATTTTCTGGGGTGGCCGGTGTGGATGTGTCGTTTTCGATCGAAGATGAGTGGTTGTGTGTGTTGTCGCCGACGTTTTCTGAGTGTATTAGTAAGCTGTGGTGGTTTGGTGTTAGTTGGCGGTGGGGAGTGGTGGTGATGGTGGTGGGGATAGTGGTGGTGGTGGTGGGGGCGGTGGTGGTGGGGGCGGTGGTGGTGGGGTTAGTGGTGGTGGGGCGGGTGGTGATGGGGGCGGTGATGACGGTAGTGGAAGTGGATACACAAAATACCACCCCAGATACACATGGTATTGATACGGGATACACTTGGTATTAATACGGGATACATGTGTATCTAGTAGTTATATCATGTATATCTGGAAGTACTAACTTGTGTATCCGAAAGTATTATACTGTGTATGTGAGTAGTTCGTACAGTTCGCACCGTACTTTAGTTCGCACCTGACCTCAACCCTATATATATATATATATATATATATATATATATATATATATATAGGAATGGGATCATGTGAGTATACACTATCTTTTTGAGGATTGAGGATTTCATTACAATATCACAGGTTGTTCAATACAATACCACAGGTTATTCGAAACAATATCACACGAAAAAAACAAAAAAAAAAAAAAAAAAAAATTTTTTTCAAAAAAAAATTTTTTTTTTGGACAAGTCTATTTTTTTTCATGATATTGTATTGAAAAACCCGTGATATTGTATTCACTAATCCTCAATCCTCAAATATTTAGGAGTTCTCACCGGATCCCGACTCTATATATATATATATATATATATATATATATATATATATATATATATATATATATATATATATATATATATATATATATATAGAATCGGGATCCTGTACGCATTTAACCAAATTATGGTGCGAACTGCATTTAATCGAATAAAAACCCTTGGTTTACTGAAATAACCCATATTACTCGTCGTCACTCACTACTCTATCCACTCACTCACACTTAGCACTTCAACGACCCCCACCCCACATCACTCCTCCACTCACTGATTTCACCCCCAGCACCGGTCAAACACGCCGGCGACTTACTCATCGTCCCCGACGTCTCTTTTTCTCTTCATCCTTCTTTTCTCTTCATCTCTAACCCGCCTCACTCAGCTCGAGTCGCCTATCCCGACACTGACAGACCACCGGTAAAAGATTAGATGTCGTTGGCGACCGACGACCCTCGTGTTCTTCAATCACTTCCATGTTTCGAGCACGTCACCTTAACCCCACCATCCACGATTAAATGTCGTCTACTTCCACCAGATCTACTTTTCTTAACTCTTTTTTACCAGATCTGGTCCAGTACAATGAAAAGCATTCAAACCAAATCGAGACAACTCCTCACGAGAATAAATGGCGTCGATATGTCGCCGGAGATGTGCCGATCTTGTGGTGCTCGTCGTCGGAGCAGCAATAGGTAGAGGGGAAAGTTCAGAGGAGTGAGAAAAGGGAAGGAGATGGAAACAGGTAACTCCATACAACCAGATCTGGAGTTTTTTAAGTAGTAGCGAAAACTGTGGTCGTTGAATTCAATCGGATTTTCTCGAATTGAAGGGGCATTAGTGGTTGCTATCGGATCTGAGCTCGAATTGAAGGTGCAACAGTGGCTGCTCCGCACATACCACCATCTTTCTTTCTTCTTTCATTTCACCCTTCCTCACTACCAGCCCAAATTCCATTATAACCCAATTCATGGTCATTAATGCCGGTATTTTCCCGAAAATTTACTCCTTTATTCATAGATCTATTGAAGAGAGTTTTATAATAAAAAAAAAAGTAGATCCAAGGTGGTTATGGCGCTGATTGCTATCGTGATGGTGGTTGATTAAGGTCGTAAAGCAAGGAAGACGATAAAGTAATGAAGATGTCATCGTGCTGGTGGTTGATTAACAACCAGTAAACAACCAGTCGTCTCATAATCTCGAATCCGGCAGAGATACTGGTTGTTTGATGACGGAGATACGATATTTAAATCTCGAATTTAAAAAAAAACAGTCGCCGACATCATTCGTGGTGGTGTGGAGAGACCGCTCTTTTTGACATTTGTTCCGATGTTGCGTTCGCTGTGGTGGGGGCGGTGGTGGGGGCGGTATTGGTGACTGTCGGGGTTGTTGGTGGGGAGGGTGTTGGTTGTGGGGTTAGTTCAGGGATAGTGGTGGTCGTGCTGGCTGTGGTCGTGGTAGTGTTAGGTGGGGCTGGTGGTGGTTGTGGCGGCAGGTTAAGTTATGGTGTCACTGGTGTGACGGTGGGTTTGGTGGATACATAAAATACCAGGCCGGATACGTACGCTATTACTACCGGATACGTACAACATTACTACCAGATACGCATGATAATGTTGGTGGTGGTGGTAGTGATGGTGATGGGGGTGGGGGCAGTGCTGATGGCGGTGGGGGTGGTGGCGGTAGGTGGTGGTGGGCTGTGGTAGTATGGTAGAAGGGTGGATACACAAAATACCACCCTAGATACACACGGTATTAATACGAGATACATGTGTATCCGGCAGTATAACCATGTGTATCTGGTATTAATATGATGCGTATCCGGAAGTATAAACTCGTGTATCCAGAAATATTATAATGTGTATCTGGCTTTAATGTCATGTGTATCCGCAAAAAATATAAAATGTATCCGTTAAAAAATTAGTTTAAAAAAGTGTAAAAGTGCATCTATAATTTTAGTGTTGAAAAATTTGTATTTACATATGTAATAAAATGTATCTAATAAGAAGTGTATGTAGTAAAGAAATAAAGTGTATCTAAAAAAAAAAAAGGTCAAAATAAGCTAGTTAAATACGGTTAAATACGTTAAGGCGATTCGTACTTGAACCGCCCATATATATATATATATATATATATATATATATATATATATATATATATATATATATGAGATCCTGTGAGAACCATCAAGGTAATGAGAACTGTGAGAACCACTAACAACCATGGGATCTAATTCCGAGTGGACGACGAGATTAACTTATCTAACTTAAAAAATCTCGCACAAGGAACTACCCCCACCCAAAACCATTCTAATCACCTCATTTTACCAAAACCTATTCTCACTCATCTTTTTTCTCCCTCTACGATTAACGTCACCGTCTCTCTCCTTCATTTCCAACCGCCAACCAATGTTGTCACCTGCCTACGGCAACATGAATTGGCTGTGAGATGACCATTCTTGCCCAAGAAGAGTCACTCTTGCTGAATTGTTCCTAATTTAGGTAATTATATTCCCCAAGTTTTACCTAATTCAAAGAATTGGAACCCTAATTATTTACCCCAAATTTTACCTAATTATTGAATGCTTTAATTCCAGGTGAAGGAACTTACTTTATTCCTTCAAGCCTTCAACAAATGCTCCATCCTTTATATTCATTTCTTCTATATATAATACCAAGGTTGGCAATCCGACTTGGAAAACGTACTTGGTGGCAAAATTAAATATAACCTACCTAATGGTGCAAACTCATTTTGTAACGTTTTGTACACAACAATTGAAGTTAGGTTCGAATTGGCCGCCAATGTTAATGATTAATCCAAGTGGAATCCAAGAGCTGATTGAAATTTTCGGTTGTGTGACATTCTGAGAAACTTGGTGTAAGGTACTTGTTTAGTCTTTTACCATCTACCAATCTTCCTTCTGTTTGTGTATTAAAAGTTGTCATTGTCTATACGCCTATTTCTTTTTTTTGGCTGAAATTTAGATAAGATCTCGCAAGGCCGTACTAGCCACATTTAGAGTTAACTAAAGTTGATAATAAAATGAACAAATAAATTATTGTTGTTGATCAGTTTTATGCTCGAAAATTATTCAAGTTTTGAATACATGACTTTTCTACAGTTTATAATAGTTCAAAAACTCGATTATTAATTAGCAAGTTATTTTTTGCTTATTCAAATGTTGCTTATTGTGTTTCCCATGTTGGAATTGATGTTTCGTCGTCATTTAAGCCGTATTATATCGATTTGTTGCTGAAATTGTTTATATATCGAGTTTAACCATTGTAGATTTAGCATACTCACTGTGTTTTGAGCTATTAAACATGTTAATATGCTTATATTCGTTCGATTTTGGAAGCTTTAGGTTCAAAATTTTCATTACATTTCGTAACTATTTTGATTTCCCCCTTTTGTAGCTATTTTCTATTTCCGGTAAAAATTTCTCATTACATTTCAGAACTTTTCTTGTTGAGCTAAGACCTATGTTGACATTAGCATAGTCTCATTACCTGAAACTCCTAACAAAGTGTGGTTACAAATTATTTATAGTCTTGAATGTATGTTCTTACGTGTTTCAAATGTTGTAAGCTACGTACATTGGTAATGTTGTCTGTCACGTGCATTGGTAATGTTGTATGATATGTTCGATAGTCTCACGTGTTTGTTCTCACGAGTCACGAGTCTAGAGAGATTTGAGGACAAAAAAAAAAATACAAGTAGATCTTATCTAGCAGGGGCGACCCTTAGTTTAACTCATGAATGTTTAGACTTTATTGATTTTTTATGTTCATATGCATTTAGTATCTAAAATATTGTAGCATGTAGTTTTGATTCAATGTTCTTATGTTAAATTGTAGTTGGGCCACCTAATCTCTCTTATTCCACATTCATCAACTTGTGATGTGTTCTTACCTCTACTTTACAACAGTTCATTGTCTCGACATCTAACCGAATTGATTAAGAAGTGTAATAACTTGAAAAATCTCTTCATTATATATCAATTTGTGTTTGTGTTATTACTATCTTAAAATCGCAATCTTACTCAAATCATTGACAGATATGGGGCGAGATATGAGGCGAAAGACTTTTGCAATCAAGACAAACCACAGTGAAAGGAGGTTAGTCAATTGAAGATCATTTTTCACCAGAATAAACAAATGCATCGAATAAGAAAGGCATGAATAACAAGGGTTTAGTTTTAAATAGCTTTGTATGTGCTTAAAGTAGCCTCGTAGATGCATGAAAAAGCGATATATGTGCATTAAACAACCTTGCACATTCATGAAATATGAAATATGTAAAGTCTGCATCGTTTCGTCTTTTTTTTTGTATTTGATCCCTGTTTGAACGACTACTTGTGTTTTTTTGTTTTTGATCCCCGACCCAGTAGTAATGGTAAGAGTTTAGGAGTGCAATGGCCTGATCAATGTATGAAGTAGCCTTCTAGATGCATGGAAAAGCAATATATGTGCATTCAACAACCTTGTACATGCATGAAAAATGTACAAAAGTGCGTCGTTTTATCTCTTTCCTATTTAATCCCCTTTAGAATGACTTTTCCTGAAAAGGGTACCGCGGAGTTGGCTAATCCTATCCTAACCCTTCCCCTTAAAAGGGTTGACTCTGCCCCTCTAGGTTGTCTTTTGGTCTTGATTGCGGGGTTGCCTAATCCTACCCTATACCCTTTTTTAGCGTACTTAAGGAAATTATTCCCCCAAATTTAAACCTGTTCCTATCACTAGGGAGAGGGCTTAGGGTTGGATTAGGCGGCTCCACGGTAGCGGGCTGCCTAATCCAACTGTAAACCATTTCCCATCCTAAATTTTAGGACACTATTCACTAGTTTAAATCACGTCCCCTAAAAAGGGTTCACTCTTCCCCTCTAGGGTGTCTTTTGGTCTTGCTGCCTTTCGAATGATAATAAGTTATAGGGTGTTGGGATTCATTAATCTCATTTGTTTACATATCCAATATATAAAAGTTTAATTTAGTCATAAAATTAAATCAGATCTTATGCATGCAAAACAATTACAAGTATAAGGAGAAAATCAATTCTTACATTGAGTATTTCGGATCAAAGGGCACTAGCAAGTTCACCTTCTTACTAGTTCTTGAGCTTTCCAAAGGTGGAAGAACAAGATTCAAGTGGAGAATCTCTCCCAAGGAATTATACCCAAAGCAACACCCTTAATAATTATAATTAGGGTTTTTTGTCAAACACAACCTTTAAAAAACTTTTTTTTCCAAACACCACCTTCAAAAAAAAAGTTTGTGAAACACAACCTTTAATAATTTTTTTTTTGTTAAACACGACATTTTGGCTAGAACTTGAACACTTGCAATAAGGTGATTTTCAGTCGATGTTTGGGATAGCAAACAAGGTCGGTTTGAGATGTTTTTAGACTCGTTGGAAAGGTGGGAGTACAAGCTTTCCAGGCGTTATCAATACGGCGGTGATAGATGGACTTATGTGGGGTCTATTGGTGTGTAAAGTAAGGCTGGTCAAGGAGTGAATTGGTGTTTTTCTGATTTGTTTTTACCTCCAATTCACTCTTTGATCAGCCTTACTTTACACACCAATAAACCCCACATAAGGCCACCTGTCACCACCGTATTGGTAACCCCTGGAAAGCTTGTACTGTCACCTTTCCAAAAAGTCTAAGAACACCTCAAATCGACCTCGTTTGCTACCTCAAATATCGACTTAAAGTGACCCTATTGCAAGTGGTTAAACTCTGACCAAAATGTCGTGTTTTACAAAGAAAAAATTATTAAAGGTTGTGTTTTACAAACTTTTTTTTTAAAGGTGGTGTTTGGAAAAAAAAGTTTTTTAAAGGTTGTGTTTGACAAAAAACCCTTATAATTAATATGATCTAGTATTAATTAAAATCTAACTTAAACTTGACACAAAAATGGATTTTTGTTCTCTCTTTTTTCGGTTAAGAGGAGAGGATTTTATGAGTGTTTATTTCTCTAAGTTAATTTCACAAATTGTAGAGAATGGTTATTTTTCTAACATTAGAAAAATGTAGTAAAGTAGTGAATAATTATAGATGAAAAACCTTTGGCCTTTCATGTAGGAAAACCGGGTAGGGGGGTTGGATTTTGGGAGCCAATGCATGCAAAACTTGCTCTTCTCAAAAGTTATAGGGTTGCATGGCTATATACTAGAGTAATCATTGTGTTTTCTATTTAAAATAATCAACACAATTTAAAACCCTAACCCTCCCCATTTTCGGTACACACATGTATAAAATGGGGTTCCATTTTATCTTTGTCAATTGTCAATTTTGTCTAATGTCACATGTTACATGACATGTGACAATATTATGTAATTTTTAACATATTAAAAATCAACATATTTATAAAATATGTCACATATAAAATTAACTAGTAATTCTTAATTACTTGTACCAAAATGGTTTATATAATTATAAATCACAACTACTTGTGTTCATAATAAATTATTCATCCTGTTTTTATTGTTTCGTAAACAATAATTTAATCTAAGTAATAAAACGATTAGATTACTTAGACCGTATGTTATTTAATCGAATTACAATAAGACACGTTAATTTTACTCACAAAATCATCCGTCAATTTTAAGCAATTTAATTAACTCGTATCGGCATACGATTAATTTAATAATCAATTAAGAGCATTACCCTATAGGTATGACCTCAGGGTATCAACTGATCACCATCGTCGTACGACAGTAATGTCAAACTCTAGTCAGCCAGTTATTACCGATATGTGTGGACCAGTTGACAGTAAAGTATTACTTTCCCTCATGTATTCTTAAATATGAGATTTAAACATGTGATCATCATGATCAACAATTGTGATCGCATTATTGTCGGGGACACTTAGTCCACCAATCTCCCACTTGTTCTCGACAAGCGTGCGTCACCAATTCTCTTGTCTTATTACTATCTCCCACTCAATGCAAGGTGTCTTTCGGGTCGTACTTGCAAGTGATCATATCGATAGTGGTTTCCTCGATCTGGAGAATAACTGATTGACCGGAATTATCTACCATAGATACCTTCCGAGCGTGGCCACGCATTTCCAGTTCATTACTCCTCGAGTGGCCTTGAGATATTGTTTTAATCCGGACAAAGGGGTGGACAATTCCTATTGCACTATTCCCTTCGACTGGCCACAGCTCATCATAACCCAAAATAAGCCCATTTGACCCCATTTACGAAGGTCTTAGGAACATAAATCAAAGTTACTCTGAAACTGTGCCACCTTAGGAGAATAGTCTTTAGTCAAAAGAATCGATTCATTAGAATACTATAGTAGCTCTCGCCACGACCAGGCTATATAAATTTGCCAGAACTCTATAAGCGGTCATAAGCCCGACAGAGTGTCCCTTACAGTCTGCCTATGTGATCGACTAGTCATCTTTTATGACTCTATGGCACTTGAACTTGCCATCAATCGCATTACATTCTAGTCACTTCGAGACGTCACCTTATACAATTGACTATGGGCAAATACCATGTTAATCCGCGTTCACTTTAACGGGGTTTAATATTGTCTCTACAACCCGTTTGGATGTCACAAAGTACAAGATGAGTTAATGATAACTCAAAGAATAAATGTAGACATTTCATTTGAGTAGTCAATACCATATTACTACCATATGTCTTACAAGTGTGTTAAC
Organism: Silene latifolia; assembly: GCF_048544455.1. Lineage (NCBI taxonomy): Eukaryota > Viridiplantae > Streptophyta > Magnoliopsida > Caryophyllales > Caryophyllaceae > Silene > Silene latifolia. The sequence continues at coordinate 89,661,478 of NC_133529.1, forward strand.
ACTTGTTGATGCAATAAAAGTTCAACACACCATGTGTCCACGTGCTCAAACTTTCGAATTGCGATTTCCATTATTTTCATGTCATCTCTCATAGCATGAACTCTACCAAGCACATGTCTATCTTCGAACTAGACTTTGGTTCTTTAATCTTGTAAGAAACCGTTTTGTTGTTATCACATAACCAACAATTTGGATTATGGTGGATGATACAACTTGCACTAGTCAAGTGTTCCACCAACTCACAATGCACTAGGTATATGTTTTGTAGAATCCTGCAACAATTGTCAAGATGATTAGTCTAGGACTTCTCACAAATCCTTGCATATTAGAAAATACTAGTTTTGTGTAACTTCTTACCACAACCAAGTATCCTTCCAAATTCTTATTTCTTTCTTAGCGTAATTGGCTTAGGATCTTCATAAATCCTTATGTGTTTGGAAACTCCAGCTTGTGTAACTTCTTATTACACAACTGAGTGTTCTTCCAAACTCTAGAGTAGCTCATTAGTTCTCCTCGAGAATTCATGACGATTCTTATATGGCTTACCAACGATTCATCACGCTCTAAGCATATGATTTATTTAGGACATGTGCATGATTATTCTAATGGCGGAAACATTAGTAATCTTAGTCATGTAGTCAACAGTTCTTAGGTTCAATGAATGACCATGACCATCTCATGGTAATTCCATATTCATCGATATGAATAACCTACGTATCTTGTTGATTTGATGTGCGCATCTTAATGCCAATCCAACATCCCATGTTTTAATTGGATTCATCTTAGTCCATATTCATCCAGAATTGAAAACTTAAGTGCTTTCTTTATCAAAGATAGTATATGCTCGTCATTCTCAATGAGTAATAAGTTGTAAAATTCATGGAGGATGATTACTCCCACTAAATCTCATGTCTACACATGACAATTTCAAACTCTCACTCAATTCCACACGTTTCGTGTTTGACCACTCAATCGAAATATTTCATGAATTGAAATCATTTTTGCTTTGCTAGGTTGTTATGATAAAACCTCATATGTTATCAACATATCCTTTCAAAATACCTATTTGGAAAGAGGTTTTGATCTCTCACAATGGAAAGAGATTTTAATCTCTAACTTATTCATTCTTAAAATGAAGCGAAGCAATGTCATTACTAAAATGTAAAATTCAATATGGAGTTCATACGTCCCTCTCAAAATACTCATTTCGGAAAGAGGTATAGCTTGTCCATTTTCATGAAGTTTAGAAATGAGTCTAGCATGGTTAACCATTAACTTAGCTATTATAGACATCGATATGTCTTTCTATGCAACTCTTCATCAATCTCATTTATATTCAAGGATGCATTTCGTTTCATTAGGCTCTTAAGTAAACGTTAACGTTGAATCTTTATGTTTAGTTTGATCATAATCAAACAAGAATCTTTATGTTAAGTCTTTTCTTTAGTCATGTTCCTTTAAGTACTTTCTTTTGGTCTCCTTACGTAGTTTCCTTAAGAACATCTTCTTTTGGTCTCCTCACGTAGTTACCCTAAGAACATCTTCTTTTGGTTTCTTCACATGGATTCCATCTATACATAATTAGTAATGTATACAAATTATTTTCTCTTATATAGATCTCATCTACCCAAGGTATACAAATCATTCTTTGTGTCTTAATATTACTCCCACTCTATCTTTAGAATAAATACACTAAATATTCAAAAGATAGATTTTGTGACACAAATGATGTTCTGGTGAAGAAGGAGAGATATCACATAGATTAATAGACTTATTCGATTTTTAAAGATTTAATGGGTGTATGTAGGTTATTAAGTTTCCCTTAAGTGAGTTCATTAACTCAATATTACTTTATAATCGATCATACACAAACTCCAAGCTTATGGACATATAATGAATCTATCATTATAATTATCTATTGAATCAATTTAAGTAGATATTCATATGTTTCTATGTCAAGCATATAAAGATGAATTTTAGAACAATTAAAATACGATAAACGTAGTGACTTGGGTTGCAAACCAAGTCACTATTAATCCAAAATTACAACCATTGTTCAAAGGATTAAAACAAATTTCCATGTCAAACAAGGAAATTAAAATAGTTCTAGAATTCAAAACACAACATGAAATTAAAGACAATAAATAAAGCCAAGCTTCATGGGTGGCTACTCACATGTTTAAATCTCATTTTAAGAATACATGTGGGATGTAATTATTTACAGTCAACTGGTCCACACATATCGGTAATGATTGGCTGACTAGAATTTGACATTACTGTCGTGCGACGGTGGTGATCAGTTGATCCCCTTAGGTCATACCTATAGGGAAATACTCTTAATTGATTAATTAAATAATCGTATGCCGATACGAGTTAATTAAATTACTTAAAATTGACGGATGATTTGTAAGTGAGATTAACGTGTCTTATTATAATTCGATTAAATTGGATACGGTCTAAGTAATCGAATTGTTTTATTACTTGGATAAAATTATTGTTTACGAAACAATTTGAAATTGAAATTGAATGAATAATTATTATAAATACAAGTTGTTGTAATCTATAATTTGATAAACCATTTTGGTACAAGTAATCAAGAATTACTAATTAATTTTTTTATTAATATGTTGATTTTTAATATGTTAAAAATACATTACATTGTGACATGTCATGTAACATGTAACATGTGACAAAATTGACAAATGACAAAATAAAATGGACTACCCATTTTATTTTAAAGTGTGCCGAAATAATGGAGAGAGTATAAGATTTATATTGTGTTTTTAGTTTAAGTGGAAAACACAATGATTAAATCTAACTAGTAGCCTTGCATACCTATTCTTTCTTGGGTAAAAAAACAAGCTCATGCATTGGCTCTACTCTCCCTTGCCAACCGGTTTTTAGAGGTGAAAAATGCCAATGGTTTTTCTCTTAATCATTTCACTACTTCACAATATAATTTCTAGTGTAAGAAACTATCAAAATTCTCTCTACATCTTATGAAAAATTAGAGAAATAAAATCTCCAAAATCCTTCCTCCCTTGGCCAAAATAGACAAGAGAACAAAATTAATTTTTGTGTCATATTTTAATTAAAACTTATATTTTTACTAGTTCATAAATATATAAGTTATTAAGGGATTTCCTTGGGTATTCACTTTTGGGAGAGGTTCTATTTTGGACCTTTTGTTCATCCATTATTAGGAAAGCTCAAGAACTAACAAGAAGGTGATCTTGTTGGTGCCCTATGTAGATACCCAGTATCTGCTGAGACTCCAACAAACACCCGATGATTATCGGACTACAACATGTTTTGGAATCGCGGCGTTTGATCGACAGTTTGTGTACAACTTTACGTCGGAAAACTTAAAAAGATTTCGAAAATAAAACATTTTAAAACATTTTAAAAATACCTGGAGTGTTTAATGCATGACGACGCGGTCGCAATGACACTAACTAGAGTCAAAACCGACACCGGACCAAAAACCGACTCAAAATTCAAATCCCGACTCCAACAACGAGTCAAACCGAGTCAACCACCAAAAACAAAACATTTCAAATCTTCTACCTTAAGTTTTCCCGGATTCATGTTGGTCAAGTACCAAACATGTGACTACAAAACCTAGGATAGAACAAATCATGATTGCGTTTGTTGTGAAAGTGACAAGACAACTCGAAGAACCGCGACGTGGCTCGCGCCTCTTTGAGCAGCACAAGTGGCCACGTCGCTCAAAACTCACACAACCACTCATTCTCCTATAAATACCCCTAAAATGCCACCCATTTGAGACACACGCGAGTGTCCGCCCCCTCTTTTCTCCCTTAAAATTCTCGACTCGACTTCTTAAGTCACAACCCAACGCGTATTTACGACCTACCGATCGTAAATACAAGCCTTACACATTGTTTGGTACCGTCATCGTGCATTAAATCACTTGACCGACCATTTCGACCACTTCACCGTCACTAATATTAAAACACTCTTTTTACTTACCAAAACGGTTCTAAACCGAGTTTTTTCCGATCAAACGAGTTGTTACACTTACGTCGGTCACTCGCCATAACCAAACATGTAAGTATGAGGGTGTAAAAATCCTCTTTTATTATGTTTTCATTTGTTTCATGACTATAACATGCTAAAACGTGCATAACATGAACCAAAACATGGAATAAACGAGCAAAAGCGATTTTGGCCGAGACGAAGCCCCTTAGGTCGCCGACTTCCCGCGCCTAAATGAGGTGTCCGGTCGCCGAGATCAACCGTGTTTGTTCTCGTCATTTCCCTTTTATCCATTTTCATATTTGTAATCGGTTTTTACCATTCCAAATATTTTCGAACCTTTTTTATTTTATTTCATTTGTTTTAACCATAAAACATTTTTCACCCTTGGTTCCTCATACCATGACGGTTAAATCTGTGTTTCGGTGATAATATTTGGTTAATGACATTTAAAAGGTATTTTAAAACTTTTTATTTCAGTTCTTTACATTTCTAAAAACAAACATATTAGTCCCCAACACAAAGTCATCCTTGGTTCTACATACCATGCCGGATTTTAACCCGGGTACGATGATGAGTATCGACTAATTACATTCAAATGGACTTAAAATAATTAGTTCATAATTACTTTCAAAACTATTCATGTCAAGTTTGTCAAATCGAACCCGACACCGAATATTATCAAAATAATGATGATTATTCGAGTCTAGTTCTTCAAATTAACAAATGCGGTCTAAACGACCCCTTCAAATCAAACCGGGTTCAAATACCCATTTTTCAACACGTTTTATAACGTTTTCTAAAAAGTCAGAACATGGCACATAAACCGTGGGCTAACCCGCGCCTAAACAGGCCCTCCATTTCTCATTTTCAAAACCAGGAAGAGGCCCCTCATACCGCCGGCTGGCTCGCGCCTCATATAGCCGTCTGGTACAGGGTCTGTTCCCTTCCAGCCTTAGTCTAGGACAATCCCGACTCCGGTTAGCCCGGATATAGGACGGATCAGATGACTATTGGAAATCGTATTTGCAAAACGCTTTACTAAGACAAATGGATCACGTTATGCACCCTAAACCTAATACGGTAAATGGATGTTTAATTTCTGTCTTGCATGCAAATCAATCATTAATCCAACTCGACATCTTATACTTGATACTTGGATTAAATCAACCGACTTAGAAAGCTCTCACATGTTAGGTTTAAATTATTGGATGCGCATTCATGCATTTAAACCGTTTTATCAACTTTTGCATTCAACCAACCAAGATCGATCAGTAGAGGCCGCTACCGTGGACGGGATTGGGTGTCTGATTAAAGGGCTTCCCAATACGTACCTTCACCTCTTACTCAGAAACTTTGGATAGTGGACGACCTTATCCAGGGCGTACGAGAGTCATTCTAGAGATAGGATGCTAAAGAGGGACGATTTCCTTATCTTTAGTACCTATGTCAAACGCTGCTTTGTGCTTCGATTTGACCGAGGTATAAAGTGGATTTCGAACGGGTTCCAAGCATCCCATAAATGCGTGGTGGCAACTCCGAACATCTCTAATCATTTCGAGACCCTTACCGAGATGAAACCGGCCGATCTAAAACGATCCGGTCGAAAGCATTTTTACGCCGCCGAGCGTGGCTTTCAAAAGACCGCTATACGTCCAACAGGTTGGCTTGGCGTGTAGGTGGCCCATGTCCACAGATTGGCGACTCCGCTGGGGAAAACTAGGACACTTACATCTTTGTGATCCCTAGATGGTGAGACTCAAACGAGGTCTTGGTTGGAATGCATTAATTGATATTACGGTCACGGTCGGGTTCCTTGTCCGGGCCCATAACCTAACCCTTTTCGACCAATTGGCTCGTCTCGTCGGCGTGAGTTTTTCTCATCCCCGCGTTTTGAATCCCGATTGAGTCAAGCATACCGTTGACGTTACACATTTCTGTTTCGTCAAAGAGCTTTCATCACTTTCGAGCACGAGGCTAGGGCACCCTCCTTACACATTTTGTTTGGATTGGTATCCCTCTTGCAAATCGGGGGTTGATTGCTTGGTGTGTAACCCACCCTCTTAAGCCAAAACCCGTGTCAGCATAATGCATAATATAATGAACTGTGAGTGCTTATGTGCTACTTGATCATAAGTCCTTCCGTGTCATTTTCAAACTTTCAAAATCACCTTTCGCGCCGTTATAATGACCGTTTCAAACCTCGGTCTTTCGCCGACCGTTGCACGCCTTTCTAGGCCGTCGTAATGACGATTTTCAAACTCGGTTTTTTATAACCATTTCAACACGCCTTTCTAGGCCGTCGTAATGACGATTTTCAAACCCGGTTTTCTACAACCATTTCAAGTCACCTTTTTACGTCGTTATAATCGCCGCGTCTAGGCACGTATTTTAACCCCTTTCACGCCGACAATGGCTCTTTCAAAACCCGAGAAAAGCACACACCCTTTTCTCGAGACACTTTCGGGATCCCGAGGACCACGCACCGTCCCCGAGACCTCTTCAAACATTTCAAACCCGATTTTCAAAACATACAATTTTGAATTTCAAAACCGTCTTGGGAAACAATGCACTGTTTTCCGAGCCGACTCAAACTCAAACCGTCTTTTGCAAATAAACTTAAGACAACCCCTTTCAACTGATCGACTTGCGGAGATCTCTATCTTCGGAAGCCGTCCATAAAGCGACAAATGAATCTTTTTGAAAATTTCTATTTTCGAAAACTTCAGTCCACCATTCCAATTCCGCCCCGTGTCTATCGAGTCGAAGCAAACGTACTTATGGGTCTTTACTTATGAGTCGTCTCACCACGAGACCCGTCCAATGGCGCCGCGCCGTTACGTTGGAATCGTGTCAAAGGTTCGGTCAAACACCGTCATGTCATAAATCAAGTCAGCACCGAGGAACCACACACGGTCACCCTCGTCTTGTTGAGTCTGATCTTTGTCTCGCCCTTTGTGTTGTCTGCGTTCAGTCTTGGAACCGTGTCGGATTGAGTTGTAATGTGAGCCGTTTTTCTGCCTCAGAGCCATAGCCCCGTCTTCAGCTTCATCCAACAACAATGATAACAACAGAGATGTCACGACTGATCAATTAGTCAGCCTGCTTACCGCTCTTAAGGTCACCCTGGATTGCGTCGTACCCGTATCGACGCCCTGGAGAACAAGGAAGCTGGAGAACATAATACTCCACCTCTGACTGAAACTGAGAAGAGGCTAAAGCTCTTGGAAGAACAGCTCCTAGCCCGGGGTAACAATATCCATCTTGAGAACAACCGAAGGTTCGAACCTGTTGGGGATCAATTACCTGACAACTTCACCCTAACTGATGTGCCTAAGTTCAAAGGAGTGGAGGACCCACTCAATCATATCCGCGCTTTCAAACACTACATGGCCATTAAAGGGGTCAAACATGAGCTTTTCACCCGGATCTTCCCATCCTCCTTGGAACCGATCCCTCGCCAATGGTACTACTCCCTTGATCCGAAAAACCTTACCACTTGGGACGAGGTCGCAGTTGAATTTGCCAAACAATATGCCGACAATGTCGAAATCCAAGCCAATACCCGTACTCTTGAGGTTCTAACCCAGAACGATAAGGAAGGGTTCACCGAGTTCTTAACCCGTTGGAGGAGAGTGAGTACTCAACTGGTCAGTAAGCTGAGTGAATCAACTTTGGTGGAAAAGTTCATCAACAATCTCTGCCCAGTTTATGCCAACCTGATGAGGTATCAGAATATTAAGACCTTCCAAGATCTGCAAATTCTGGGGACACGTATTGAAGATGACCTCCGGAAGGGTGTCTTGGCCAAGACTACTGGCAGAGGCTATCAAGGATCCACCTCAACCGGATCCCGCCCTTACGGCTAAACGAACAAGATTGATGAGGTTAACCTCGTTGAACCATCTGCTAAGAGAACTGAGCGCCCCCGGAGAGTGTTCACTAATATTGGGTCAACTTATGCGAGTGCTCTGAAGAGGCTCATGGACCAGGGAAAGTTACAACCGATCGGACCCACCCCGGATCCGACCGACGCTAAGAAGTCCCGCTTCTGGAACCCCAATGCCTACTGTCAGTACCATCAAGGGAAAGGGCATGATACCGAAACCTGCTTCAAACTCAAGCACATCATCCAAGACATGATTGAGAAAGGAGATTTGCCTTTACCCCCACCGACTAAGCCAAACAACAAAACGAACCCTTTGGGAATCCATGCTATCTCCGACGATGAGCCAACTCTAGACTGCTCACACCTCATCCTGCCAGTTGATGACGAGGTGAATGTTTTGGAGAAAGATCCCTCAGACGGAGTGTTTGTGTTCAGTGCTGCCACTATGCTCACTATGTTCTAACAGGTCGAGGAAGCCATAGCCAGTCTCTCCGAGAGAATCACCCGACTTGACGATGCCTACCGTCGACTTATCTTCAATCCTTCGCCACCGCGCCCAAGGGAGAATTCCCCAAGCGTTCAAAACTACCCACACCAGGACGGATTGCTCCCGCGACCGTTCTGGCATGCACCTCACAAAAATCACCCTCACAATAATCACCCTCACGATAATCACCCTCACAATAACCACCCTCATAAAAATCACCCTCACAAAAATCACCCCCACAAAAATATCCCTCACAAGAACTACCCACCAAGGAATACCCCTCCAAGGTACCCTCGGGATCCTGAAATCAACGACATCTGGAGAGACGACGTTGAAGACGTCTACCTGGTCCCAGAAAAAGAGAAACGGGCGAAAGAAATCGGACACCTTACCCGGTCCGGACGCCCCTATCAGAACCCGAACAATCCAACGGTCGTTCCAACAACGAATGACCAAGTCGTTCCGGAGGTAGACACTCAACCAAGGGCTCCTGAAAATTTGATCCTCAAACAACTTCAGAAGGCAAAAGCCGAGATCTCGATCTGGCAACTGGTCGCAACGTCCTTTGAACATCGACAGGATTTGCTACAGGCCTTGGGAAAATTAACCGTGCCCTCCACCTCTTCCCCAGAAGAAATAGTGGCACATATGACGAGGGACGCCCCTGATCTAAACAACCCAGTCATTTTCTCTGACGAGGATATCCCTCCGTTCGGAGCCAATCATAACATGGCCTTGTACATCACCGTACAATGCCTCAAGAAAAATGCACCCATGGTCCTCGTGGATGACGGATCCGCGGTGAATGTCATTCCTCTCAAGACTGCTCACAAGCTGGGTATTAAGGAAGCTGATTTGGTCCCGACAAATCAAGGAGTATGCGCCTACGACGGCACTCGTCGCATGGTCGCGGGGCTCATCACTCTGACCGTCGCAACCGGACCACTGGAAAGACAAACCAGTTTTCAGGTGGTCGACATCGACGCCTCTTTCAATATGCTCTTGGGACGTCCCTGGATTCACGCCATCAAGGCAGTTACCTCAACTCTCCACCAGAAAATCAGGGTCCCCTTCAACGGGAAAACAATCACAATTCCTGCTTCCCCCCAATAAAAGCTGTCATGAGAAAGGGAATAGCCTCCCAAGCCATTGAGGAGGATGACAATGAAATGTGGGGTTTCCAAGCCGTGAACGCCATAACTGATGAATCGACACCCTTTGATCGTGACCCGTTCACCAACCTCACAGTCAACCGTATCATGATGCGTCAGGGTTACTTCCCGGGTTTGTCGCTCAATCCACTGAAAGATACCTTGCCTCCCTTGAAACAGGCTAAGGTCCCCAACATCCCCTTTGGACTGGGATTTTAACCTACTGATTAGGATATCCAGGAGATGAACCTCCTAGTTCGAAAGCGCAAGAAGCACGGAGTTATCCTCCGTCCCTATCATCCAACCCTCAACGGATACTTTGTCCCCGAGGGAGAGTCCGAGCTCTATCATGGCTTTCCGGAGCCAATCTATGACTCTGCGGCCAGGGCTAGATACCCGGGAGTAGAAGTCTTCCAGGACTGCTACTTTATCCCCGACAACACCGAGGCCGCATCAACCGAGTCTAATCCGTCACCATGCCTCGACAGACAAGCTGTCACACTCCTCTTTGGGGAAGATAACATCAAGCGCCTCGACTATGAGGACATTATCAACATCGCCCTGAAGGACAATCAATTTGACCCAACTGCCTTGATCTCCGACACTGACCTAGAGAAAGCTACCCAAGGCTGGAGGAAGACCGTCAAGTGGACCGATCGCCAAGGCCGCATTCTCAAGATCACAACTGGAGATGGCCCTATGTTCAAAGAGGGAAGTAAAGAAGAATCTGAGTCGGAGTCTGAGTCGGAGTCAGAGTCTGTCGTGGCTCCTAACACTTCTGATGTCCCAGTCAAGGTCCCCTTCCCGCTGTTTTAACACAAAGTCGTGGCTGATTCAGAGGCTGAGTCTACTAGGGTCACCCTCACTCCCATGAAAGGTGACAACCTGGAGCCTATTCCAGGGGCTACCTCCTCTGTTATGTCGCCTCTGACTGACCACGAGATGTCTGTCCTTTCCGAGCTTTTCGCTCATGTCAACTTAATGATCGCTAAGTTTGCTTATGACTCGTCTCATTTTAACTGCAATGCAATTCTGAATGACTATGAGGAATTTGACTTGAGTGACTACCCACCTCACCCAGCCAAAGAACTTGACAAACAGAAAACCAGAACCCCCATCATTGAGGAGACCGAGCCTATTAACGTAGGAACCGACAACACACCTCAAGAACTTACGATAGGGACAACCCTGGACCCCTCGGAAAGACAACAGTTCATTGACCTCCACGAATACAAGGACGTGTTCGCCTGGTCTTAAAGAGACATGCCTAGGATTGACAGAGAAATTGCAGAGCACCGGATACCCATTAAACCCGGAGCTAAACCTGTGAAGCAGAAGCTACGCTGGATGCGTCCTGAATGGGCCCTGAAAATCAAGGAAGAAGTAGATAAACAGTTCAAGGCTGGTTTCATCAAAGTCTCTGAATACTCTGATTGGGTGGCCAACATTGTGCCCGTACCAAAGAAAGACGGAAGAATTCGGGTTTGCGTCGACTTCAGGGATCTGAACAAGGCGAGTCCAAAGGACGACTTCCCTTTGCCACATGTTGACATTCTGGTGGACAATACTGCCGAACATGCCCTCCTATCATTCATGGACGGGCATGCTGGGTACAACCAGATTAAAATGGCTGAGGAAGACATGCACAAGACATCATTCACTACACAGTGGGGTACATATTGCTACACAGTCATGCCCTTCGGTCTCATCATCGCCGGGGCTACCTATCAAAGAACCGCTAGCACTCTCCTACATGATATGATGCACAAGGAGGTAGAGGTGTATGTCGATGACATGATTGTCAAATCAAAAGAACGGGACGACCACATAAATGCCCTCCGGAAATTCTTCGCTCGTCTGCGGAAATATAACATGAGACTAAATCCTCATAAGTGTGCATTTGGGGTCACCTCCGGAAAACTCTTGGGACATGTCGTCAGCAAAAGAGGCATTGAGATTGAACCAACCAAAATCAAAGCCCTTCAACAAATGCCTCGGCTTAGAAACGAGAAGGAGATTCGGGGATTTCTCGGTCAGGTCCAATACATCAGCCGCTTCATTGCCAAGCTCACCATGATTTGTGAACCAATATTCAAGAAGTTTCGCGCCTCCGATCACACCGATTAGGACGATGACTGTCAAAAGGCCTTCGACAGGATAAAGGAAATCCTATCCAAACCTCCTGTCCTCATGTCACCTCAACCGGGGATTCCTTTATCCCTATACCTGACTGTTACCAACACAGCCATGGGAGCAATGCTAGCACAAACTATTGGCAACGAAGAGCGAGCCATCTACTACATCAGCAAAAAGTTCATTGAGTACGAGACGAGGTACACCCAATTGGAGAAGATATGCCTTGCCCTATTATGGTCAACAAAGAAGCTGCGGCATTACATGCTCAGCTACTCGGTCCACATCTACTCCAAGATGAACCCGGTTAAATACATCTTCGAAAAACCCGTACTAAACGGAAGGCTGGCTAGGTGGACACTCATGCTGTCCGAATTTGATCTCAAGTTTGTACCCCTCAAGGTTATCAAGGGAAGGGCAGTTGCCGATTTCCTAGCAGAAAATCCCGTCAACGAGGATCCAACGACCGACACATGGTCACTTCCTGACGAAGACATCCTTTGTGCCGACTCTGACGCATGGGACCTATACTTCGACGGTGCATCTAATCTGAGAGGCTTTGGGGTAGGAATCCTTCTAATATCACCAGAGGGAGAACATGTTCCGATCTCGGTCAAGTTAGACTTTGCCGTCACCAATAATGCCGCTGAATATGAAGCATGCCTCATCGGCCTACAAGCAGCCATCACACTTGGCATCAAGAGACTGAGGGTCCACGGCGATTCCTCGCTCATCATCAATCAGGTGTCCGGATCATGCAAAATCCAATCCGACAGCTTAGCTCCCTACCGAGCAAAGATCAATCAAGAGGCCGAGTTCTTCGACCAAATTGACTACTTCTACTTGCCCCGAGAGGAAAACCAATTTGCTGATGCCCTGACAAAACTTGCCGCGCTCATCAACATACCTGACGACATGACATTAATGCCCCTATGTGTCGAGAGAAGGAGCGAGCCAGCTCACATTTGTGCCATTATCGACAACGAGGAAAGCCATGATGAACCTTGGTACCAAGCCATCCTCAATTACAAAACCAAAAACGAATTCCCTCCCAACTCTGATCAAAGAGGACAAAGAGCCATCCGTTTACTTTCATCACAATTCGTGATAAACCAAAATCAACTATACAAAAGAACACCCCAAGGAATTCTCCTCCTTTGCATCGACCATCACAAAACCAAAAAAGTCATGGGAGAGGTTCACGACGGAGAATGTGGCCCTCACATGAGCGCAATGATGCTTACACGGAAAATCATGCGGCTAGGTTACTATTGGACCACCATGGAAGCCGATTGCCGTAACTACGTCAAACATTGCCACAATTGCCAAATCTTCGCCAACATACAACACATACCACCATCCCTTCTATACACCATGACGTCACCCTGGCCTTTCTCAACCTGGGGCATCGACATCATCGGGAAAGTCAACCCGGTAGGCACCAAGGGGCATTGCTTCGTCCTCGTCGCCATCGGCTACTTCACCAAATGGGTAGAAGCACAGTTATATGCAGTCTTGACCGCCAAACAAGTGGCCAAGTTTATCCAAAACAACATCATCTTCCGATACGGGGTACCCCATGAAATCATCAGTGATCAAGGCTCTCACTTCCGGGCGGAAACTCAAGCTTTGCTGGACAAGTACAAGATCAAGCGACATCGATCATCCCCTTACCGTCCCCAAACTAACGGAGCGGTGGAGGCAGCGAATAAAACTCTTGTCACCATTATCAAGAAAATGCAAGACAACTACCGCGATTGGCCGAGCAAACTCCCATTCGCACTCTGGGGATACCGAACCTCCATTCGAACACCGATAGGCGCCACACCCTTCTACCTAGCATACGGTATGGAGGCGGTTCAACCGGTAGAGTTAGAGGTCCCTTCTCTACGCATTCTACTGGAGAGTCAGGTCCCTGAGGCGGAATGGACCCGTCAAAGGTACGAGCAACTCACTCTTTGAAGAGTCTATTGATCCAAAATACTCAAGAGGGGGGTAAATTGAGGATTTAAAACTTTTTAAAGCTTTTTCAATTGTGCGTGTGTAATTGATTATTTAAAGTTTATTGATTAAACTTTAACTAATCAACGAACGATGACGAGCGAAATAAACGAAAGAACGAAACAAGAAGAGACACACGGATTTTTGAAGTGGTTCATTTTCACAAGTCGAAACCTACGTCCACTATTCTCGATTAATAAATTTAGTACCTTTCTACGGATTACAAATTTACTAACCCAACTCGTACAACTAACTCTAGCTATAACTCAATGAGTACCGTTAAATACTCGAGTGACTAACTTACGCTAATAAGAAAGCACTAATGATTCTAACAAAGGTTCACGTTAATGAACAAGTTAAGAAATCAACTAAGCACTATTATCTTATAACGATAAATGAAGAACAAGTATGCGAGTTTTGTAACACACGACCTTTCAAAATTGCAAATCGGTTTTCGTTAAAAACACACGGTTTGCTCTTTAAAATATGAAAACAATTTTTATGCTTAAGGTCTCTGTTTTAGATGTTGTAAATAGCAAAGTATTTATAGGCAAGGAAGAGGTAGGCTACACGGTTTCTACAAGAACCCTAATAGCCGAAATAATAAGATATAATTACAAATTATATCTTCTTATTACCTCTTTCCTAAAAGCCGTGAAAGATAATAAAGAATATTCTAAAACATAGAATATAATCTTTCCAAATATTATCTTTACTATAAATTCTAAGATTATGATAAGATTTCCTAAAACAAGAATATCTTTTACCATAAACAAATATATTAAGTAAGATATAAGATATGTAAAGATATTATTATAGAATAAAATCTTTACCTAATATCTCTTAGGCAACACGCATAACACGGCTCATAAGCTCGTGAATCATGCAAACCCTAATCTTAACATATAATTAGAATTTAGGTTTTAGGAGAGGCTATATGGAAACCCTAATTGATAGTAAAGTCCAACTCATAAGTTGATCCAATAACCATCAATTAACGCTAACCATAAAACCGGACTCCTCACTAAACCGGGCTTTACAAAATAAATACTTTCATTAAAACATTTAAAATAAACTTTAAACAATTACAAAATAATTTTCGAAACATTTATAAGTCGTGTATGAAAACTCAGCATTTCAATGTTATAGTAGAAGAGCTATAACATTGAGCTCTTTTACTAGTAATGTTATAGCTGCAAAGCTATAACTTTACTAATTAAGAAACTCATTCTTTGATTACCATTACGAGATAACCACCTATACTATTCTAATCTTCAAGGAGATCTTCGAGTATAGGCTACATCATCATCCAAGCTTGATTATTCTTTAGACAAACTTCGTCTTCACATAATACTTGAATGAATCTTTGAATTGTTTGATCTTGAACAAAGGCTTGAACTTCTCATGTAGTTGTCACAATCCTCTTTGTTGCTCGTAATAAGTTAATGCTAAAACACTTAACAAACGATTACACGCAACAAGTATATAAAATGTAAAATACCTTGACATCATCAAAACATAAACATATAAGCTATATGGTCCAACAAATTCCCCCTTTTTGATGATGGCAAGTCTCCTAAACTTGTGACTAATAAGAAAGTTCCCCCTCAATATAATACCGTTATCTTGATAATAAAGATTAACGCAAGATTAAGACAATGTTTCAAAAACCGAAACTTAAGGACTTTAAGAGACAATCGGTCTTGACAAGGAGCAAGCTTAGGTAGATGCTTACTATAAACGTTCTTTCCCCCTCTTGACATCATCGAAAAGTTAAGAACAAATCAAAAATGACTAGAATAATATAAGACGAGACAAGAGATAAAAACGCCATAAGAAATAAAAGTAACATGCAAGACTATAAGCATCAAAAGATAATTAGCATACAAACTAACAATTAAACATGTTTAAAGCCAAAGTGGGCCGAATGAACACATGTCTAATAGAACACTTGGGTCATAACCACAAGTGTATTGCCAAAATGGGCCGAATAAGAGTTTGTTTAACACACCACTAGGAAAAATAAAAGAAAAGCTAATTAAGGTAAGGGCTAATGAGGGTAGGACGAGAGGAAATCAGATGTTACAGGTCTTATACGGGTTCACGTAGTCGGGTCTAGTACGGTGCTCCAAAGCATCCAGACGGTCGAAGGAGCTCCTAACCAACTGTGAAAGAGTACCAATGCTCCTTTCAAAATTAAGCACCTTCAAAGAAAGAGCCTTTGTAGCTTCCAACGTGAGAGCTTGATCACCGGCCATCGCTTTCCCGTGCATCATCAAAGCACCACCCTGACTCGTAAGGAAAGTGAGACGATCACCGTGTGGGAACACTTCCCCACGAATAGCCTTCAGCTCCCTCTCAAAACCCGCTAACCTTTTGTCTACGTCCTCCATCCACGAGTACACCCGACTAGCATCCAAACCCGAGTTTAAAGACCGAGATGGTCCAACCCGTGACAATGCCGTAGCCAAACTAGCCGAATGCGCCTCGAATTTCTCCATTAAACCATTCATAAACCCCTCCAACTTCGACTCCATAGCTCCTAAACCCGAATCCACCGGGGCTTTCTCAACATCCTTTGCAAGTTGCAATTCGGGTCCATCAACAACAAGACCCATTAGCTTGATTAACTTGTCACACATACAATCTCTAGCACTAACACCATAACTGTCAGGCCCGATCACTTGCTTAATTTCCAACAAACGAGATATCCACATACCATACGGCAAATCGATTGTGGTGCTCAACTTGTCCTTAGTAACCGTAAGACTAGTCTGAATGATACTGTGCAAGACAACACTACCCAAATTCACCTTCTGACCTTCCAACCAAGAATAAACCATTATCGCCTCATAACTCGACACCTTATCACGGCCCCCTCTTCTCGGCACCACTGTGTTCCACAAAAAAATTAAGAGGAACTTGATCTTAGCCGAGAGAGGTCGAACCACGATATTGACACCCTCCGTCATCTCCACAAAATACTTCTTCACTAACAACTCCTTTTCACTTCCAACATTAGACCATTCAAGACTCGGATTTAATTCAATCCCTTCATTAGGAACCGAAAAAAGAGCGAGTAAATCCGAAACAGAGACGGTAACATCGACACCATTAACAACCGCATGCAACACTCCTTTCTTAATTGAGACACTAGCAAAGAATTGTACCACCTCAACCGGGTATATAGGACCCGAAAACTGACTTATGTGACTCCACCCTTGAAAATCAAGAAAATTAATAAAGAAAGCAAGAGCGGGTACACTAACCAACCAAGATTTTGGATAGTACCGACCACCATGAATGGAATACCTCAAAACTCGATTAACCAAGATGCTTTCATCATGAGTAAGCCGAACACAATTCAACCCTTCCTTTGTCGCGGCTTTCGAAGCATCCCTAAGCAGAGTACGAGCAACACCATTCCGAACTATCACCTCGGGTTCCTCCACAATAGCTTCACTATCATCAACAACAACTTTATTTTTACCCTTGAAAAGACGGCGTCTTTTACCTTCAGATACCGATTCGTCCCGACTACGAAACAGGGGCGAGTTTGGGTTTGGTTGTGGTGAAGGACAATTCATGGAATGAGGGGTATGTGGTGGCAAAGGTGATGTTTGGTGAGGAAAGGGGCGGTTTTGGTGGTGACGGGTTGAGGATCGGGTATTTTTTGCATGAGATGTGTTCATGATGATGGTGATTGTTTGAAAAAGAAGGTGATGGTGATTGTTTGAGTAAAGGAGAAGAGGTGTAATGATGGTAAAGATTTGGAAGAAAGAAAAGTAGGCAAGTTGGGGATGGGTGGACGGGTAACACGCAAGGGTAGATATAGGTGTAGGTTTTAGGGTTAACAAGTGGAGGTAACATATGGTAAATGTCTTTAATTAGGAATAGGAAAGTGATAAGTATGGAAATTTATGGTGATAAGACATGAATTAGGAAGTTGTTTTGATATAGGAAAGATGAGCCGTGTACTTGTGAGCTTTATTTGAGAAATTTTTATGATTTGGAAAGATAAAAATATGGCGTGTTTTGTTTATTGTGATAAGAATAAGTTTGTATATTAATTAAATTCTAAATAGCAAATAGAATCTTATGATAAAAATATTTCTATAAACGAAATTATTCATGCAACGCAATATACGGACACAGTCATACAATCTTAACTTAACTAGTCAGTCATAAAAAGATTGAACAGCTATAGAAGCTTAGGTACCACTGATTAAACCAATTTCCAACCGTAAAGTCTCAAATCGTTCTCTAGCTAATGATTTTGTCAAAATGTCTGCCCATTGTTTTTCAGTACTACAAAATTCAAGTTTTATATTCCCCTTCTCAACATGGTCTCGTATAAAATGGTGTCTTATTTCAATATGTTTGGTACGTGAATGTTGTGCGGGATTTTTAGAAATAATTATCGCACTAGTATTATCACACAAAATAGGAATACATCCTACATCAACACCATAATCACGTAATTGTTGCTTAAGCCATAAAAGTTGAGTACATACGATCCTGACAATATATTCGGCTTCAGCAGTTGAGAGAGCAACCGAATTTTGTTTCTTCGAACCCCACGTGATGATACATGGTCCGACAAACGTGGCGACACCCGACGTAATTTTTCTGTCTAGAGAACATCCTGCGTAGTCGGCATCAGAATAACCGACTAGGTCAAAATTGCATTCCATTGGATACCATAGGTATAAGTTGGCCGTTCCAATTAAATAACGTAAAATTCTTTTTACGGCCGTCATATGCGATTCTTTGGGAGATGATTGATATCTCGCACAAACGCATACACTAAACATAATATCCGGTCTACTTGCGGTCAAATATAACAGTGACCCAATCATCCCACGGTAAGTAGTTTCATCAACTGATTTACCGTTTTCATCCAATGTCAATTTCTTGTTTTCGACCATTGGAGTAGGCATAGCGTGTGAGTTTTCCATTCCGAATTTTCGAATCAACACTTTGATATATTTCTGTTGATGGATCTTAATGCCTTCATCTGTTTGTTGTATTTGCAGTCCTAGGAAGAATTTCAATTCTCCCATCATACTCATCTCGAACTCGGAAGTCATTAACTCAGAAAAATATTTACACAAGCTTCGGTTGGTCGATCCAAAGATGATATCATCGACGTATATTTGAACAACCAAAAGGTCAGAATCCTCAGTTTTCAGAAATAGGGTTTTGTCGACGGATCCTCTACTGAATCCACTGTCAAGTAGAAACTTGGATAATCTGTCGTACCAGGCCCTAGGTGCTTGCTTCAATCCATATAGGGCTTTATCTAATTTGAAAACGTGATCCTCAAATTTGATATTCTTAAAACCAGGGGGTTGTTCGACGAAGACTTCCTCTTGCAAATATCCATTCAAAAATGCCGTCTTGACGTCCATCTGGAAGAACTTCATTCCCTTGTGTGCGGCAAATGCTATCAGAAGTCTAATAGCTTCAAGACGAGCAACAGTGCGAAAGTCTCGTCATATTCTATTCCTTCTTGTTGATTATATCCTTGAACCACCAATCTAGCTTTGTTTCTGACAATGACTCCGACATCATCTAATTTGTTCCTGAAGACCCACCGAGTTCCAATGACTGTTCGATATTTTGGTCTAGGAACTAAATGCCAAACCTTGTTTCTTTCGAACTGTTGTAGCTCTTCTTGCATAGCTACAATCCAATCTGATTCAGCAAGAGCTTCATTGATGTTCTTTGGTTCGATCATGGACAGAAAAGAGTAGAAAGAGCAGAAGTTGTTTAAGGAACGTCTTGTTTGAACACCCTTTTTAATATTCCCAAGAATATTGTCCATGGGGTGTGAGTTCTTGTATTTCCACTTCGTCGAAGTGCTTGGTTCTCCATCGTTATTTGAGCTTGTCCCGACTTCATTTGGTTCGGAATTAGAGGAAGTTCCCCCTGAATCCAATTCGGGTGTTGCGTTTGATCCGATTATAACCTCGGACTCTACACCTTGATTTGGATTCAATGTTACAGTAACATCATCTATAACATTGGTTTGGGAGTTCTTATCTTGAGTCAATGTTATAGTATCATCAACTATAACTTTGCCTTTCTCCTTTTTATCTTTTGAGGAACGATCAAGTTCATCGTTTATTCCCTCAATCTCATTATCCTCTAATTCCAAATCCGGGGGATCATCTCTTGAGAGACGAAAGTCGGGTTCATCCAAGTCTTCTTCCTCATCCTGTAAAGGCTTATCGAACACGTTATCTTCATCAAAGATGACGTGGACACTTTCTTCAATACAGAGAGTTCTCTTATTGAATACTTTGTAAGCCTTGCTATGATCTGAATATCCTATAAAAATTGCCTCATCACTCCTAGGGTCAAATTTACTTAAACTATTCTTACCGTTATTATGTACAAAACATTTACTCCCAAAACAACGAAGATGGGAGATATTAGGTTTTCGACCTCTAAGAAGTTCGTATGGGGTTTTCTTGAGGATAGGTCGGATCATAGCACGATTATGGATGTAGCAAGAAGTACTTATGGCTTCAGCCCAAAAGTTACGAGGTAAACCACTACACAAAAGCATTGTACGTGCCATATCTTCTAAAGTTCTATTCATACGTTCAACAACACCGTTTTGTTGAGGAGTTCTTGGTGCAGAAAAGTTATGTCCTATACCATTAACTCTACAATATTCTATAAAAGTTTGGTTGTCAAATTCGGTGCCATGGTCCGTACGAATAGATACAAGATTAGTCTTATATTTATTTTGAACACGTTTCATAAGACAATCAAATTCATCAAAAGTTTCGTCTTTTGAATGAAGAAAGATAGGCCATACATACCTTGAGTAGTCATCTACAAGAACAAAGACGTACCTGGATCCTTCTCTACTCCTTACCTTCATAGGTCCACATAAATCCATGTGTACCAGTTCCAAGGCTTGATTTGTGCTCACTACTCTTTTAGGTTTGAACGATGATCTTACTTGTTTACACCTTGCACATGTGTCACACATCTTTTCTTGGTCGAACTTGATCTTAGGCAACCCTTCAACCAAGTCCCACTTCTTGAGCTTGTTCAAGGTCAGTGAGCTAATGTGACCAAAACATTTATGACATAAACAAGGATCATCAAGTGTAACTTTCATGCACGAAAAAGAGTTAGTAGGCACAACATTTAAATCTACCATATAAACATTCCTTTTTCGGTGGCCTTCAAGAATAACGTTGCTAGTTCCTTCAATAATAATGCGACAACTGTCAGTATGAAAAACTACTTTGTTACCTTTGTCGCATAGTTGAGATATGCTTAGCAAATTGTGTTTTAGGCCGTCTACGAGATAAACGTCACTTATTGCGCGAGACTTAGAGATTCCGATTTTGCCAACGCCGATAACTTTTCCCTTTTTGTTGTCCCCGAATGTCACTTTTCCTCCATTGAAGGGGTTGAGTGAAAGAAATAGATTCTTATCTTCGGTCATGTGTCTTGAACATCCACTGTCAAGATACCATTGATTGTTTTCTTTCACTACTTCCTGCAAAAGGATTAGATACAGTTTTTAGGTACCCAAGCTAAGTTGGGTCCCTTATGATTAGTTACTCTAAATACTAAATCCTTTCGAACCCAAACACGTCTAATGACCATTTTTCTAACTTTAGGTTTGTTTGGCTTGGGAGGAGTTCTAGGGTTAGGGTTTTCTCCAGGTCTAGGAATTTCTCTAGGTCTCTCTTGACTATTTCCCTAGTGAATAGATTTACTAGGTTGAGATCGACAAGGGCTTTGTGAGGTGCTAGGTTTCTTAGTGTAGTCAAAGGCCATGTCATAGAACCAACGAAATTTGTTGTTCCTTTCTTCGTTAGGTTCGTTAGTGGGGATTTCCTTATCCTCGACAACTGTGTCAACATTTTTGGCATGTTCGGCATTTTTCCGTAAATCATGAGCCTTTTTGACACAATTGATTTGGATATGACCCGTATGACCACAGTAATTGCAAATCAAGTATTCAGGAAGATCAGCATACTTTCTTTTTCTAAAATCAAAATCCGAAGGTGTTGATTTGCATTTAGAGTGATCTCTACTATTTGTAGCACTCATGTCCTAACCCCATCTTCATATTATTGTCAGATTGTTCGGTTAGGAAGTTTAGGACTTTTGTGCTACCTTCCCACTTGTCATGGACCTTTCTAGCGTGTAGAAGTAGGTCTTTTAGGGTTTTGATTTCCTCTTGACATTTCGTGTGATCTACATCATTGTCCTTTTTAAAGTTGTCACGAAAGTCTTGGAATCGTTTGTTAAGAATGAACACAACATCGGTGTGGTGTTTCTTAACATTGATCATATCGGTCTTAGATTCTTTCAATTGCTTTGAAAGAGAATCTATCTCTTTCTTTTGATCCAAGATCACTTCTTCATTAGATGTGACCTTAGTTTCCAAGAGTTCTTTGACTTTTCTAAGTTCTAAAGTTATAACTTCATTAGCTATAACTTTGGCTTGAAGGTGCTTGATGTTAAGCTTTAGGTCGGAGGTTATAGCTTCATTAGCTATAACTTTGGACTCTAATTCCTTCTTTTCAGCCATAGTAGAATCTAATGTTGTAGCTTTCTCAGCTATAACTTTAGATTTCAACTTCTTAGCTTTAGTCTTGAGAGTATGATTCTCTTCCGCGATTTCGAGAATCTGTTCCTTTAGATCTTTCAATTCCAAATCCTGTTCGTGACACTTATCAAGAGATTGTTCAAAGAAGTTAATTAAGGCACTTTTAGACAATTTCCTAACACGTTTTTTAAGCTCAAGGTAACTTACCTCTTCATCGTCATCCTCATCTGATTCTCCAAGAAAGCAATAGTTTGAATGGGAAATTGTGCTTTCATCGTCACTGTCGGAGATAAGGTCAAGACTCACACTGCTGAGACAAAGGTTTGCAACTTCGCCGTCTTCAGATTCCTCGTCATCTTCTGAGTCAAGGTCTCCCCAACACGAAGCCATCATAACTTGCTTGAATTCTCTCTTTGTCTTCTCACGTTTCGTCTTGTCCTTTATCGTCTCCCATGTTGGACAATCTTTGATCATATGACCAGATTCTCCACACTTGAAGCAACCTCTATTTTCGAAAGACGACTTTGAGTCATTAACCTTTTTGTTGAATGACTTGTTGTTATTGTTGTTATAGGATGATTTTGTTTGTTTATTTCGAAAAATCTTATTTTTAAAACGTCGTGCAAACAAGATAGTTTCATCCTCTAGGTCAGAGTCCACTTCTTCGATCTTTAAGGCCATACTCTTATTGCGACTTGGTTCAGCGTCGTCTTTGTTAAGAGTAATTTCATGGGCCATGAGAGCACCAATGAGTTCTTGATAGGAAAGAGTTTCAAGATCTCGTGATTCCTCCATTGCAGTGACCTTGGCACGCCACTTCTTAGTAAGGCTCCTAAGAACCTTTCTAGCAATGTCCTCGGTACAGAATTTCCTACCTAGGTTTTTTAATTCATTTATTATACTTGAAAACCTTGCGGACATACTATGTAGAGACTCATTAGGATCCATGATGAATAGCTCATATTTTTGCATAAGCAAATCAATTCGGTGCTTCCTAACAATGGAAGTACCTTCATAAGCTAATTCAAGCCCATCCCATATTTCCTTGGCCGTGGAACATGAAGAGAACCGATCAAACTCAGTAGAAGTCATTCCGTTTTGCAGAAGACTTATTGCTTTGGAGTTCTTTTCGGCCTTCTTGTAGTCGGCCTCGACATAGTCCTCTTCTTTCTTTTCATAGGTAGTGCCTTCCTCGGATGCAACAAGAATTTTGTGCGGTCCGTTTTGAATAATCCTCCATCACTCCCAATCGTGTCCTTTCACATAGTGAGTCATCATGTTTTTCCACAATCCGTAATTCTTCCCATCAAAGACGGGACACTTGAGATATTTGGAATCCATTTATCACGTGATAGGCAGCGGAATATAAAACGATAAGATAAATGAAAAACAAGATAGATCAGCCTCTTTGCGGTTAGGCAATCAAGAGCACGAGGCTCTGATACCAATTGAAGAGTCTATTGATCCAAAATACTCAAAAGGAGGGGGGGGGAATTGAGGATTTAAAACTTTTTAAAGCTTTTTCAATTGTGCGTGTGTAATTGATTATTTAAAGTTTATTGATTAAACTTTAACTAATCAACTAACGATGACGAGCGAAATAAACGAAAGAACGAAACAAGAAGAGACACACGGATTTTTGAAGTGGTTCAGTTTCACAAGTCGAAACCTACGTCCACTATTCTCGATTAATAAATTTAGTACCTTTCTACGGATTACAAATTTACCAACCCAACTCGTACAACTAACTCTAGCTGTAACTCAATGAGTACCGTTAAATACTCTTGTGACTAACTTACGCTAATAAGAAAGCACTAATGATTCTAACAAAGGTTCACGTTAATGAACAAGTTAAGAAATCAACTAAGCACTATTATCTTATAACGATAAATGAAGAACAAGTATGCGAGTTTTGTAACACACGACCTTTCAAAATTGCAAATCGGTTTTCGTTAAAAACACACGGTTTGCTCTTTAAAATATGAAAACAATTTTTATGCTTAAGGTCTCTGTTTTAGATGTTGTAAATAGCAAAGTATTTATAGGCAAGGAAGAGGTAGGCTACACGGTTTCTACAAGAACCCTAATAGCCGAAATAATAAGATATAATTACAAATTATATCTTCTTATTATCTCTTTCCTAAAAGCCATGAAAGATAATAAAGAATATTCTAAAAGATAGAATATAATCTTTCCAAATATTATCTTTACTATAAATTCTAAGATTATGATAAGATTTCCTAAAACAAGAATATCTTTTACCATAAACAAATATATTAAGTAAGATATAAGATATGTAAAGATATTATTATAGAATAAAATCTTTACCTAATATATCTTAGGCAACACGCATAACACAGCTCATAAGCTCGTGAATCATGCAAACCCTAATCTTAACATATAATTAGAATTTAGGTTTTAGGAGAGGCTATATGGAAACCCTAATTGATAGTAAAGTCCAACTCATAAGTTGATCCAATAACCATCAATTAACGCTAACCATAAAACCGGACTCCTCACTAAACCGGGCTTTACAAAATAAATACTTTCATTAAAACATTTAAAATAAACTTTAAACAATTACAAAATAATTTTCGAAACATTTATAAGTCGTGTATGAAAACTCAGCATTTCAATGTTATAGTAGAAGAGCTATAACATTGAGCTCTTTTACTAGTAATGTTATAGCTGCAAAGCTATAACTTTACTAATTAAGAAACTCATTCTTTGATTACCATTACGAGATAATCACCTATACTATTCTAATCTTCAAGGAGATCTTCGAGTATAGGCTACATCATCATCCAAGCTTGATTATTCTTTAGACAAACTTCGTCTTCACATAATACTTGAATGAATCTTTGAATTGTTTGATCTTGAACAAAGGCTTGAACTTCTCATGTAATTGTCACAATCCTCTTTGTTGCTTGTAATAAGTTAATGCTAAAACACTTAACAAACGATTACACGCAACAAGTATGTAAAATGTAAAATACCTTGACATCATCAAAACATAAACATATAAGCTATATGGTCCAACACTCTTCTAGACGAACGACGACTCAACGCCTTGCACAACGTCCAGCTATACCAACGACGTATACAACGGGCATTCAACAAGAAGGTTAAACCCAGGAATATCCAGGAGGGCGACTTGGTCCTCAAGTCAGTTCGAGCACCGTTACCCGTCGATCCGAGGAGGAAATTCAAACCGAACTGGGTCGGGCCATACCTGGTCAAGAAAATACTTTGAGGGGGCGCAATGAGACTGAGTGACCTAGATGGGGAGGACTTTACAAACCCGACCAACTCAAGAAATACTACCCTTGAACCACAGCAACCAACGACCTAAGCCTAGTTTTGCAACTAGCAACCACCTCAACCTTTTTTAAGTCAAGTTCCTCAAACGCGTTCTGATTTGAAATTGCATGTTTTATCAAGTCTAAGCTGCGGCACCTTGCCCGTTTCAAATGTCCTTTGATCTGTCAAAGGCAACGTCCATCTGCACTAAAACAAAAAAAACCCCTGAACTACGAGCATGGTTTGATTTCACCTCTTCAGGTGGATACGTAGGCCGTCCCTCTTATGCATGAGGGATACAACCACAAAACCCAATCAAATTTACAAAGCATTTCGAACTACGAGCATGGTTTGATTTCACCTCTTCAGGTGAATACGTAGGCAGTCCTTTCTTATACAAGAAGGATACAACCATCCCCATAATCAAAAAACATCACCCCCATCAAAAAAAAAAAGAAAAGGGAAAAACATTCCCTTTTCTCCAAAAACACAAAATAAGCCTTTCTCCCTTCCTCCCAAAAAATACCGCTTTCCCAAGTGCAAATGTTTAGGATATTTCAAATCGAATTGCCTTTACAAAATGGATGGAAGAAACGAGCGTTCACAATCCTTGACACAAGCAATCCTCTTATTTAATTAATAATGGGAGGGATTACAATTTCAACAACAAATAAAGCTCGGCGAGTCTACAACTTGTCAAAGATAAGGTGTCAACTAAAACACCTCACATAATAAAACTAGCACAAAACACACAATAACTAGCTAGTACAACATAATAAAAAACTCACAACAATAATACAACATAATAATAAAGTGGGTAATGGAGGTCTTCACTCTTCCATTCTACCCTTGCCTTTTCCCTCGGGGTACATCTTCCCCTTGTTCTTCTAGTTGGCCCGCCTAGCATGGATTTCCTCCTCGGAACGGATCCTCAACGTATCTAAGACGGCGACGGCCTCCGGTCTAGCACAAGACCTCATGTTCGACCCAAAAAAAGCCAATGCACGGCCCACTATATTCTTGGGGCCGGAACTCCTCCTCTTCGGCGGCCTCATCACATCGGGGCTAGCTCCATCAACATACTCCTCAAAGAAGGCACGGTTGGCCTTGCCAACCTCTCGATACTTCAAATCGACAACTTCGTCCTTACGAAATTTGGACCTCTCTTCCAAGGACGGAGCTCGTGACCACTTGACATAAGCGGGAGTCACCCATGTCGTGGCAACGGGGTTTGGTACCTCCCAAAGCGGCCGAGTGGCCCACCATCTTTAGAAGATCTCCACAAGCTCAGAGTTCCGGAAAACATTCTCTTGAACAAGAGTATCTTGAGCGGGCACCTTTTGTTGACGCCCCATTTGCCTCATAAGCCTTTCGGGATATATGAAGGAAGCAACCTTCAAACCCACCACCATCAAGGAACGAGGACTAGCACCCGAAGCGGGCAATCCCGTGAAGGACCTCAAGTGCCACCATGGTACGACCCAACGGATGTGAGGACCACCCTCCTCCGCCAATCTTGCGGCCCAATAAGCTTCGGTAGAAGCAAAACTATCCGGGTACAACTTCTTCCTCATGGTAAGGTGACGGAAGGAATAAGAAGAAGAATCAAATGGAGGCTCTACATGCCTTAGCCTCTCCAATAGCCACACTTGAAGGATCCTTGGGGACCCAAAAGAAGGAGCTTCTCTACAGGAGCCTTCCTTGTCCAAAGCTTGGATGATCTCTCTAAGCACCAACCATGATGGATCTCTACCATGCTCCATTTGCTCAATCACATGAATGAGGGTCATGCTACCATAGCATTTTGGCCCCTCCTCCTTCAAGACATCAACAAAGAGGTACACATGGACAAGACAAAAGGCAAGAGCCCTTCTCCTAGCCACCTCCGAGACATTAGCATCTAATCGGTTTGAAAAGATGTTGATAAGAGCCAACATATCCACACCATGTGGAGCAAGAAGAAAGTTGATTTGGCTTGTTGATAAGCCCAACATGGAACGGAATTTCTCCTTGTAGCACAACCGAGTCGGAGGAAGCACCGGAACACAACCCGACCACCCACCAATGGCTCCAACCTCTTCGGCAAGAGGACAAACTTCACCATTCGGGAAAACGAAAACATGATGTTTCGAATCCCAAAACCGAGAACATGCTTCAAGAAATGAAGGTTGCACCTTGACTTGACGAAGCACCAACAATTGACCAACTCCCATGCAAACGAGTTGATACTTTTCGGGAGGCGACAAATCCCGGCACCATTGTCGCAACGCGTTCTCAAAAACATCCATGAAATATTTTTGTGGAAGAAGAAGAGGTTTCGTAGAGATGATTTTGTGTTTCGGATGATGAAACAATGAAGCGCAAACGTCCCTATTTATACAAAAATGATCAGCGCATTTTTCAGGACAAGGGGAGAGCCGGCTTCCATCGCCAGGCTGCTCGCGCCTCTTTGAAGCTTCCCGGGATTCCTTTGTTGACTTGTCTCTTTCAACTTGTGTTTTCTCCTGACACCTCAAACCTCCCGCCAGGAAGCTCGCGCCTCTTCGGGGTGATTCAGGGCATTTTTGTGTTTCCTCACACTCACATTTCCTTGTTTTCGCGTTTTACGAAATCCGACACGGTTTCCATGACGCAGCCTTTAAACCTACGGATTTTTCTTTCTTTTTTAAAGGGGGGAAGGGCTAGTCGCCCCGATCCGCGACGGATCGTTTCCATGTCAGTCGAAATTCCGAAAATTTTTCGCTTTTTCGCAATTTTCCGTCAAAAATCAAAGTCGAAAATTGATAACACGACGTCAATTTTCCTCAAAATTCAAGCACTCACAAATTCGAGTCTTGACCTCAAAAAATCAAAAATCAAATATACTCGCAAAAATCCTTTTCTAAAATTCATCCTGACGGTTTGAGTTTTAATTTTTCGAGTCGCAAATCAATTTCAATAATTTCGACGCAATTTAATTCGCGACACGAGTTAATTGCTCAAATTTCCAAATTAATTCCTTTTTGAATTCCAAACGTGACGACTTGTCGCGGAATTTTCAAAATTCATTTTAAAATTCAATTTTAACTTCAAGTCATCTTGGTTAATTTTGTTTTCAATCAAATGCTTTTACGTGTTTACGTTTATGCATACGTGCTACCTGTTGCCTGTTTTCTACACTAACGATGCAGGAACTAGTGCAAAGCAAAAGGAGAATCAACAGCCGACAGCGCTCCTCCGAAACACAACACAAAAAAGCCAAAATTCACAAAATGAACCACAATCCAAAAACATATATATACAAACCGCCTCACGCAAAATACATCGACACGCGTTTGGTACAGGCAACCATGATCCAGTACGGACATCTATCATACAGACACTGGCCTAAGACAACCGTCTATCATACAGACACTGGCCTAAGACAACGAACTGGGGGCTATCTGCCACCTACCAAAATAAGCACTCTCTATCCTCTCAAACAGAAAAGAAAGGGAGCAACACAAGAAACAGGGGAGCAACAACGGAAGCAGAGGTGGTTACCATGACGGTAATACCTCGTTCCAGCTCCACGACAAAAACAAAAATGGTGCCTGGCAGATTTTGGACGACACGACAACCGAGGACCGTAACTTAGCATGTTACCCCGATGTTGAACCCCACTCAGCTGAATTCAACTGCGATCGAGAGCAGCAACATGGGATAACACACTCGTACTGAACCCCACTCATCGGACATCCGGACCTCTGCAGGCAACGACCAACGATCGATACCCGATCATTGGCCGGGCAAAGGCCGCCAGGCAGAAACACAACCAAGCCTGTAACAAAAAAAATCATCTTCCCCCCTCCAGGATCGTCTTCCTCCTCCAAAGCCTCCACAGCAGACCCCATAGGTCCCAAATGATAATCTGCAATCAAAAATTAACAAGCAAAAGAACGTCAGCCGAAATTTCGGCATTACGACGGCATGAAATTGACAAATCCAAAAAAAAGCAAAAAACAACAACCTGCAAAATGAAACAAGGGCAATCCCGCCAAAACCCAACCAAACAAAACAGCAACAAAACAATTCACAAAAAAAAAACAAACACAAAACGACTCGCCCATCTTTTCAAGCAAAAGACGAGTCAAAACCATCACAAAAAATCGGCATTTCAAGACCCCTACAAGGTCCGCCAACAAACCAAAATACATTCCCGACACAATGGGGTATTTTTCTACGGCTCAAAAAGGCAATTCATACGCTAATTTGAGCCCAAATCGGTCAAAAATTCAAAAACGACCGCAAAAGGGCGAACGCGATTTTATCACGCCTCAAAGCGACCTACACTACCGATAAAGTCCATTTCAAGGCAAACTGACTCAATTCAAGCTCAAACAGACGCTTATTTTGTCAGACATAAGACCGTCAAAAAAGGCAAAAATCCAATTTTGCCCACAATACCCAACAAAGGTCCATAAATGGCGAATACGGGTTCTCCCAACTACAATGCAACCTAGTGGGACCCACTACCAAAGCAAATAAATTTGGCATTGCGAAATGAGACGGTTTCTCGCCTCACTCACGTTTTTCGAGCATAGGGAGCGGGAACGGGGACCAAAATGCAAACTAAAAGCACTCCTATACTCCTGAACAGGTTTCTAACCTAATGCAAGCATCAATTTCACGCGAAATGGGCTCAATCAAAAACGCCCAATTCGATTTTCTAGGGTAAAATTCCGCCCTAATTCAATCAAGCTAAAGATCAACAAATTTAAATGGATTCATGAGGGAATGCATACCTTGAGATGACATTGTTGTTAATGGCACGAATGGAAGCGAGCTAGAAGGTCCAACAATGGCGATCGTAGCCTTTTTTTGTCAAAATGTGAAGAAGACGGAATGGGAATGAGATGCAGCCTGGACTCGCGTCTTTTACAGAAAAAAGGGAAGCCCCTTTGATTCGCAAGAGGGCTCGCGCCTCAATCAGGCGTCCCCTTGCTTTTTCACCGAAATTTGGGCTTTGGCCCAATTTCCCATATTAAACTTCGAATTTTCATTGACGATGTTAAAGATCGTCATTTTCTCAAAGACAAAAAACAAATAGTGAAAATTTAAATTCGCTATTTTCGAAAATTTCAAACAAACGGCGATCAAAACCGCCAATTTCAAAAATAATGGTGAAATCAAAATTCACTTTTTTCCTTCAAAAATTTCAAAAATAATAGCAAGAGTCCAAAATCCGCTATTTCCTCGAATTTCAAACAACGGTAATTAAAACCGTCAATTTCAAAAATAATAGCGAGAATTCGGATTCGCTATTTCTTCAAATGTCAACGGCGGCACATAAACCGTCACTTCAATTAATAGTGAATATTCCAAATTCACTATTTCCATCAAATGTCAACGGCGGCACATAAACCGTCACTTCAAACGTAATAGCGGATTTAAAATTTGCTATTTCCTTCAAAATTCAAACAAACGGCGATCGAAACCGCCACTTCAAATTCAAAGAAGAACGACGAATGGTGAAGATTCCAAATTCACTATTCTTTCCAATACCAGCATGGGGCTTCCTCGCGGAACCCGCCCATTTCAAAAACATTGATAGTGAAAATTTGACTTCACTATTTCCACAGCGGCATCATGAGTTCGCTACTTTCAAAACAAGCCCATTTGACAAGGCTATGCTCACGGTCCGTTAACCGACCGTCATGGCTGGCGAGCCTTTGTCCGCAAACACCTCAAGGACACATCCCGAAGATGCCTCGGGTACATTTCCTTATCATGGCTGGCGAGCCTTTGCCCGCAGATACTCAAGGACACATCCCGAAGATGCCTCGGGTACATTTCCTTATCATGGCTGGCGAGCCTTTGTCCGCAAACACATCAGGGACACATCCCGAATATGCCTCGGGTACATTTCCTTACCATGGCTGGCGAGCCTTTGTGCGCAGATACTCAAGGACACATCCCGAAGATGCCTCGGGTACATTTCCTTACCATGGCTGGAGAGCCTTTATCCGCAGATACTCAAGGACACAGCCCGAATATGCCTCGGGTACATTTCCTTATCATGGCTGGCGAGCCTTTGCCCGCAGATACTCAAGGACACATCCCGAAGATGCCTCGGGTACATTTCCTTATCATGGCTGGCGAGCCTTTGTCCGCAAACACATCAAGGACACATCCCGAAGATGCCTCGGGTACATTTCCTTACCATGGCTGGCGAGCCTTTGTCCGCAGATACTCAAGGACACATCCCGAAGATGCCTCGGGTACATTTCCTTATCACAGCTGGCGAGCCTTTGTCCGCAGACGTGCAAGGACATATCCGAAGATGCCTCAGGTATGACTCCTTCCTATGGCTGGCGAGCCTTTGTACGTAGTCTACTGGACTTTAAACGACCCGCACGGACAGTCGACAGACTCTAAACTGTTCCCAACGATAGGTCCTTGGCTCGTACCCTCGAGTCGCCTTAGCGTCGCCCTTCCCGACGGCAGGTCTTTGGCCCGAATCCTTTCGAGCCGCCTCGACGTCGCTTGGGTCTCCAGGTTGTAATCTTCGATTGACCTGGGGGCTCTACTTTGACTTTCGCCCTGTCCAAGCCTCAGTCAAAGTAGGGGCTCTGTAGATACCCAGTATCTGCTGAGACTCCAACAAACACCCGATGATTATCGGACTACAACATGTTTTGGAATCGTGGCGTTTGATCGACAGTTTCTGTACAACTTTACGTCGGAAAACTTAAAACGATTTCGAAAATAAAACATTTTAAAACATTTCAAAAATACCTGGAGTGTTTAATGCACGACGACGGGGTCGCAATGACACTAACTAGAGTCAAAACCGACACCGGACCAAAAACCGACTCAAAATTCAAATCCCGACTGCAACAACGAGTCAAACCGAGTCAACCACCAAAAACAAAACATTTCAAATCTTCTACCTTAAGTTTTTCCAGATTCATGTTGGTCAAGTACCAAACATGTGACTACAAAACCTAGGATAGAACAAATCATGATTGCGTTTGTTGTGAAAGTGACAAGACAACTCGAAGAACCGCGACGTGGCTGGCGCCTCTTTGAGCAGCCCAAGTGGCCACGTCGCTCAAAACTCACACAACCACTCATTCTCCTATAAATACCCCTAAAATGCCACCCATTTGAGACACACGCGAGTGTCCGCCCCCTATTTTCTCCCTTAAAATTCTCGACTCGACTTCTTAAGTCACAACCCGACGCGTATTTACGACCTACCGATCGTAAATACAAGCCTTACACATTGTTTGGTACCGTCATCGTGCATTAAATCACTTGACCAACCATTTCGACCACTACACCGTCACTAATACTAAAACACTCTTTTTACTTACCAAAACGGTTTTAAACCGAGTTTTTTCCGATCAAACGAGTTATTACACTTACGTCGGTCACTCGCCATAACCAAACATGTAAGTATGTGGGTGTAAAAATCCTCTTTTATTATGTTTTCATTTGTTTCATGACTATAACATGCTAAAACGTGCATAACATGAACCAAAACATGGAATAAACGAGCCAAAACTGATTTTTGGCCTGAGACAGAAGCCCCTTAGGTCGCCAGCTTGCCCGCGCCTAAATGGGGTGTCCAGGTCAGAGATCAA
Organism: Silene latifolia; assembly: GCF_048544455.1. NCBI lineage: Eukaryota > Viridiplantae > Streptophyta > Magnoliopsida > Caryophyllales > Caryophyllaceae > Silene > Silene latifolia. The sequence continues at coordinate 89,694,632 of NC_133529.1, forward strand.
CCGTGTTTGTTCTCGTCATTTCCCTTTTATCCATTTTCATATTTGTAATCGGTTTTTACCATTCCAAATATTTTCGAACCTTTTTTATTTTATTTCATTTGTTTTAACCATAAAACATTTTTCACCCTTGGTTTCTCATACCATGACGGTTAAATCCGTGTTTCGGTGATAATATTTGGTTAATGACATTTAAAAGGTATTTTAAAACCTTTTATTTCATTTCTTTACATTTCTAAAAACAAACATATTAGTCCCCAACACAAAGTCATCCTTGGTTTTACATACCATGCCGGATTTTAACCCAGGTACGATGATGAGTATCGACTAATTACATTCAAATGGACTTAAAACAATTATTTCATAATTACTTTCAAAACTATTCATGTGAAGTTTGTCAAATCGAACCCGACACCGAATATTATCAAAATAATGATGATTATTCGAGTCTAGTTCTTCAAATTAACAAATGCGGTCTAAACGACCCCTTCAAATCAAATCGGGTTCAAATACCCATTTTTCAACACGTTTTATAACGTTTTCTAAAAAGTCAGAACATGGCACATAAACCGTGGGCTAACCCGCGCCTAAACAGGCCCTCCATTTCTCGTTTTCAAAATCAGGAAGAGGCCCCTCATACCGCCGGCTGGCTCGCGCCTCATATAGCCGTCTGGTACAGGGTCTTTTCCCTTCCAGCATTAGTCTAGGACGATCCCGACTCCGGTTAGCCCGGATATAGGACGGATCAGATGACTATTAGAAATCGTATTTGCAAAACGCTTTTCTAAGACAAATGGATCACGTTATGCACCCTAAACCTAATACAGTAAATGGATGTTTAATTTCCGTCTTGCATGCAAATCAATCATTAATCCAACTCGACATCTTATACTTGATACTTGGATTAAATCAACCGACTTAGAAAGCTCTCACATGTTAGGTTTAAATTATTGGATGCGCATTCATGCATTTAAACCGTTTTATCAACTTTTGCATTCAACCAACCAAGATCGATCAAGAGAGAGGCGCTACATCGCGGGCGGGATTGGGTGTCTGATTAAAGGGCTTCCAAATACGTACCTTCACCTCTTACTCAGAAACTTTGGATAGTGGACGACCCTATCCAGGGCGTACGAGAGTCATTCTAGAGATAGGATGCTAAAGAGGGACGATTTCCTTATCTTTAGTACCTATGTCAAACGCTGCTTTGTGCTTCGATTTGACCGAGGTATAAAGTGGATTTCGAACGGGTTCCAAGCATCCCACAAATGCTTGGTGGCGACTCCGAACATCTCTAATCGTTTCGAGACCCTTACCGAGACGAAACCGACCGATCTAAAACGATCCGGTCGAAAGCATTTTTACGCCGCCGAGCGTGGCTTTCAAAAGACCGCTATAAGTCCAACAGGTTGGCTTGGCGTGTAGGTGGCCCATGCCCACACCCTAATATCCGAAACCTCAATGTAAGATTGACGATTTCTTCTTTTAACTTGCTTTAGTTTGCATGCATAAGATCTAGGATTTATTTTATGACTAAATATATAAATTCATATATGATTATGTAAATTAATGAGATTATTAAATCCAACAAGTGGTATCAGAGCCTTAGGTTGTTTGCATGCAAATCGGTTTATAGTTTTTCCGAGTTATATGATTAACATACAAAACTAATTAATTCGGATTTATGAAGATAAACCTAAAAATATCTTTGCATGTTAAAAGTTTCTGGTCCTAAGTGATTTTTAGGACATTTTGGTTTATTTATGGATTTTATTGTTCATTTTATAGATTATTGGCATTAAAATGTGATTTTTATGATAAAAATGTCATTTTTGGACGAAAAATAGCTAAACTTCGAATTTTTCAGTTGGTTTTGGATATGTTTTCACATATATTATCTACCGATGGCCTGTAAATTTTCATGATAAAATGAGTTGTAGTGCTCGAAATATGGATTTTTCAAGTTAAAATCGTATTTAAATGGGTAAATAGGTTAATATGAGTTATATTTCGAATCTGGTCATGGAAATTTAGTATGTTGTCACATGCAATTTTAAAAGATGTGTGTAAAATATTTGGCTATAATGAAGTCTTTATGCATGATTTATGAATTTTTGATGAAAAATCACATAAATAGTGACTATAATTAGTAATAATGCTAAAACATACTTCATGACTAAAGGAAAAACGTCACATGTTGAATTTTATCATATATTTCAGATCTAAAAGTGAAAAGTTGATAAAAATAATTTTTCTCTTTTTTTTATGGTCATAATTGTTAAAATCGATAAACCGCAACATTGTTTTTCACGATAAATTTTCGAAATTTTTAACCTAAGTTTTGAACATTATGAGTGTAATGGTATTTTTCCAGAATGTTCATGAGTTTAAATTTCAAATTTCAAATTTATTTCAAATTTTTATAATTTAATTTGAAGTTTATAGCATAATTTTATATTTTAGGTCCATTTATGAACAATATTAAGAAAACAAGTTTAATTATTGTCAAAATGTTAGTGGAGACTAATTTGAGTCCTAAGATGTTTAGGGTAATTAACTTGTACATAAATAAGAATTTATGTAATTATTGTGATTTTCATAAGTTAAATCACGCAAATCCGTAAAAACCGATTAATATAGGATATTGGCTCTTAAAAGGCGATTTAGCATAAAATTTAAGCATGTTCATACATATTATAATGCTGCATTTTATTTATGATTGTCATATTTTAATTTTATGTAATTTTTGAATTATGTAATTTTACTTAGTATGGCCTTAGTTTTAATTGGTATTACCCGAAATGTATGGGAATATCGATTCGGTTGTAATTTTTGTGATCTCGTATCACCGTTTTGTAATTTAATAGATTTATTTTTATTTTAATTACAAATGTATAATAGGAAATTATGTAATTCATTTTGTAATTTAATTATTCCGGAGTTCCTTGAAGACGGTGCCACTCGAGACGGCGACCCATCAAAAAAAGTGTTGCCTTGAAATGCGTGCCAAGACCGAAGTTCAAGGGACCAAAGGAGTTGGTTTCCGAATTTGTAATAGTTTATTAGATTTACTATTTTAGGAAGGCCATACTAGGATTTTATTTTTATGCTTTGCATTTTATTTATATGTTGCATGCATCGCTAAATCGCCATAACAATGTTGGAATATGTGTCCTCCGACAATAATGCGATCACGACTGTTGATCATGATGATCACATATTTAAATCTCATTATAAAGAATACAATTGGGAAGTAATTTTTACTGTCAACTGGTCAACATATATCGGTAATGATTGGCTGACTAGAGTTTGACATTACTGTCGTGCGACGGTGGTGATCAGTTGACCCCCTAGGTCATACCTATAGGGCAACACTCTTAATTGATCATTTAATTAATCGTATAACGTTACGAGTTAATTAAATTACTTGAAAAATTGACGGACGATTTTGGAAGTAAAATTTACGTATCTCATTGAAATTTGATTAAATGAGATACGGTCTGAGTAATTGAATTGTATCATTACTCAGATGAAATTATTGTTTAAAGAAACAATTAAAATTGAATGAATTATTATAAATACAATTTATTGTGATTTGTAATTTGGTAAAATATTTTGGTACAAGTAATTATGAATTACTAAGTCGATTTTTGTATATGACGTATTTTTATTAATACGTTGATTTTTAATATGTTAAAAATACATAACAAATTTATGTAACATATGACATGTGACATAAGACAAAATTGACAAAAATAAAATGAATTCCATTTTATGTATGTACCGAAATTAAAGGGGAGAATTAGGCTAATATTGTGTTGTTTAAATTAGTGGAAAACATAATCATTCACTAATAGCCTAGCCATGCAACCCTAGTTTGCATTGTGAAGGCAAACAAGAGCATGCATTGGGTCTCCTTTCTTCTCTCCTCTTCCCTCCTACCCGGTTTTACCAAAAGAAAAGGCAAAGGGTTTTTGTCTTATATTTTTGATATACACTACATGCATGAGTGTGTATTATTCATTCATTTCTAACTTATCAAAAATTAAGATTTTAGAAAGAGAAAATACTTCCTCTCCTATTCTCTCCCAACCGGTTTTTGGGAGATTAAAAAAAAACCAAATTGTTTTGGGTCATTTTTCTACAAAATTAATATTGTACTAGTATCTATAATATTAATTTTAATTAAGAGTAAGCTTTGGGTATAAATCCTTGGGAGAGATCCTACACTTGGGTCTTTGTTCATCCAAAAGGAAAGCTCAAGAACAAGAGAGAAAGATGATCTCTCTTGTGCCCATTTGAACCGAAAATCCAATGTAAGAATGGATGTTTCTTCCTTATTTTGTTTATTTGTTTGCATGCATAAGATCATTAGTTAATTTTATGACAAATTAAATTATAACATATATGAATATGTAAGTATATAGATCTACTTTTCCATCAATCGGTATCAAGAGCCATGGTTGTTTGCATGCAAATCGGTTAAAAGTTTTTCCGAGTTATAAGAATAACATATAAAACTTGAATAATTTGTGTTATTATGAGATATCACGAAATAAATTTATGCATGTTAAATTTCTGGTCCTAAAATGTTTTTAGGATATTTTGGTTAATTTACGGATTTTTTATTGTTCATATTTTACAATAATGGCATTTAAATATGATTTTATGAGTAAAAGTGTCATTTTCGGTCTAAAATTAGCTATACTTCGAATTTTCCAGTGATTTTTGGATATGTTGTCACATATATTATTTTGAGATAACCTGTAAAGTCTCATAATTTTTGGACATGTTATGCTCGAAAAATGGATTTTTCATTATTAAAATCGGTTTTAGGTGAAAAATAGGTTAATATGAGATAAATTTCGAATCTGGTCATAGAAATTTAGTATGATGTCACATGCAATTTTACAAGATGTGTGTAAAATAATGGGCTATAGTGAAGTCTTTTTGCATGATTTATGGATTTTTGAAGAAAAATGGCATGAATAGTGACTTAATTAATGAAAATTTAATAAAACATACTCTATGACTAAAGAAAAACATTATATTTTGCATTGTATTATCTTTTTCAGATCTAAAATTGAAAAGTTAATGAATATAATTTTTCTCATGTTTTTATGATTATTTTGTTAAAAACCGATAAACCGCAACATTGTTTTTCCGGAAAAATTTCGAAATTTTTAACCTAAGTTTTTGAACATTATGAGTGTCATGGTATTTTTCCAGAATTTTCATGAGTTTAAAATTTCAAATTTCAAATTTATTTGAAATTTTGTGATTTATTTGAAGTTTATAGCTTATTTTTGTAATTTTTGGTCCATTAATGAACAATTTTAGAAATATGAGTTAATTATGGTCAAATAATTAGTGAAGACTAAATTTTGAGTCCTAAGAGGTTAGGGTAATTAACTTATGCATAAATATGAATTTATGTAATTTTTGTGATTATAAAATGTTGAAATCACGCAAATCCGTAAAAACCGAGTAATATACGATATTGGCTAATTAAAGGCGATTTAGCATAAAATTGGGCATGTTCATACATATTTCATTGCTGCATTTTCTTTATGATTGTCATAATTTTAACTTATGTAATTTTTGAATTATGTAATTTTACTTAGTATGGCCTTAGTTTTTAATTGGTATTACCCGAAATGTATGGGAATATCGATTCGGTTGTAATTTATTGTGATCTCGTATCACCGTTTTGTAATTTAATAGATTTATTTTATTTTAGTTACAAATGTATAATAGGAAATTATGTAATTTATTATGTAATTTAATTTATCTCGGAGTTCCCAAAGACGGATTTCTTGAAGATGGCGATACATAAAGACGGTGTTACCTCGAGATGCGTGCCACAACCGAAGTTCAAGGGACCAATGGAGTTGGTTTCCGAATATGTAATAGTTAAATAGTTTTTCTATTTTAGGAAAGGCCATACTAGGATTTAATTTATGCTTTGCATTTTTATTTATATGTTGCATGCATCGCTAAATCGCCATAACTAAAACATGCATCATCTCTTAATCGAGTTTATCGACCGTGTCAATTAGAATTATCGTAGTTCACCGCTTTAGTTCACTTAAAACGTGATAGATAATAAATTGGCATGACCTCTCGCTAAAACAATTAATTGAGACATAGCCTTACCAAATAGTAGAAACCATGAAAACCTATTTCGCGAGGGAGTGCACTCGGCCCTACCGGGGTACAAACCTTGTTACGTAGGGGAAGTGGGTGATGAATGTTAATCCACCGAGTTCATGTTAATAAGGGTTTCATCGGCCATACCGTGCCCAAGTTGATGTGGATTTGGATCATGGACACATTTATTCGAAATTTGGATTGAACTCAACTAAAGGTTTTCGATAAGGGTTTCATCGGCCATACCGTGCCCTTGTCGGATGTGTTTTGGGCTATATATAATTATTAGAGTAATTTTATCGACCAAGAGTTCTAAAAGTAGAATCGATTAAAACGTTAATCCACCGAGTTATATTGATAAAGGTTTCATCGGCCATACCGTGCCTAAGTCGATATGAATTTAGGTCTTGGAATCATTTATCTAGTTGGGTAGAGGTCACTAGAAAAATGCATAAAACTTGTTTAAATCATACATTTTTACGAGTATTATTATTAAAACGACATTTGTTTTACTCCTTCTAATTTGTTTTGTAGACCACTTCTTTTTCTCATAACAAATGGCAACACCAACCCCTAACGCAACGCCTCTCGCTAGTTCATCATGGCTCCGATCCTTTATGGATCGATGTAAACTTGAAAAGAATGGGTCAAATTTCTCCGATTGGGATGCCCAACTCAAATTAGCCGCCCAAGGTGACGACAAGCTTCGTTACCTTACCGAGGCCTCTCCACCCGAACCTACTACTAGGTCGACCGCCGCCACTAGGGAAACATATGAGGCTTACCAAAAGGAGTCCGCCGCAATGAAAAATGTCTTGATATTTGCGATGGAGGCGGACCTCCAAAGGAGAGCCTTTAAAATGGGCAATGCTAATGAGATTTACTCCAAGCTTGTGACAATGTTTTCACAAACTCCGCGGATCGTCCAATATGAGGCGGCCGCGGCATTCTTTGATCTCGACTTCAAAGAGGGCCAAAAGGTTAGCCCTCATGTGCTCAAACTTATGGAGCTTGTCGAGACCTTAAAGATTCAAAAGGTTGAAATCCTCAAAGAACTCATTGTAGATAGGATTCTACACTCCTTGTCCAAAGTCAAAGCGTATGTTCAATTCCGGGTGAATTTTAACATGCAAGATAAGGATGTGTCTCTTGAAGAATTGCACAAGCTACTTATGCAAGCCAAGAGGGACATGGGGTTAAATGTGAACCCACCAAACGATGTGCTTAACATAAGCACTAAGAGTAAGGGGAAGTTCAAGAAGAATGGGAGGAAGGGTAAGAAGCATACTCCCACTTTCACCAAAGCTAAGACTTGTGAAGCTAGCACTTCAAAAATCAAGAAGGGTCCTCTTGATAAATGACATTATTGTAATGGTATGGGACATTGGAAAAGAAATTGTTCCAAATACCTTGGTGATATTAAGGCTGGAAAGATTACTCCAGTAGTTAAATGACTATCCTTCTTTTATGTTTCTAATTCAACTATGGTATTGTGATACAAAGTTGTGATAATGTATCTCCCTTTTTATTGTAAATAGGGCCTCCACCAAGCAAAGACAAAGGAAAAGAAAAGCAAGCTTAAGAAACCATCAAGGAGCTAGGAATAGCTTTCATGGAGCTTCGCTTATTATTGTCTTATTTTATTCATGTTTTGAATTTTAGAACCTTAAGTTTCCGTGTTCGACATGGAAAGGTATTTTGGATAATGGGTTGTATTTTGGATAATGGTGACTTGGTTTGCAACCCAAGTCACCCGTTTTATCATTTTATCCTTTTATTCTAAAATTCATGTTTAAATGCTTACTCTTAGAAACATATAACTTAAAGTGATCTAATAGACAAATATAATGACGGGTTTCATTATATGTCCACATGCTTAAAGCTTGTGTATGATCATTTACAAAGTAACCTTGAGTCTATGAACTCTCTTAAAGGTATGTCAATCACCAAGTACACATACAAAATCAATAATTATTAGTCTATCTATGAGATAGTTCTCCTTATACTTCAACATCATTATTTGTGTCTCATATGCTATCTTTGAATCTATAGTGTATTTATTCTAAAGATAGAGTGGGAGAAAATGAGGACACAACACACAAGGCAAGATAAAATTGTGTACTTGTGTAAATGAAGATCTACGCAAGAGAGAATGATTTGAATGAAGGTATATCTATTTACATAGTATACCGAATAGATGAGATCTATGGTCTCAAATAAGTTCTATATGACTAAAGAGACCAAGTGAAGTAATCATAAGAGTATATTCTCAAGATAACTACACGAGGAGACCAAAAGAAAGTTTTGGAAGAAAAATGACTAATGTAAAGTCTTAACGAGTTTTTGACTAAGTTTATGAAAATTTTGACCAATAGTTTCAACCTTGAGATTTACTTAACAGCCTAAATGAATCAAAGTAACATACTAGTTATGGTCGAGTTGCAAAGATTGATATACCGATATCTTCAATGGCCAAGTTTTAACCACGCAAATGTCATTACTTAACCTCATTATGAAATGGTTAAACCTCCTTACGAAAGGGTATTTCGAAGGACGTGTTCTAGATATAATTTATATTTGGATAATGACATCGCTACACATTATTATGATATGTGTGAGTTAGAGATTAAAATCTTTTTCCATAAGGTTAAGATGAGACCACTTCAAAATAGGTATTTTGAAGGGATATGATGGGAACATATATGGTTCTATCTTAATAACTTGGCAATGCAATTTATATTTCAATTCTTGAAAGGTTTCGATTGAGAAGTCAATTTTGAAATATGTGGAATTGAGTGGGAGTTAGGAAATTATCATGTGAAGACATGGAATTTAGTGGGAGCTATCATCCTTTGAATGTTTACAACTCATTACTCATTAGGAATGACGAGCTAATATCTTCTTTCACAAAGAAGTATTTGAGTTTTCAATTCTGGATGAATTTGGACTATGATGAATCCAATTACGACAAGAAATATTGGATTAGTATTAAGAATACACATCATATCAACATACACATAGGCTATTCATGTAGATGAAAATGGAATTGCCATTAGCAGTCATGGTCGTTCATTGAACCTATGAACGGTTGATCTCATGATTATTAGTAACTAATGTTTCCGCCATTAGAATAATCATGCACATGTCCAATGGTGAATCATGTGCATAAGAGCATGATGATTCATTGGTAAGCCATAATAGAAACGTCATGAATTCTCAAGTAGAATCCGATGAGTGATTTCCGTGTTTGACGGAATGCTCTATTATGTGTCAAGAGGTTGCACATATTATAGAATATCCGAGCACATGCAAGGATTTATGAGAATCCTAACCCTTTCAAGCTAGAAAGAGAAATAAGAAGTTTTGGAAAGATACTTAGTTGAATATGAAGTTACTCAAAACTAATCTTTCCTAACTATGCTAGGACTTGGGAGAAGTGATAGGCTAATCATCTTGTCAAATTGTTGTAAGACTCTACAAAACATATACCTAGTGCATTGTGTGTGGATGGAGTACTTGATCAGTACAAGTTATATCATTCATCACAAATTCGTTCGTTATGTGATAATCGATAAGGAAGTTCTTTCAAGTTAAAGAACCGAAACCAAGGTCGGGAATCTTGATGTGTACTTGGTAAGATTCATGCTATGAGAGAGAACATGAATGTAAAGGAAAATGCAAGTGTAAGAAGTTTGAACACATGGACACATGGCATGTTAAACTTCTATTGCAATCAATAGGTGTTTACACTTACGATATACATCACAAGGTTGTAATATGATATTGACTACCCGAGTGTGATGTCGACATTTGTCGTTTGAGTTATTATTAACTCACCTTATACTTTGTTACATCCAAACGGGTTGTGGAGACAATTGAACCCCGTTAAAGTGAACACGGATTAACATTGTATTTGCCCATAGTTACTTACATGAGGTGACGTCTCGAAGTGACTAGAGTGTGATGCGATTGATGGCAAGTTCAAGTGCCATAGAGTAATGTGAAATGACTAGTCGATCACATAGGCAAACTGTTAGGAACATTTTGTCGGGCCTAATGACCGCTTATAGAGTTCTGGCAAATTTTATATAGTCTGGTCGTGGCGAGAGCTGCTATAGTATTCAAATGAGTCGATTCTTTTGACTAAAGACTATTCGCCTAAGATGGCACAGTTTCAGATTAACTTTGATTTGTGTTACTACGACCTTCGTAAATGGGGTCAAATGGGCATATTTTGGGTTATGGTGGCTGTGGCTAGTCGAAGGGAATGAGTGCGATAGGAATTGTCCACCCCTAGTCAGGGTTATAACAATATCTCAGGGCCACTCGAGGAGTAATGAACAGGAAATGCGTGGCCACGCTCGGAATGTATCCATGGTGGATAAATCCGGTCAATCAGTTATTCTCCAGATCGAGGAAACCACTCTCGATATGATCACTTGCAAGTACGACCTGAAAGACACCTTGCATTGAGTGGGAGATAGTAATAGGACAAGAGAATTGGTGGAGCACACTTGTCGAGGACAAGTGGGAGATTGTTGGAATATATGTCCTCCGACAATAATGCGATCACGACCGTTGATCATGATGATCACATGTTTAAATCTCATTATAAAGAATACAATTGGGAAGTAATTTTTACCGTTAATCGGTCAACATATATCGGTAATGATTGGCCGACTAGAGTTTGACATTACTGTCGTGCGACGGTGGTGATCATTGACCCCCTAGGTCATACCTATAGGGCAACACTCTTAATTGATCATTTAATTAATCGTATAACGTTACGAGTTAATTAAATTACGTGAAAAATTGACGGACGATTTTGGAAGTAAAATTTACGTATCTCATTGAAATTTGATTAAATGAGATACGGTCTGAGTAATTGAATTGTATCATTACTCAGATGAAATTATTGTTTAAAGAAACAATTAAAATTGAATGAATTATTATAAATACAATTTATTGTGATTTGTAAATTGGTAAAATATTTTGGTACAAGTAATTATGAATTACTAAGTCGATTTTTGTATATGACGTATTTTTATTAATACGTTGATTTTTAATATGTTAAAAATACATAACAAATTTATGTAACATATGACATGTGACATAAGACAAAATTGATAAATATAAAATGGATTCCATTTTATGTATGTACCGAAATTAAAGGGGAGAATTAGGCTAATATTGTGTTGTTTAAATTAGTGGAAAACATAATCATTCACTAATAGCCTAGCCATGCAACCCTAGTTTGCATTGTGAAGGCAAACAAGAGCATGCATTGGGTCTCCTTTCTTCCCTCCTCTTCCCTCCTACCCGGTTTTACCAAAAGAAAAGGCAAAGGGTTTTTGTCTTATATTTTTGATATACACTACATGCATGAGTGTGTATTATTCATTCATTTCTAACTTATCAAAAATTAAGATTTTAGAAAGAGAAAATACTTCCTCTCCTATTCTCTCCCAACCGGTTTTTGGGAGATTAAAAAAAACCAAATTGTTTTGGGTCATTTTTCTACAAAATTAATATTGTACTAGTATCTATAATATTAATTTTAATTAAGAGTAAGCTTTGGGTATAAATCCTTGGGAGAGATCCTACACTTGGGTCTTTGTTCATCCAAAAGGAAAGCTCAAGAACAAGAGAGAAAGGTGATCTCTCTTGTGCCCATTTGAACCGAAAATCCAATGTAAGAATGGATGTTTCTTCCTTATTTTGTTTATTTGTTTGCATGCATAAGATCATTAGTTAATTTTATGACAAATTAAATTATAACATATATGAATATGTAAGTATATAGATCTACTTTTCCATCAAACAAAACATGCATTTTATATCGAGTTTAATGACCGTGTCAATTACAATTATCGTAGTTCACCGCTTTAGTTCACTTAAAACGTGATAGATAATAAATTGACATGACCTCTAGCTAAAATAAACAATTGAGACTTAGCCTTACCAAAAAGTAGAAACCATGAAAACCTATTTCGTGAGGGAGTGCGCTCGGCCACACCGGGGTAAAAACCTTGTTACGTAGGGTAATTGGGTGATAAATGTCTATCCACCGAATTCATGTTGATAAGGGATGAATCGGCTACACCGTGCCCAAGTTAATGTGGATTTGGATCATGGACACATTTATTCGAAATTTGGGTTGAACTCAACAAAAGTATTCTCGACCATTGTCGGATGTGTTTTGGGCTAAAGATAAATGTTAATGTAATTTTATCGACCAAGAGTTCTAAAAGTACAATCGATTAAAAAGTTAATCCACCGAGTTATATTGATAAGGGATGAATCGGCCACACCGTGCCCAAGTTAATATGAATTTGGGTCTTGGAATCATTTATCAAGTTGGGTAGAGGTCACTAGATAAATGCAATAAAACTTGTTTAAATTAAAAATTTACGAGTGTTATTATTATTTTAAAATGACAAGTGTTTTATTCCTTCCTTTTTGGTTTTGTAGACCACTTTTATTTCTCATAACAAATGGCCGCACCAAACACCAACGCCGTATCTCTCACTAATGTTTCATGGCTCCGATCTTTCATGGATCGTTGTAAACTTGAAAAGAATAGGTCAAATTTCTCCGATTGGGATGCCCAACTCAAATTAGCCGCCCAAGGTGACGACAAGCTTCGTTACCTCACCGAGGCCTCTCCACCCGAACCTAATGCTAGGTCGAGTGCCGCCACTAGGGAAGCATATGAGGCTTACCACAAAGAGTCCGCCGCAATGAAAAATGTGTTGATTTTTGCTATGGAGGCGGATCTCCAAAGGAGAGCCTTTAAAATGGGCACCGCTAATGAAATCTATTCCAAACTTGTGACAATGTTTTCAAAAACACCGAGGATCGTCCAATATGAGGCGGCCTCGGCATTCTTTGATCTCGATTTTAAGGAGGGCCAAAAGGTTAGCCCTCACGTGCTCAAATTGTTGGAGCTAGTCGAGAAATTGAAACTTGAAAAGGTTGAAATCCCCAAGGAGCTCATTGTTGATAGGATTCTTCACTCCTTATCCAAAGTCAAAGCATATGTCCAATTCCGGGTGAATTTCAATATGCAAGACAAGGACGTGTCTCTTGAAGAGTTGCACAAGTTACTTGTGCAAGCCGAAAGAGACATGGGGCTAAATGTTAACCCACCTAAGGATGTGCTTAATATAAGCACTAAGAGCAAGGGGAAATTCAAGAAGAATGGGAAAAAGGGTAAGAGGCAAGCTCCCATGTCCACCAAGGCTAAGACTTTTGAAGCTAGCACTTCCAAAACCAAGAAGGGTCCTTTTGATAAATGTCATTATTGTAATGGTGTTGGACATTGGAAGAAGAATTGTTTTAAGTATCTTGGTGACATCAAAGCTGGAAAAATCACTCCAGTAGGTAAATGACTATCCTTTCTTTTATGTTTCTAATTTAACTATGGTATTTTGATATAAAGTTGTGATAATGTATCCCTTTTTTTTTGTAAATAGGGCCTCCTCCAAGCAAAGACAAGGGAAAAGAGAAGCAAGCTTGAGAAATCATGAAGGAGCTAGGAGTAGCTACCGATGAAGCTTGGCTTTTATTATTGTCTTTATTTTAATGTTATGAATTTTAGAACTATTTTGATTTCCGTGTTCGATATGGAAATGGTTGATCCTTTCTAAACAATGGTTGTATTTTGGATTATGGTGGCTTGGCTTGCAACCCAAGTCACCCCTTTTATCGTATTTGTTTGTTCTAAAAATTCATCTTTATATGCTTGCACATAGAAACATATGATCATCTACTTAAAGTGATCCAATAGACAACTATAATGATGGGATTCATTATATGTCCACAAGCTTAAGGCTTGTGTATGATCAATTATAAAGTGATGTTGAGTTGATGAACTCTCCTAAAGAAATGTCAATTACCAAGTACACTCATCAAATCTAAAATCTATTAGTCAATCTATGAGATAGTCCTCCCTCTACTTCAAAATCATCACTTGTGTCTCATAAACTATCTTTGAATATCTAGTGTATTTATTCTAAAGATAGAGTGGGAGAAAAATGAAGACACAAAAAATAATTTGTATGTATGAGTAAATGAGATCTACGAAAGAAAGAATGATTTGTATACCTAAATAGATAGTATACACGAATAGATGAGATCTATGGTCTCGAATAGATGAGATATACATGACAAAAGAGACCAAGTGAAGTAATCAAAAGAATATGTTCTTAAGATAACTACACGAGGAGACCAAAAGATAATTTTGATAGAAAATGACTAAAGAAGATAGAAAATGAGTAAAGAAAAGTCTCAACAAGACATTTGGCTAGTCTATGACCTAGATATAAATAAGAGTTTCAATATTGATATTTACTTAAGAGCCTAAATGAAACAAAGTTGCATCCTTGAATATAAATGAGATTTATGACTAAAAGTTGCAAAGAAAGATATGCCGATGTCTACAAAAACTACGTTAATTGTTAACCACGCTAGTGTCATTACTTAACCTCATTATGAAAATGAAATGGTTAAACCTCCTTCCAAAAGGGGTATTTTGAAGGACGTGAATTAAATGGGATTTCACTTTTAAATAATGACATTGCTACGCATCATTATAAAAATGAATGAGTTAGAGATTAAAATCTCTTTCCATAAGTTTAAGATTGAAACCTTTTCAAAATAGGTATTTTGAAAAGATATGTTAGGAACATATAGTTTTATCTTAATAACTTGGAAAAGCAAAATTGATTTCAATTCTTGAAATGTTTCAATTGAGTAGTCAATTACGAAACATGTAGAATTGAGTGGGAGTTTGAAATTATCATGTGAAGACATGAAATTTAGTGGGAGCAATCATCTTGTAAAATTTATAACTCATTACTCATTGAGAATGACGAGCTAGTACTATCTTTCACAAAGAAGTATTTGAGTTTTCAATTCTGGATGAAAATGGACTAAGATGAATCCAATCACATCATGGGATGTTGGATAGGCATTGAGATATGCACATCAGATCAACGAGAAACGTAGGTTATTCATATCGATGAAAATGGAATTACCATAAGCAGTCATGGTCATTCATTGAACCTAAAAATGGTTGATCACATGATTAAAGATTACTAATGTTTCCGCCATTAAAATAATCATGCACATGTCCTATAATGAATCATATGCTTAAGAGCATGATGAGTCATTGGTAAGCCATAGAAGAATCGTCATGAATTCTCGAGGAGAACTAATGAGCTATTCTAGTGTTTGACAGAACACTTTATTATGTCATAAGAAGTTGCACATATTGAAGTTCGAAAACACGTAAGAATTTATGAAAATCCTAAGCTGTTTAAGCTAAAAGGAGAAATAAGAAGTTTGAAAAGATACTTGGTTATAGTAAGAAGTTACTCAAAACTAGCATTTTCAAAATTTGCTAGGACTTATGAGTAGTGCTAGGCTAATCATCTTGACAATTGTTGCAAGATCCTACAAAACATATACCTAGTACATTATGAGTTGAAAGAACACTTGACTAGTGCAAGTTATGTCGTCCACCATAATTCGTTTGTTATGTGATAAACAACAAGAAAGTTCTCTCAAAGTAAAGAACCTGTACCTAGTTTGGGAAACTAGATATGTACTTGGTAAGATTCATGCTATGTGAGACAAACATGAAAATAGAGGAAAATGCAATTCAAGAGTTTGAACACATGGACACATGGTGTGTTAAACTCATGTTGCAAATGACTAGTGTTTACACACTTACAATATACATCACAAGGTGGTAATATGGTATTGACTACCCGAATGTGATGTCGACGTTTGTCATTTGAGTTATTATTAACTCACCTTGTACTTTGTTACATACAAACGGGTTGTAGAGACAATTGAACCCCGTTATAGTGAACATGGATTAGCATTGTATTCGCCCATAGTCAATTACATGAGGTGACGTCTCGAAGTGACTAGAGTGTGATGCGATAGATGGCAAGTTCAAGTGCCATAGAGTCATATGAGAATGACTAGTCGATCACATAGGCAGACTGTTAGGAAAACTTTGTCGGGCTAATGACCGCTTATAGAGTTCTGGCAAATTTATATAGCCTGGTCGTGGCGAGAGCTACTATAATATTCTACTGAGTCGATTCTTTTGACTAAAGACTATTCGCCTAAGGTGGCACAGTTTCAGATTAACTTTGATTTATGTTACTACGACCTTCGTAAATGGGGTCAAATGGGCATATTTTGGGTTATGATGGTTGTGGCTAGTCGAAGGGAATAAGTGCGATAGGAATTGTCCACCCCTTGTCAGGGTTATAACAATATCTCGGGGCCACTCGAGGAGTAATGAACTGGAAATGCGTGGCCACGCTCGGAAGGTATCTATGGTAGATAATTCCGGTCAATCAGTTATTCTCCAGATCGAGGAAACCACTCTCGATATGATCACTTGCAAGTACGACCTAAAAGACACCTTGCATTGAGTGGGAGATAGTAATAGGACAAGAGAATTAGTGACGCACACTTGTCGAGGACAAGTGGGAGATTGTTGGAATATGTGTCCTCCGACAATAATGCGATCACAACTGTCGATCATGATGAGCACATGTTTAAATCTCATTTTAAGAATACATGTGGGATGTAATTATTTACAGTCAACTGGTCCACACATATCGGTAACGATTGGTCGACTAGAGTTTGACATTCTTTGTCGTGCGACGGTGGTGATCAGTTGATCCCCTTAGGTCATACCTATAGGGAAATACTCTTAATTGATTAATTAATTAATCGTATGCCGATACGAGTTAATTAAATTACTTAAAATTGACGGATGATTTGGAAGTGAGATTAACGTGTCTTATTATAATTCGATTAAATTGGATACGGTCTAAGTAATCGAATTGTTTTATTACTTGGATAAAATTATTGTTTACGAAACAATTTGAAATTGAAATTGAATGAATAATTATTATAAATACAAGTTGTTGTAATTTATAATTTGATAAACCATTTTGGTACAAGTAATCAAGAATTACTAGTTAATTTTGTATGTGACATATTTTATTAATATGTTGATTTTTAATATGTTAAAAATACATTACATTGTGACATGTCATGTAACATGTAACATGTGACAAAATTGACAAATGACAAAATAAAATGGACTACCCATTTTATTTTATAGTGTGCCGAAATAATGGAGGGAGTATAAGATTTATATTGTGTTTTTAGTTTAAGTGAAAAACACAATGATTAAATCTAACTAGTAGCCTTGCATACCTATTCTTTCTTGGGTAGAAAAACAAGCTCATGCATTGGCTCTACTCTCCCTTGCCAACCGGTTTTTAGAGGTGAAAAATGCCAATGGTTTTTCTCTTAATCATTTCACTACTTCACAATATAATTTCTAGTGTAAGAAATTATCAAAATTCTCTCTACATCTTATGAAAAATTAGAGAAATAAAATCTCCAAAATCCTTCCTCTCTTGGCCGAAATAGACAAGAGAACAAAATTAATTTTTGTGTCATATTTTGAGTAAAACTTATATTTTTACTAGTTCATAAATATATAAGTTATTAAGGGATTTCCTTGGGTATTCACTTTTGGGAGAGGTTCTATTTTGGACCTTTTGTTCATCCATTATTAGGAAAGCTCAAGAACTAACAAGAAGGTGATCTTGTTGGTGCCCTAATATCCGAAACCTCAATGTAAGATTGATGATTTCTTCTTTTATCTTGCTTTAGTTTGCATGCATAAGATCTAGGATTTATTTTATGACTAAATATATAAATTCATATATTATTATGTAAATTAATGAGATTATTAAATCAAACAACTTTATCACAAACTTGTATCAAAATACCAAAGTTGAATTAGAAACATAAAAGAAGGGATAGTCATTTACCTACTGGAGTGATCTTTCCAGATTTGATGTCGCCTAGGTACTTAGGACAATTCCTCTTCCAATGCCCAACACCATTACAATAGTGGCATTTGTCCCTAGAGGGGGCACCCTTCTTCGGTTTTGAGGAGCTAGCTTCACAAGCTTTTCCTTTGTTCTTGTAGGGAGTTTGCTTCTTTCTCTTGTGACCACCTTTCTTGAAATTCCCTTTGCTCTTTTGATTAATGTTGAGCACATCCTTGGTGGTGCTAGCATGTAGCCCCATGTCCCTCTCGGCTTGCACAAGCATTTTGTGCAATTCATCGAGGGATACTTTCAAGTTTTGCATATTAAAATTCACCCTGAATTGAACATATGCCTTAACCTTGTTCAAGGAATGAAGAATTCGATCAATGATGAGTTCCTCGGGAATCTCTACCTTTTGCATTTTTAAGGTCTCAACATACTCCATTAATTTGAGCACATGAGGGCTAACTTTTTGGCCCTCCTTGATGTTGAGATCAAAGAATGCGGAAGCCGCTTCATATTGAATGATCCTCGGAGCTTGTAAAAACATGGTCACAAGCTTCGTATAGATCTCATAGGCGGTGCTAATCTTTATAGCACTCCTTTGGAGTTCGGCCTCCATTGAGAAGATCAACACATTTTTGATCGCGGCCGACTCCTTTTGGTAAGTCTCATAGGCTTGCCTAGCGGCGGAAGTAGACCTAGCGGTAGGTGCGGGGGGGGGCTCGGTAAGGTAACGAATCTTATCGTCACCCTCCGCGGCCAAGCGAAGTTGTGCGTCCCAATCGGCGAAATTTGATCCATTATTTTCAAGTTTACATCGATCCATAAAGGATCGGAGCCATGAAACATTAGTGAGAGTGTTTGCGTTGGTGTTTGGTGCGGCCATTTGTTATTGAGAAATAAAAGCGGTCTACAAAACAAAATAGAAGGAATAATAAAACATTTATTGTTTTAATAATACTTGTAAACATTTTAAACAAGTTTTAAGAATTTATATAGTGACCTCTACCCAACTATTATAAATGATCGCGAGATCCAAATTCATATCAGTTCGGGCACGGTGAGCCGATTCATCCCTTATCAATATAACTCGGTGGATTAACTCTTTAATCGATTCTACTTCTAGAACTCTCGGTCGATAAAATTACTCTAATATTTATCTTTAGCCCGGAACACATGCGACTACGGTCACGAATACTTCCGTTGAGCTTAATCCAAATTTCGATGTAATAACATTTTACTACCCACTTACCCAACGTAACAAGTTTAGCACCCCGGTGAGCCGAGCCTAGTTCCTTATGAAATTGGGATTCATGGTTTCTACTATTTGGTAAGGCTAATTCTCAATTATTATTTAGTGAGAGGTCTTGTCAATTTATTATCTATCACGTTTGAAGTGAATTAAAGCGGTGAACTACGATAATTATAATTGACACGGTCGATGACTCGATAAAATAAAATGCATGTTTAGTTATGGCGATTTAGCGATGCATGCAAACATATAAATAAAATGCAAAGCATAAATATAAAATCCTAGTATGGCCTTCCTAAAAAGAAAATTTAATTAACTATTACAAATTCGGAAACCAACTCCATTGGTCCCTTGAACTTCACTTGGCACGCATTCCAAGGCAACACCGTCTTGTCGGAACGCCTTTCCAATTGGCACCATCTTCAAGGATCTCCGGAATTACAAGTAATAATTAAAAATTACATAATTTCCTATTATACATTTGTAATAAAAATTAAATCTATTAAATTACAAAACGGTGATTCGAGATCACAATAATTACAACCGAATCGATATTCCCATACATTCCGGGTAATACCAATTAAAAACTAAGGCCATACCAAGTAAAATTACATAATTCAAAAATTATATAAATAAAAAAATATGACAATCTTAAATAAAATGCAGCATTAAAATATGTATGAACATGCTTAATTTTTATGCTAAATCGCCTTTTAAGAGCCAATATCGTATATTACATCGGTTTTTTTATGGTTTTGCGTGATTTAACTTATTAAAATCACAATATGTTACATAAATTCATATTTATGTTCAAGTTAATTACCCTAACCTTCTTAGGACTCGAAACTTAGTCTTCACTAACATTTTGACAATAATTCAACTTGATTTCTTAATATTGTTCATAATGGACCCAAAAATACAATTTTATATTATAAACTCCAAATTAAATTATAATAATTTCAAAATTTGAAATTCAAACTCATGAACATTCTGGAAAATACCATGACACTCATAATGTTCAAAACTTAGGTTAAAAATTTCCAATTTTTTTTTGAGAAAAACATCGTTGCGGTTTAACGGTTTTATCAAATATGACCATTAAAATATGAGATAATTAATTTTAATCAACTTTTCACTTTTAGATCTGATAAGTGGGATAAAAAGCAACATATGACGTTTTCCTTTAGTCATGAAATATGTTTTAGCATTATAGGCTAATTTAAGTCACTATTTATTGAATTTTTACTCAAAAATTCATAAATCATGCAAAAATGGTTCAAAACAGCCAAAAAATGTACACACATTGAGTAAATATGCATGTGACAACATATTAAAATTTCATGACCAGATTCGAAACATAACTCATATTAACCTAATAAACCCTTTAAATTCGATTTTGACTTATAAAATTCATATTTTATGCAAAATAACTTAGTTTTTCACGAAATTTAACATGCAACCAGTAGATAATATATGTGAAATCATATCCGAAAATCACTGAAATATTCGAAGTTTAGCTATTTTTCGTCCAAAAATGACATTTTTCTCATAAAAATCACATTTTAATGCTAATAATATATATAATGAACAATAAAATCCATAAATAATCCCATATGACCTAAAATCCATTTAGGACCAGAAACTTTTAACATGGAAAATTATTTCGTGATTTATCTTCATAAATCCTAAATAACATGTTTTATTTGTTAACTAATTATCTCGGAAAAACAAACCCGATTTTGCATGCAACAACCTTGTGCTCTGATACCACTTGTTGGGATTCATTAATCTCATTTGTTTACATATCCAATATATAAAAGTTTAATTTAGTCATAAAATTAAATCGGATCTTATGCATGCAAAACAATTACAAGTATAAGGAGAAAATCAATTCTTACATTGAGTATTTCGGATCAAAGGGCACTAGCAAGTTCACCTTCTTACTAGTTCTTGAGCTTTCCAAAGGTGGAAGAACAAGATTCAAGTGGAGAATCTCTCCCAAAGAATTATACCCAAAGCAACACCCTTAATAATTATAATTAATATGATCTAATATTAATTAAAATCTAACTTAAACTTGACACAAAAATGGATTTTTGTTCTCTTCTTTTTCGGTTAAGAGGAGAGGATTTTATGAGTGTTTCTTTCTCTAAGTTAATTTCACAAATTGTAGAGAATGGTTATTTTTCTAACACTAGAAAAATGTAGTAAAGTAGTGAATAATTATAGATGAAAAACCTTTGGCCTTTCATGTAGGAAAACCGGGTGGGGGGGTTTGATTTTGGTTGCCAATGCATGCAAAAGTTGCTCTTCTCAAAAGCTATAGGGTTGCATGGCTATATACTAGAGTAATCATTGTGTTTTCTATTTAAAATAATCAACACAATTTAAAACCCTAAGCCTCCCCATTTTCGGTACACACATGTATAAAATGGGGTTCCATTTTATCTTTGTCAATTGTCAATGTTGTCTAATGTCACATGTTACATGACATGTGACAATATTATGTAATTTTTAACATATTAAAAATCAACATATTTATAAAATATGTCACATATAAAATTAACTAGTAGTTCTTAATTACTTGTACCAAAATGGTTTATATAATTATAAATCACAACTACTTGTGTTCATAATAAATTATTCATCCTGTTTTTATTGTTTCGTAAACAATAATTTAATCTAAGTAATAAAACGATTCGATTACTTAGACCGTATGTTATTTAATCGAATTACAATAAGACACGTTAATTTTACTCACAAAATCATCCGTCAATTTTAAGCAATTTCATTAACTCGTATCGGCATACGATTAATTAAATAATCAATTAAGAGCATTACCCTAGAGGTATGACCTCAGGGTAGCAACTGATCACCACCGTCGTACGACAGTAATGTCAAACTCTAGTCAGCCAATCATTAACGATATGTGTGGACCAGTTGACAGTAAAGTATTACTTTCCCTCATGTATTCTTAAATATGAGATTTAAATATGTGATCATCATGATCGACAATTGTGATCACATTATTGTTGGGGACACTTACTCCAACATAGGGTTTAGGGTTGGATTAGGCGGGCCCTCGTAGCCGTCCGCCTAATCCAACCCTAAACCTTTCCCCGTCTTAAATTTAGGATACCCGTCCCCCATCCTTGGTCCCAATAATAATGGTAAGGGTTTGGGTTGCAATAGACTTATCAATGCATGAAGTAACGTTGTAGATATATGAAAAAGTAATATATCTGCATTAAACAACCGCGTACATGCATGAAATAAGTGTTATATGTGCATAAAAAAAGATTATATGTGCATGAAATAAGGTTATATGTGCATGAAGTAAACTTCTACATACATAAAATAAGGTTTTATTTTTGTGTATAATTAGACCATCTATGTGCATTAAAAAGTTACATCAGTTGCATCAGTTGGTTATATAATGATACTAATTATTGTTACAGTTCGTTGTTCCGCGTCGAGCAAGTCCTCGTGACACAAGCAAAGTTAACGAGGGAGTTTTACGAACAGATGTGCAACCTAAGAACAATAAAAAGAAGCCATATCTTCTTGGTTTATGTTATATGTTTTGATTTATCTCTTTGGAGCAATTGCGTTATATAGAGCCCTCATTTCATCTTTCGTTAGCGTATATTAAAGGCTATTAACTCAATGGTAGAGCGAAGTGTTAATTTTGCACAAAGATATGGGTTCTAATCCCATATAGCCTATTAAATAAAGAATTCCATGATTACATCTTGTCGAGGTGCAAACGGTACAGTCCATCTAAGATTAGGATGCCATAATAATAAATTCATACTTGGTCAAAGACGAGCATGCCATAATTAGACTTTTTCGTGCAGCAAGAACGACAATGACATCAAGCCGATATCCATGCCTTACTTGAAATAGGATTACCAATTATACAAAAACATTCAACCTTAAATTAAAAGAAAGAATTGTATTTATAGCCAATGTGAGAGTCGAACCCACATCTTGTGCATTGCACAATACTCTACCATTTGAGTTAATTGGCTTTCAAAATAATTAAAAGGTAAATATTCATAATGTAAAAATGGCAATGACGTCAAGCCGATATATATTATAAACAATCACCTCTCTATGGAGGAACATGGTGAGAGAGTTACCGTTGCTTTTCTCAATGAATCTAAGTAGTCACTACGCCAAAAAAGACCTTCAATAACGGTCAGATAATGCAATTACCGTTTTTAAATAGAAACACGGGACCATTATTGCAACAACGATTGTTAAATATATACCACGGTTGTACAAACACGCGACAGTTATATAACATCAATAACAGATCTATAATACCGTTATCACAACTCAAGAACCGTTGTCGTAGTTTATTATTGACAACGTTTTATAGTTCCAAAACCGTTTTTAAATATTATATATGATAACGGTTCATTTCGTTATCTTATTTAATTGAATGTCAAAATTTAAAAACGGCTTTATTGCATGCAAAAGCGTTGTTATATTTATCTATTGACAACGATATGTAACTGTTATCTATTTTTATTGATGGAACTTTGACAACGTATCTGCTTAAATAAACCGTTGTAAAAGTTGTCAAATAATTGTATGCAACGGGTTGTTTTTAACCGTTATCGTTTTTAATTATTGTTTTTTTTAAAAAAAAATGATTTTAGCTTGTTCTATCAGCTGCTGAAATGGTTTTTTTTTAGCAGCGTTTCTAGCAGCTGCTGAAATGCTATTTTTTCAGCAGCCGCTGAAAAATAGCGCTCCAGCAGCTGTGCACTGGAAAAATTCAGTCATGCATCAAAATATTACACCCCATGATCAATTAAACCCAGTTTAAAAACAGTACAAACAAGATGATCAAAAGCTAATACACAACTTCCTCAAAAAACACAAAAGAAGCCAATACACAACGGCTCTATATATACACACGTACATAAAGCATGAGCAAACTATTGAGACTCGGCTAATGAAACAACATAACTGGCCCACATATTTCTCAACTGGGTGATGTCCTCTGGCGAATATTCTCGGGCTTTGTTGAGTATTAGTGGAAACTACAATTCCAAATATACATAATCAAAATAGATATAATATATGGAAGTATACAGAACTGAATTTAATTTACGTCTGAAATAGTTTTTAAATCACACTAACCCGTATCAGAATGGTAGAATAATTTCCGTTGATAACCTCCCACATGGACTGACAAACGTAAAAAGCGCATTGTTTGTCGTCTGGTGCTTTAGGAGACTATTATATAAATCACACACAAATCAGCTGAATTAGATAATCAACCTCTCGCATAAACATAAATTAAATGATATGAGTAATGATTAAGAATACACTTACTAATGGCGTCATAACATTGGAAACAATGTTGCGTTCATATTTCCCAAGTGGACATAATCTTCTTTTTGCTTCAAAAACACTAATTCATAAATATACACACATGCCATTATTATTTGCATATATATGGCTCGAGTCATACAATAACAAATGACATTATTGAAGGTTGTAAACTTACTAAGTTATCATCTTTACACAACTGTAAGAGGGTTTGCCTTCGCAAGAGTCAATCTAGTACACTGTTTTTGTTTCCACTTGGATTGCCAGTAGCACCTAATGCTTCCTATTAAATTTGGGACATTGAACTGTTAGGTCATTTACACGCATGTAAACATGTTAATAATAAATTTATAGAACCGTGATTCATTACAATAATCACGTACTATACATACATAATCTCATTGTAGGGGGCAAGCCATAGTTTTTTGGTCGACATCAACCGATGAGCGATACTATTGATTTGTTCTTCGTATGAAATTATGTGCACAGAGAACGCCTTAGGACTCAAGAATCTGTAGGCGTGAATTGGGAGCTTCCACTCAGCGATATGATTAGTCAGGTACCTATTACCCCACATGGAACGAAGAATGTTATTGTAATTGATAATTTAAACAAACATCATTTTTCGTAAATGGAAATGACTAAATAGTTTTATTAATAAAACTTACTTCATCCAAATCAAAATGTGAACAACATCTAAAT